>NW_028225187.1:32325068-32729871 GCF_052327205.1 Somniosus microcephalus
CCAAACCACTCCAAAACACGAGATAACTCCATACCACTCCAAAACACGAGATAACTCCAAACCACTTCAAAACACGAGATAACTCCAAACCACTCCAAAACACGAGATAACTCCAAACCACTCAAAACATGAGATAACTCCAAACCACTCCAAAGGACGAGATAACTCCAAACCACTCCAAAACACGAGATAACTCCAAACCACTCCAAAACAAGAGATAACTCTCCAAACCACTCCAAAACACGAGATAACTCCAAACCACTCCAAAACACGAGATAACTCCAAACCACTCCAAACCACTCCAAAACACGAGATAACTCCAAACCACTCCAATACACGAGATAACTCCAAACGCTCCAAAACACGAGATAACTCCAAACCACTCAAAACACGAGATAACTCCAAACCACTCCAAAACACGAGATAACTCCAAACCACTCCAAAACAAGAGATAACGCCAAACCACTCCAAAACACGAGATAACTCCAAACCACTCCAAAACGCGAGATAACTCCAAACCACTCCAAAACACGAGATAACTCCAAACCACTCCAAACACGAGATTACTCCAAAACACGAGATAACTCCAAACCACTCCAATACACGAGACAACTCCAAACCACTCCAAAACACGAGATAACTCCAAACCACTCCAAAACGCGAGATAACTCCAAACCACACCAAAACACGAGATAACTCCAAACCACTCCAAAACACGAGATTACTCCAAAACACGAGATAACTCCAAACCACTCCAAAACACGAGATAACTCCAAACCACTCCAAAACGCGAGATAACTCCAAACCACTCCAAAACACGAGATAACTCCAAACCACTCCAAAACACGAGATTACTCCAAAACACGAGATAACTCCAAACCACTCCAAAACACGAGACAACTCCAAACCACTCCAAAACACGAGATATCTCCAAACCACTCCAAAACACCAGATAACTCCAAAATACGGAATAACTGCAAACCACTCCAAAACACGAGATAACTCCAAACCACTCCAAAACACGAGATAACTCCAAACCACTCCAAAACAGGAGATAACTCCAAAACACGAGATAACTCCAAACCACTCCAAAACACGAGATAACTCCAAACCACTCCAAAACACGAGATAACTCCAAACCACTCCAAAACAGGAGATAACTCCAAAACACGAGATAACTCCAAACCACTCCAAAACACGAGATAACTCCAAAATACGGAATAACTGCAAACCACTCCAAAACACGAGATAACTCCAAACCACTCCAAAACACGAGATAACTCCAAACCACTCCAAAACAGGAGATAACTCCAAAACACGAGATAACTCCAAACCACTCCAAAACACGAGATAACGCCAAACCACTCCAAAACACGAAATAACTCCATACCACTCCAAAACACGAGATAACACCAAACCACTCCAAAACACGAGATAACTCCAAACCACTCCAAAACACGAGATAACTCCAAACCAGTCCAAAACACGAGATAACTCCAAACCACTCCAAAACACGAGATAACTCCAAACCATTCCAAAACACGAGATAACTCCAAACCACTCCAAAACACGAGATAACTCCAAACCACTCAAAACATGAGATAACTCCAAACCACTCCAAAGCACGAGATAACTCCAAACCACTCCAAAACACGAGATAACTCCAAACCACTCCAAAACAAGAGATAACTCTCCCAACCACTCCAAAACACGAGATAACTCAAAACCACTCTAAAACACGAGATAACTCCAAACCACTCCAAAACACGAGAAAACTCCAAACCACTGCAAAACACGAGATAACTCCAAAACACGAGATAACTCCAAACCACTCCAAAACACGAGATAACACCAAACCACTCCAAAACACGAGATAACTCCAAACCACTCCAAAACACGAGATAACTCCAAACCACTCCAAAACACGATAACGCCAAACCACTCCAAAACACGAGATAACTCAAAACCACTCCAAACAACGCGATAACTCCAAACCACTCCAAAGCACGAGATAACTCCAATCCACTCCAAAACACGAGATAACTCTCCAACCACTCCAAAACACGAGATAACTCCATACCACTCCAAAACACGAGATAACTCCAAACCACTCCAAAACATGAGATAACTCCAAACCACTCCAAAGCACGAGATAGCTCCAAACCACTCCCAAAACACGAGATAACTCCAAACCACTCCAAAACAAGAGATAACTCTCCAAACCACTCCAAAACACGAGATAACTCCAAACCAGTCAAAACATGAGATAACTCCAAACCACTCCAAAGGACGAGATAACTCCAAACCACTCCAAAACACGAGATAACTCCAAACCACTCCAAAACAAGAGATAACTCTCCAAACCACTCCAAAACACGAGATAACTCCAAACCACTCCAAAACACGAGATAACTCCAAACCACTCCAAACCACTCCAAAACACGAGATAACTCCAAACCACTCCAAAACACGAGATAACTCCAAACGCTCCAAAACACGAGATAACTCCAAACCACTCAAAACACGAGATAACTCCAAACCACTCCAAAACACGAGATAACTCCAAACCACTCCAAAACAAGAGATAACGCCAAACCACTCCAAAACACGAGATAACTCCAAACCACTCCAAAACGCGAGATAACTCCAAACCACTCCAAAACACGAGATAACTCCAAACCACTCCAAAACACGAGATTACTCCAAAACACGAGATAACTCCAAACCACTCCAAAACACGAGACAACTCCAAACCACTCCAAAACACGAGATAACTCCAAACCACTCCAAAACGCGAGATAACTCCAAACCACACCAAAACACGAGATAACTCCAAAACACGAGGTAACTCCAAACCACTCCAAAACACGAGATAACTCCAAACCACTCCAAAGCACGAGATAACTCCAAACCACTCCAAAACACGATAACTCCAAACCACTCCAATACAAGAGATAACTCTCCCAAGCACTCCAAAACACGAGATAACTCAAAACCACTCCAAAACACGAGATAACTCCAAACCACTCCAAAACACGAGATAACACCAAACCACTCCAAAAACACGAGATAACTCCAAACCACTCCAAAACACGAGATAACTCCAAACCACTCCAAAACACGATAACTCCAAACCACTCCAAAACACGAGATAACTCAAAACCACTCCAAACAACGCGATAACTCCAAACCACTCCAAAGCACGAGATAACTCCAATCCACTCCAAAACACGAGATAACTCCAAACCACTCCAAAGCACGAGATAACTCCAAAACACGAGATAACTCCAAACCACTCCATAACACAAGATAACTCCAAAACACTCCAAAGCACGAGTAACCCCAATCCACTCCAAAACACGAGATAACTCTCCAAACCACTCCAAAACACGAGATAACTCCAAACCATTCCACAACACGAGATAACTCCAAAACACGAGATAACTCCAAACCACTCCAAAACACGAGATAACTCCAAACCACTCCAAAACACGAGATAACTCCAAACCACTCCAAAACACGAGATAACTCCAACCCACTCCAAAACACGAGATAACTCCAAAACACGAGGTAACTCCAAACCACTCCAAAACACGAGATAACTCCAAACCACTCCAAAGCACGAGATAACTCCAAACCACTCCAAAACACGATAACTCCAAACCACTCCAATACAAGAGATAACTCTCCCAAGCACTCCAAAACACGAGATAACTCAAAACCACTCCAAAACACGAGATAACTCCAAACCACTCCAAAACACGAGATAACACCAAACCACTCCAAAAACACGAGATAACTCCAAACCACTCCAAAACACGAGATAACTCCAAACCACTCCAAAACACGATAACTCCAAACCACTCCAAAACACGAGATAACTCAAAACCACTCCAAACAACGCGATAACTCCAAACCACTCCAAAGCACGAGATAACTCCAATCCACTCCAAAACACGAGATAACTCCAAACCACTCCAAAGCACGAGATAACTCCAAAACACGAGATAACTCCAAACCACTCCATAACACAAGATAACTCCAAAACACTCCAAAGCACGAGTAACCCCAATCCACTCCAAAACACGAGATAACTCTCCAAACCACTCCAAAACACGAGATAACTCCAAACCATTCCACAACACGAGATAACTCCAAAACACGAGATAACTCCAAACCACTCCAAAACACGAGATAACTCCAAACCACTCCAAAACACAAGATAACTCCAAACCACTCCAAAACACGAGATAACTCCAAACCACTCCAAAACACGAGATAACACCAAACCACTCCAAAACACGAGATAACTCCAAAACACGAGATAACTCCAAACCACTCCAAAGCACGAGATAACTCCAAACAACTCCAAAACACGAGATAACTCCAAAACACTCCAAAGCACGAGATATCTCCAATCCACTCCAAAACACGAGATAACTCTCCAAACCACTCCAAAACACGAGATAACTCCAAACCACTCCACAACACGAGATATCTCCAAAACACGAGATAACTCCAAACCACTCGAAAACACGAGATAACTCCAAACCACTCCAAAACACGAGATAACGCCAAACCACTCCAAAACACGAAATATCTCCAAACCACTCCAAAACACGAGATAACACCAAACCACTCCAAAACACGAGATAACTCCAAACCACTCCAAAACACGAGATAACACCAAACCACTCCAAAACAGGAGATAACTCAAAACCACTCCAAAAAACGCGATAACTCCAAACCACTCCAAAGCAGGAGGTAACTCTAATCCACTCCAAAACACGAGATAACTCCAAACCACTCCAAAGCACGAGATAACTCCAAAACACGAGATAACTCCAAACCACTCCAAAACACGAGATAACTCCAAACCACTCCAAAGCACGAGATAACTCCAAAACACGAGATAACTCCAAACCACTCCAAAACACGAGATAACTCCAAACCACTCCAAAACACGAGATAACTCCAAAACACTCCAAAGCACGAGATAACTCCAATCCACTCCAAAACACGAGATAACTCTCCAAACCACTCCAAAACACGAGATAACTCCAAACCACTCCACAACACGAGATAACTCCAAAACACGAGATAACTCCAAACCACTCCAAAACACGAGATAACTCCAAACCACTCCAAAACACGAGATAACGCCAAACCACTCCAAAACACGAAATAAATCCAAACCACTCCAAAACACGAGATAACACCAAACCACTCCAAAACACGAGATAACTCCAAACCACTCCAAAACACGAGATAACTCCAAACCACTCCAAAACACGAGATAACACCAAACCACTCCAAAACACGAGATAACTCCAAAACACGAGATAACTCCAAACCACTCCAAAACACGAGATAACTCCAAACCACTCCAAAACACGAGATAACTCCAAAACACTCCAAAGCACGAGATAACTCCAATCCACTCCAAAACACGAGATAACTCTCCAAACCACTCCAAAACACGAGATAACTCCAAACCACTCCACAACACGAGATAACTCCAAAGCACGAGATAACTCCAATCCACTCCAAAACACGAGATAACTCTCCAAACCACTCCAAAACACGAGATAACTCCAAACCACTCCAAAACACGAGATAACTCCAAACCACTCCAAAACACGAGATAACTCCAAACCACTCCAAAACACGAGATAACTCCATACCACTCCAAAACACGAGATAACTCCAAACCACTTCAAAACACGAGATAACTCCAAACCACTCCAAAACACGAGATAACTCCAAACCACTCAAAACATGAGATAACTCCAAACCACTCCAAAGGACGAGATAACTCCAAACCACTCCAAAACACGAGATAACTCCAAACCACTCCAAAACAAGAGATAACTCTCCAAACCACTCCAAAACACGAGATAACTCCAAACCACTCCAAAACACGAGATAACTCCAAACCACTCCAAACCACTCCAAAACACGAGATAACTCCAAACCACTCCAAAACACGAGATAACTCCAAACGCTCCAAAACACGAGATAACTCCAAACCACTCAAAACACGAGATAACTCCAAACCACTCCAAAACACGAGATAACTCCAAACCACTCCAAAACAAGAGATAACGCCAAACCACTCCAAAACACGAGATAACTCCAAACCACTCCAAAACGCGAGATAACTCCAAACCACTCCAAAACACGAGATAACTCCAAACCACTCCAAAACACGAGATTACTCCAAAACACGAGATAACTCCAAACCACTCCAAAACACGAGACAACTCCAAACCACTCCAAAACACGAGATAACTCCAAACCACTCCAAAACGCGAGATAACTCCAAACCACACCAAAACACGAGATAACTCCAAACCACTCCAAAACACGAGATTACTCCAAAACACGAGATAACTCCAAACCACTCCAAAACACGAGATAACTCCAAACCACTCCAAAACGCGAGATAACTCCAAACCACTCCAAAACACGAGATAACTCCAAACCACTCCAAAACACGAGATTACTCCAAAACACGAGATAACTCCAAACCACTCCAAAACACGAGACAACTCCAAACCACTCCAAAACACGAGATATCTCCAAACCACTCCAAAACACCAGATAACTCCAAAATACGGAATAACTGCAAACCACTCCAAAACACGAGATAACTCCAAACCACTCCAAAACACGAGATAACTCCAAACCACTCCAAAACAGGAGATAACTCCAAAACACGAGATAACTCCAAACCACTCCAAAACACGAGATAACTCCAAACCACTCCAAAACACGAGATAACTCCAAACCACTCCAAAACAGGAGATAACTCCAAAACACGAGATAACTCCAAACCACTCCAAAACACGAGATAACTCCAAAATACGGAATAACTGCAAACCACTCCAAAACACGAGATAACTCCAAACCACTCCAAAACACGAGATAACTCCAAACCACTCCAAAACAGGAGATAACTCCAAAACACGAGATAACTCCAAACCACTCCAAAACACGAGATAACGCCAAACCACTCCAAAACACGAAATAACTCCATACCACTCCAAAACACGAGATAACACCAAACCACTCCAAAACACGAGATAACTCCAAACCACTCCAAAACACGAGATAACTCCAAACCAGTCCAAAACACGAGATAACTCCAAACCACTCCAAAACACGAGATAACTCCAAACCATTCCAAAACACGAGATAACTCCAAACCACTCCAAAACACGAGATAACTCCAAACCACTCAAAACATGAGATAACTCCAAACCACTCCAAAGCACGAGATAACTCCAAACCACTCCAAAACACGAGATAACTCCAAACCACTCCAAAACAAGAGATAACTCTCCCAACCACTCCAAAACACGAGATAACTCAAAACCACTCTAAAACACGAGATAACTCCAAACCACTCCAAAACACGAGAAAACTCCAAACCACTGCAAAACACGAGATAACTCCAAAACACGAGATAACTCCAAACCACTCCAAAACACGAGATAACACCAAACCACTCCAAAACACGAGATAACTCCAAACCACTCCAAAACACGAGATAACTCCAAACCACTCCAAAACACGATAACGCCAAACCACTCCAAAACACGAGATAACTCAAAACCACTCCAAACAACGCGATAACTCCAAACCACTCCAAAGCACGAGATAACTCCAATCCACTCCAAAACACGAGATAACTCTCCAAACCACTCCAAAACACGAGATAACTCCATACCACTCCAAAACACGAGATAACTCCAAACCACTCCAAAACATGAGATAACTCCAAACCACTCCAAAGCACGAGATAGCTCCAAACCACTCCAAAACACGAGATAACTCCAAACCACTCCAAAACAAGAGATAACCCCAAACCACTCCAAAACACGAGATAACTCCAAACCACGAGATAACTCCAAACCACTCCAAAACACGAGATAACTCCAAACCACTCCAAAACACGAGATAACTCCAAACCACTCCAAAACACGAGATAACTCCAAACCACTCAAAACACGAGATAACTCCAAACCACTCCAAAACACGAGATAACTCCAAACCACTCCAAAACACGAGATAACTCCAAACCACTCCAAAACACGAGATAACTCCAAACCACTCCAAAACACGAGATTACTCCAAAACACGAGATAACTCCAAACCACTCCAAAACACGAGATAACTCCAAACCACTCCAAAACACGAGATAACTCCAAACCACTCCAAAACACGAGATAACTCCAAACCACTCCAAAACACGAGATTACTCCAAAACACGAGATAACTCCAAACCACTTCAAAACACGAGATAACTCCAAACCACTGCAAAACACGAGATAACACCAAAACACGAGATAACTCCAAACCACTCCAAAACACGAGATAACTCCAAACCACTCCAAAACACGAGATAGCTCCAAAGCACTCCAAAACACGAGATAACTCCAAAACACGAGATAACTCCAAACCACTCCAAAACACGAGATAACTCCAAACCACTCCAAAACACGAGATAACTCCAAACCACTCCAAAACACGAGATATCTCCAAACCACTCCAAAACACGAGATAAGTCCAAAATACGGAATAACTGCAAACCACTCCAAAACACGAGATAACTCCAAACCACTCCAAAACACGAGATAACTCCAAACCACTCCAAAGCACGAGATAACTCCAAAACACGAGATAACTCCAATCCACTCCAAAACACGAGATAACTCCAAACCACTCCAAAACACGAGATAACTCCAAACCATTCCACAACACGAGATAACTCCAAAACACGAGATAACTCCAAACCACTCCAAAACACGAGATAACTCCAAACCACTCCAAAACACGAGATAACGACAAACCACTGCAAAACACGAAATAAATCCAAACCACTCCAAAACACGAGGTAACACCAAACCACTCCAAAACACGAGATAACTCCAAACCACTCCAAAACACAAGATAACTCCAAACCACTCCAAAACACGAGATAACACCAAACCACTCCAAAACACGAGATAACTCCAAAACACGAGATAACTCCAAACCACTCCAAAGCACGAGATAACTCCAAACCACTCCAAAACACGAGATAACTCCAAAACACTCCAAAGCACGAGATAACTCCAATCCACTCCAAAACACGAGATAACTCTCCAAACCACTCCAAAACACGAGATAACTCCAAAACACGAGATAACTCCAAACCACTCCAAAACACGAGATAACTCCAAACCACTCCAAAACACGAGATAACTCCAAAACACTCCAAAGCACGAGATAACTCCAATCCACTCCAAAACACGAGATAACTCTCCAAACCACTCCAAAACACGAGATAAATCCAAACCACTCCACAACACGAGATAACTCCAAAACACGAGATAACTCCAAACCACTCCAAAACACGAGATAACTCCAAACCACTCCAAAACACGAGATAACGCCAAACCACCCCAAAACACGAAATAACTCCAAACCACTCCAAAACACGAGATAACTCCAAACCACTGCAAAACACGAGATAACTCCAAAACACGAGATAACTCCAAACCACTCCAAAACACGAGATAACACCAAACCACTCCAAAACACGAGATAACTCCAAACCACTCCAAAACACGAGATAACTCCAAACCACTCCAAAACACGATAACTCCAAACCACTCCAAAACACGAGATAACTCAAAACCACTCCAAACAACGCGATAACTCCAAACCACTCCAAAGCACGAGATAACTCCAATCCACTCCAAAACACGAGATAACTCTCCAAACCACTCCAGAACACGAGATAACTCCATACCACTCCAAAACACGAGATAACTCCAAACCACTCCAAAACACGAGATAACTCCAAACCACTCCAAAACACGAGATAACTTCAAACCACTCAAAACATGAGATAACTCCAAACCACTCCAAAGCACGAGATAACTCCAAACCACTCCAAAACACGAGATAACTCCAAACCACTCCAAAACAAGAGATAACTCTCCAAACCACTCCAAAACACGAGATAACTCCAAGCCACTCCAAAACACGAGATAACTCCAAACCACTCCAAAACACGAGATAACTCCAAACCACGAGATAACTCCAAACCACTCCAAAACACGAGATAACTCCAAACCACTCCAAAACACGAGATAACTCCAAACCACTCCAAAACAAGAGATAACTCCAAACCACTCCAAAATACGAGATAACTCCAAACCACTCCAAAACACGAGATAACTCCAAACCACTCCAAAACACGAGATAACTCCAAACCACTCCAAAACACGAGATATCTCCAAACCACTCCAAAACACGAGATTACTCCAAAACACGAGATAACTCCAAACCACTCCAAAACACGAGATAACTCCAAACCACTCCAAAACACGAGATAGCTCCAAAGAACTCCAAAACACGAGATAACTCCAAAACACGAGATAACTCCAAACCACTCCAAAACACGAGATAACTCCAAACCACTCCAAAACACGAGATAACTCCAAACCACTCCAAAAGACGAGATATCTCCAAACCACTCCAAAACACGAGATAACTCCAAACCACTCCAAAACACGAGATAACTCCAAACCACTCCAAAACACGAGATTACTCCAAAACACGAGATAACTCCAAACCACTTCAAAACACGAGACAACTCCAAACCAGTCCAAACCACGAGATAACTCCAAACCACTGCAAAACACGAGATAACACCAAAACACGAGATAACTCCAAACCACTCCAAAACACGAGATAACTCCAAACCACTCCAAAACACGAGATAGCTCCAAAGCACTCCAAAACACGAGATAACTCCAAAACACGAGATAACTCCAAACCACTCCAAAACACGAGATAACTCCAAACCACTCCAAAACACGAGATAACTCCAAACCACTCCAAAACACGAGATATCTCCAAACCACACCAAAACACGAGATAAGTCCAAAATACGGAATAACTGCAAACCACTCCAAAACACGAGATAACTCCAAACCACTCCAAAACACGAGATAACTCCAAACCACTCCAAAGCACGAGATAACTCCAAAACACGAGATAACTCCAATCCACTCCAAAACACGAGATAACTCCAAACCACTCCAAAACACGAGATTACTCCAAAACACGAGATATCTCCAAACCACTCCAAAACACGAGATAACTCCAAACCACTCCAAAACACGAGATAACTCCAAACCACTCCAAAACACGAGATTACTCCAAAACACGAGATAACTCCAAACCACTTCAAAACACGAGACAACTCCAAACCAGTCCAAACCACGAGATAACTCCAAACCACTGCAAAACACGAGATAACACCAAAACACGAGATAACTCCAAACCACTCCAAAACACGAGATAACTCCAAACCACTCCAAAACACGAGATAGCTCCAAAGCACTCCAAAACACGAGATAACTCCAAAACACGAGATAACTCCAAACCACTCCAAAACACGAGATAACTCCAAACCACTCCAAAACACGAGATAACTCCAAACCACTCCAAAACACGAGATATCTCCAAACCACACCAAAACACGAGATAAGTCCAAAATACGGAATAACTGCAAACCACTCCAAAACACGAGATAACTCCAAACCACTCCAAAACACGAGATAACTCCAAACCACTCCAAAGCACGAGATAACTCCAAAACACGAGATAACTCCAATCCACTCCAAAACACGAGATAACTCCAAACCACTCCAAAACACGAGATAACTCCAAACCATTCCACAACACGAGATAACTCCAAAACACGAGATAACTCCAAACCACTCCAAAACACGAGATAACTCCAAACCACTCCAAAACACGAGATAACGACAAACCACTGCAAAACACGAAATAAATCCAAACCACTCCAAAACACGAGGTAACACCAAACCACTCCAAAACACGAGATAACTCCAAACCACTCCAAAACACAAGATAACTCCAAACCACTCCAAAACACGAGATAACACCAAACCACTCCAAAACACGAGATAACTCCAAAACACGAGATAACTCCAAACCACTCCAAAGCACGAGATAACTCCAAACCACTCCAAAACACGAGATAACTCCAAAACACTCCAAAGCACGAGATAACTCCAATCCACTCCAAAACACGAGATAACTCTCCAAACCACTCCAAAACACGAGATAACTCCAAAACACGAGATAACTCCAAACCACTCCAAAACACGAGATAACTCCAAACCACTCCAAAACACGAGATAACTCCAAAACACTCCAAAGCACGAGATAACTCCAATCCACTCCAAAACACGAGATAACTCTCCAAACCACTCCAAAACACGAGATAAATCCAAACCACTCCACAACACGAGATAACTCCAAAACACGAGATAACTCCAAACCACTCCAAAACACGAGATAACTCCAAACCACTCCAAAACACGAGATAACGCCAAACCACCCCAAAACACGAAATAACTCCAAACCACTCCAAAACACGAGATAACTCCAAACCACTGCAAAACACGAGATAACTCCAAAACACGAGATAACTCCAAACCACTCCAAAACACGAGATAACACCAAACCACTCCAAAACACGAGATAACTCCAAACCACTCCAAAACACGAGATAACTCCAAACCACTCCAAAACACGATAACTCCAAACCACTCCAAAACACGAGGTAACTCAAAACCACTCCAAACAACGCGATAACTCCAAACCACTCCAAAGCACGAGATAACTCCAATCCACTCCAAAACACGAGATAACTCTCCAAACCACTCCAGAACACGAGATAACTCCATACCACTCCAAAACACGAGATAACTCCAAACCACTCCAAAACACGAGATAACTCCAAACCACTCCAAAACACGAGATAACTTCAAACCACTCAAAACATGAGATAACTCCAAACCACTCCAAAGCACGAGATAACTCCAAACCACTCCAAAACACGAGATAACTCCAAACCACTCCAAAACAAGAGATAACTTCCAAACCACTCCAAAACACGAGATAACTCCAAGCCACTCCAAAACACGAGATAACTCCAAACCACTCCAAAACACGAGATAACTCCAAACCACGAGATAACTCCAAACCACTCCAAAACACGAGATAACTCCAAACCACTCCAAAACACGAGATAACTCCAAACCACTCCAAAACAAGAGATAACTCCAAACCACTCCAAAATACGAGATAACTCCAAACCACTCCAAAACACGAGATAACTCCAAACCACTCCAAAACACGAGATAACTCCAAACCACTCCAAAACACGAGATATCTCCAAACCACTCCAAAACACGAGATTACTCCAAAACACGAGATAACTCCAAACCACTCCAAAACACGAGATAACTCCAAACCACTCCAAAACACGAGATAGCTCCAAAGAACTCCAAAACACGAGATAACTCCAAAACACGAGATAACTCCAAACCACTCCAAAACACGAGATAACTCCAAACCACTCCAAAACACGAGATAACTCCAAACCACTCCAAAAGACGAGATATCTCCAAACCGCTCCAAAACACGAGATAACTCCAAAATACGGAATAACTGCAAACCACTCCAAAACACGAGATAACTCCAAACCACTCCAAAACACGAGATAACTCCAAACCACTCCAGAGCACGAGACAACTCCAAAACACGAGATAACTCCAAACCACTCCAAAACACGAGATAACTCCAAAACACTCCAAAGCACGAGTAACTCCAATCCACTCCAAAACACGAGATAACTCTCCAAACGACTCCAAAACACGAGATAACTCCAAACCATTCCACAACACGAGATAACTCCAAAACACGAGATAACTCCAATCCACTCCAAAACACGAGATAACTCTCCAAACCACTCCAAAACACGAGATAACTCCAAACCACACCACAACACGAGATAACTCCAAAACACGAGATAACTCCAAACCACTCGAAAACACGAGATAACTCCAAACCACTCCAAAACACGAGATAACGCCAAACCACTCCAAAACACGAAATAACTCCAAACCACTCCAAAACACGAGATAACACCAAACCACTCCAAAACACGAGATAACTCCAAACCACTCCAAAACACGAGATAACACCAAACCACTCCAAAACAGGAGATAACTCAAAACCACTCCAAAAAACGCGATAACTCCAAACCACTCCAAAGCAGGAGGTAACTCCAATCCACTCCAAAACACGAGATAACTCCAAACCACTCCAAAGCACGAGATAACTCCAAAACACGAGATAACTCCAAACCACTCCAAAACACGAGATAACACCAAACCACTCCAAAACACGAGATAACTCCAAAACACTGCAATGCACGAGATAACTCCAAAACACGAGATTACTCCAAACCACTCCATAACACGAGATAACTCCAAAACACTCCAAAGCACGAGTAACTCCAATCCACTCCAAAACACGAGATAACTCTCCAAACGACTCCAAAACACGAGATAACTCCAAACCATTCCACAACACGAGATAACTCCAAAACACGAGATAACTCCAAACCACTCCAAAACACGAGATAACTCCAAACCACTCCAAAACACGAGATAACGCCAAACCACTCCAAAACACGAAATAAATCCAAACCACTCCAAAACACGAGATAACACCAAACAACTCCAAAACACGAGATGACACCAAACCACTCCAAAACACGAGATAACCCCAAAACACGAGATAACTCCAAACCACTCCAAAACACGAGATAACTCCAAACCACTCCAAAACACGAGATAACTCCAAAACACTCCAAAGCACGAGATAACTCCAATCCACTCGAAAACACGAGATAACTCCAAACCACTCCAAAACACGAGATAACGCCAAACCACTCCAAAACACGAAATAACTCCAAACCACTCGAAAACACGAGATAACACCAAACCACTCCAAAACACGAGATAACTCCAAACCACTCCAAAACACGAGATAACACCAAACCACTCCAAAACAGGAGATAACTCAAAACCACTCCAAAAAACGCGATAACTCCAAACCACTCCAAAACACGAGATAACTCCAAACCACTCCAAAACACGAGATAACACCAAACCACACCAAAACACGAGATAACTCCAAAACACGAGATAACTCCAAACCACTCCAAAACACGAGATAACTCCAAACCACTCCAAAACACGAGATAACTCCAAAACACTCCAAAGCACGAGATAACTCCAATCCACTCCAAAACACGAGATAACTCTCCAAACCACTCCAAAACACGAGATAACTCCAAACCATTCCACAACACGAGATAACTCCAAAACACGAGATAACTCCAAAGCACTCCAAAACACGAGATAACTCCAAACCACTCCAAAACACGAGATAACGCCAAACCACTCCAAAACACGAGATAACTCCAAACCACTCCAAAACACGAAATAAATCCAAACCACTCCAAAACACGAGATAACACCAAACCACTCCAAAACACGAGATAACTCCAAACCACTCCAAAACACAAGAAAGCTCCAAACCACTCCAAAACACGAGATAACACCAAACCACTCCAAAACACGAGATAACTCCAAAACACGAGATAACTCCAAACCACTCCAAAACACGAGATAACTCCAAACCACACCAAAACACGAGATAACTCCAAAACACTCCAAAGCAAGAGATAACTCCAATCCACTCCAAAACACGAGATAACTCCAAACCACTCCAAAACACGAGATAACTCCAAACCACTCCACAACACGAGATAACTCCAAAACACGAGATAACTCCAAACCACTCGAAAACACGAGATAACTCCAAACCACTCCAAAACACGAGATAACGCCAAACCACTCCAAAACACGAAATAACTCCAAACCACTCCAAAACACGAGATAACACCAAACCACTCCAAAACACGAGATAACTCCAAACCACTCCAAAACACGAGATAACACCAAACCACTCCAAAACAGGAGATAACTCAAAACCACTCCAAAAAACGCGATAACTCCAAACCACTCCAAAGCAGGAGGTAACTCCAATCCACTCCAAAACACGAGATAACTCCAAACCACTCCAAAGCACGAGATAACTCCAAAACACGAGATAACTCCAAACCACTCCAAAACACGAGATAACACCAAACCACTCCAAAACACGAGATAACTCCAAAACACTGCAATGCACGAGATAACTCCAAAACACGAGATTACTCCAAACCACTCCATAACACGAGATAACTCCAAAACACTCCAAAGCACGAGTAACTCCAATCCACTCCAAAACACGAGATAACTCTCCAAACGACTCCAAAACACGAGATAACTCCAAACCATTCCACAACACGAGATAACTCCAAAACACGAGATAACTCCAAACCACTCCAAAACACGAGATAACTCCAAACCACTCCAAAACACGAGATAACGCCAAACCACTCCAAAACACGAAATAAATCCAAACCACTCCAAAACACGAGATAACACCAAACAACTCCAAAACACGAGATGACACCAAACCACTCCAAAACACGAGATAACCCCAAAACACGAGATAACTCCAAACCACTCCAAATCACGAGATAGCTCCAAACCACTCCAAAACACGAGATAACTCCAAAACACTCCAAAGCACGAGATAACTCCAATCCACTCGAAAACACGAGATAACTCCAAACCACTCCAAAACACGAGATAACGCCAAACCACTCCAAAACACGAAATAACTCCAAACCACTCGAAAACACGAGATAACACCAAACCACTCCAAAACACGAGATAACTCCAAACCACTCCAAAACACGAGATAACACCAAACCACTCCAAAACAGGAGATAACTCAAAACCACTCCAAAAAACGCGATAACTCCAAACCACTCCAAAACACGAGATAACTCCAAACCACTCCAAAACACGAGATAACACCAAACCACACCAAAACACGAGATAACTCCAAAACACGAGATAACTCCAAACCACTCCAAAACACGAGATAACTCCAAACCACTCCAAAACACGAGATAACTCCAAAACACTCCAAAGCACGAGATAACTCCAATCCACTCCAAAACACGAGATAACTCTCCAAACCACTCCAAAACACGAGATAACTCCAAACCATTCCACAACACGAGATAACTCCAAAACACGAGATAACTCCAAAGCACTCCAAAACACGAGATAACTCCAAACCACTCCAAAACACGAGATAACGCCAAACCACTCCAAAACACGAAATAAATCCAAACCACTCCAAAACACGAGATAACACCAAACCACTCCAAAACACGAGATAACTCCAAACCTCTCCAAAATATAAGAAAGCTCCAAACCACTCCAAAACACGAGATAACACCAAACCACTCCAAAACACGAGATAACTCCAAAACACGAGATAACTCCAAACCACTCCAAAACACGAGATAACTCCAAACCACACCAAAACACGAGATAACTCCAAAACACTCCAAAGCAAGAGATAACTCCAATCCACTCCAAAACACGAGATAACTCTCCAAACCACTCCAAAAAACGAGATAACTCCAAACCACTCCACAACACGAGATAACTCCAAAACACGAGATAACTCCAAACCACTCGAAAACACGAGATAACTCCAAACCACTCCAAAACACGAGATAACGCCAAACCACTCCAAAACACGAAATAACTCCAAACCACTCCAAAACACGAGATAACACCAAACCACTCCAAAACACGAGATAACTCCAAACCACTCCAAAACACGAGATAACACCAAACCACTCCAAAACAGGAGATAACTCAAAACCACTCCAAAAAACGCGATAACTCCGAACCACTCCAAAGCAGGAGGTAACTCCAATCCACTCCAAAACACGAGATAACTCCAAACCACTCCAAAGCACGAGATAACTCCAAAACACGAGATAACTCCAAACCACTCCAAAACACGAGATAACACCAAACCACTCCAAAACAGGAGATAACTCAAAACCACTCCAAAAAACGCGATAACTCCAAACCACTCCAAAGCAGGAGGTAACTCCAATCCACTCCAAAACACGAGATAACTCCAAACCACTCCAAAGCACGAGATAACTCCAAAACACGAGATAACTCCAAACCACTCCAAAACACGAGATAACTCCAAACCACTCCAAAACACGAGATATCTCCAAAGAACTCCCAAACACGAGATAACTCCAAAACACGAGATAACTCCAAACCACTCCAAAACACGAGATAACTCCAAACCACTCCAAAACACGAGATAACTCCAAACCACTCCAAAAGACGAGATATCTCCAAACCACTCCAAAACACGAGATAACTCCAAAATACGGAATAACTGCAAACCACTCCAAAACACGAGATAACTCCAAACCACTCCAAAACACGAGATAACTCCAAACCACTCCAAAGCACGAGACAACTCCAAAACACGAGATAACTCCAAACCACTCCAAAACACTCCAAAGCACGAGTAACTCCAATCCACTCCAAAACACGAGATAACTCTCCAAACGACTCCAAAACACGAGATAACTCCAAACCATTCCACAACACGAGATAACTCCAAAACACGAGATAACTCCAATCCACTCCAAAACACGAGATAACTCTCCAAACCACTCCAAAACACGAGATAACTCCAAACCACACCACAACACGAGATAACTCCAAAACACGAGATAACTCCAAACCACTCGAAAACACGAGATAACTCCAAACCACTCCAAAACACGAGATAACGCCAAACCACTCCAAAACACGAAATAACTCCAAACCACTCCAAAACACGAGATAACACCAAACCACTCCAAAACACGAGATAACTCCAAACCACTCCAAAACACGAGATAACACCAAACCACTCCAAAACAGGAGATAACTCAAAACCACTCCAAAAAACGCGATAACTCCAAACCACTCCAAAGCAGGAGGTAACTCCAATCCACTCCAAAACACGAGATAACTCCAAACCACTCCAAAGCACGAGATAACTCCAAAACACGAGATAACTGCAAACCACTCCAAAACACGAGATAACACCAAACCACTCCAAAACACGAGATAACTCCAAAACACTGCAATGCACGAGATAACTCCAAAACACGAGATTACTCCAAACCACTCCATAACACGAGATAACTCCAAAACACTCCAAAGCACGAGTAACTCCAATCCACTCCAAAACACGAGATAACTCTCCAAACGACTCCAAAACACGAGATAACTCCAAACCATTCCACAACACGAGATAACTCCAAAACACGAGATAACTCCAAACCACTCCAAAACACGAGATAACTCCAAACCACTCCAAAACACGAGATAACGCCAAACCACTCCAAAACACGAAATAAATCTAAACCACTCCAAAACACGAGATAACACCAAACCACTCCAAAACACGAGATGACACCAAACCACTCCAAAACACGAGATAACCCCAAAACACGAGATAACTCCAAACCACTCCAAAACACGAGATAACTCCAAACCACTCCAAAACACGAGATAACTCCAAAACACTCCAAAGCACGAGATAACTCCAATCCACTCGAAAACACGAGATAACTCCAAACCACTCCAAAACACGAGATAACGCCAAACCACTCCAAAACACGAAATAACTCCAAACCACTCGAAAACACGAGATAACACCAAACCACTCCAAAACACGAGATAACTCCAAACCACTCCAAAACACGAGATAACACCAAACCACTCCAAAACAGGAGATAACTCAAAACCACTCCAAAAAACGCGATAACTCCAAACCACTCCAAAACACGAGATAACTCCAAACCACTCCAAAACACGAGATAACACCAAACCACTCCAAAACACGAGATAACTCCAAAACACGAGATAACTCCAAACCACTCCAAAACACGAGATAACTCCAAACCACTCCAAAACACGAGATAACTCCAAAACACTCCAAAGCACGAGATAACTCCAATCCACTCCAAAACACGAGATAACTCTCCAAACCACTCCAAAACACGAGATAACTCCAAACCATTCCACAACACGAGATAACTCCAAAACACGAGATAACTCCAAAGCACTCCAAAACACGAGATAACTCCAAACCACTCCAAAACACGAGATAACGCCAAACCACTCCAAAACACGAAATAAATCCAAACCACTCCAAAACACGAGATAACACCAAACCACTCCAAAACACGAGATAACTCCAAACCACTCCAAAACACAAGAAAGCTCCAAACCACTCCAAAACACGAGATAACACCAAACCACTCCAAAACACGAGATAACTCCAAAACACGAGATAACTCCAAACCACTCCAAAACACGAGATAACTCCAAACCACTCCAAAACACGAGATAACTCCAAAACACTCCAAAGCAAGAGATAACTCCAATCCACTCCAAAACACGAGATAACTCTCCAAACCACTCCAAAAAACGAGATAACTCCAAACCACTCCACAACACGAGATAACTCCAAAACACGAGATAACTCCAAACCACTCGAAAACACGAGATAACTCCAAACCACTCCAAAACACGAGATAACGCCAAACCACTCCAAAACACGAAATAACTCCAAACCACTCCAAAACACGAGATAACACCAAACCACTCCAAAACACGAGATAACTCCAAACCACTCCAAAACACGAGATAACACCAAACCACTCCAAAACAGGAGATAACTCAAAACCACTCCAAAAAACGCGATAACTCCGAACCACTCCAAAGCAGGAGGTAACTCCAATCCACTCCAAAACACGAGATAACTCCAAACCACTCCAAAGCACGAGATAACTCCAAAACACGAGATAACTCCAAACCACTCCAAAACACGAGATAACACCAAACCACTCCAAAACAGGAGATAACTCAAAACCACTCCAAAAAACGCGATAACTCCAAACCACTCCAAAGCAGGAGGTAACTCCAATCCACTCCAAAACACGAGATAACTCCAAACCACTCCAAAGCACGAGATAACTCCAAAACACGAGATAACTCCAAACCACTCCAAAACACGAGATAACTCCAAACCACTCCAAAACACGAGATAACTCCAAAACACTGCAAAGCACGAGATAACTCCAATCCACTCCAAAACACGAGATAACTCTCCAAACCACTCCAAAACACGAGATAACTCCAAACCACTCCACAACACGAGATAACTCCAAAACACGAGATAACTCCAAACCACTCCAAAACACGAGATAACTCCAAACCACTCCAAAACACGAGATAACGCCAAACCACTCCAAAACACGAAATAAATCCAAACCACTCCAAAACACGAGATAACACCAAACCACTCCAAAATTCGAGATAACTCCAAACCACTCCAAAACACAAGATAACTCCAAACCACTCCAAAACACGAGATAACACCAAACCACTCCAAAACACGAGATAACTCCAAAACACGAGATAACTCCAAACCACTCCAAAACACGAGATAACTCCAAACCACTCCAAAACACGAGATAACTCCAAAATACTCAAAAGCACGAGATA
This sequence comes from Somniosus microcephalus, assembly GCF_052327205.1. NCBI lineage: Eukaryota > Metazoa > Chordata > Chondrichthyes > Squaliformes > Somniosidae > Somniosus > Somniosus microcephalus. The sequence goes on from NW_028225187.1 coordinate 32,346,521, forward strand.
ACTCCAATCCACTCCAAAACATGAGATAACTCTCCAAACCACTCCAAAACACGAGATAACTCCAAACCACTCCACAACACGAGATAACTCCAAAACACGAGATAACTCCAAACCACTCCAAAACACGAGATAACTCCAAACCACTCCAAAACACGAGATAACGCCAAACCACTCCAAAACACGAAATAACTCCAAACCACTCCAAATCACGAGATAACACCAAACCACTCCAAAACACGAGAAAACTGCAAACCACTCCAAAACACGAGATAACTCCAAACCACTCCACAGCACGAGATAACTCCAAACTACTCCAAAACACGAGATAACTCAAAACCACTCCAAAAAACGCGATAACTCCATACCACTCCAAAGCACGAGATAACTCCAATCCACTCCAAAACACGAGATAACTCTCCAAACCACTCCAAAACACGAGATAACCCCAAACCACTCCAAAACACGAGATAACTCCAAACCACTCCAAAACACGAGATAACTCCAAACCACTCCAAAACAAGAGATAACTCTCCAAACCACTCCAAAACACGAGATAACTCCAAACCACTCCAAAACACGAGACAACTCCAAACCACTCCAAAACACGAGATAACTCCAAAACACGAGATAACTCCAAACCACTCCAAAACACGAGATAACTCCAAACCACTCCAAAACACGAGATAACTCCAAAACACTCCAAAGCACGAGATAACTCCAATCCACTCCACAACACGAGATAACTCCAAAACACGAGATAACTCCAAACCACTCGAAAACACGAGATAACTCCAAACCACTCCAAAACACGAGATAACGCCAAACCACTCCAAAACACGAAATAACTCCAAACCACTCCAAAACACGAGATAACACCAAACCACTCCAAAACACGAGATAACTCCAAACCACTCCAAAACACGAGATAACACCAAACCACTCCAAAACAAGAGATAAATCAAAACCACTCCAAAAAACGCGATAGCTCCAAACCACTCCAAAGCAGGAGGTAACTCCAATCCACTCCAAAACACGAGATAACTCCAAACCACTCCAAAGCACGAGATAACTCCAAAACACGAGATAACTCCAAACCACTCCAAAACACGAGATAACTCCAAACCACTCCAAAACACGAGATAACTCCAAAACACTGCAAAGCACGAGATAACTCCAATCCACTCCAAAACACGAGATAACTCTCCAAACCACTCCAAAACACGAGATAACTCCAAACCACTCCACAACACGAGATAACTCCAAAACACGAGATAACTCCAAACCACTCCAAAACACGAGATAACGCCAAACCACTCCAAAACACGAAATAACTCCAAACCACTCCAAAACACGAGATAACACCAAACCACTCCAAAACACGAGATAACTCCAAACCACTCCAAAACACGAGATAACTCCAAACCACTCCAAAAAACGCGATAACTCCATACCACTCCAAAGCACGAGATAACTCCAATCCACTCCAAAACACGAGATAACTCTCCAAACCACTCCAAAACACGAGATAACTCCAAACCACTCCAAAACACGAGATAACTCCAAACCACTCCAAAACACGATATAACTCCAAACCACTCCAAAACACGAGATAACTCCATACCACTCCAAAACACGACATAACTCCAAACCACTCCAAAACACGAGATAACTCCAAACCACTCCAAAACACGAGATAACTCCAAACCACTCAAAACATGAGATAACTCCAAACCACTCCAAAGGACGAGATAACTCCAAACCACTCCAAAACACGAGATAACTCCAAACCACTCCAAAACAAGAGATAACTCTCCAAACCACTCCAAAACACGAGATAACTCCAAACCACTCCAAAACACGAGACAACTCCAAACCACTCCAAAACACGAGATAACTCCAAACCACTCCAAAACACGAGATAACTCCAAACGCTCCAAAACACGAGATAACTCCAAACCACTCAAAACACGAGATAACTCCAAACCACTCCAAAACACGAGATAACTCCAAACCACTCCAAAACAGGAGATAACTCCAAACCACTCCAAAACGCGAGATAACTCCAAACCACTCCAAAACACGAGATAACTCCAAACCACTCCAAAACACGAGATAACTCCAAACCACTCCAAAACAGGAGATAACTCCAAAACACTGCAAAGCACGAGATAACTCAAAACCACTCCAAAAAACGCGATAACTCCAAACCAATCCAAAGCAGGAGGTAACTCCAATCCACTCCAAAACACGAGATAACTCCAAACCACTCCAAAGCACGAGATAACTCCAAACCACTCCAAAGCACGAGATAACTCCAAAACACGAGATAACTCCAAACCACTCCAAAACACGAGATAACTCCAAACCACTCCAAAACACGAGATAACTCCAAAACACTGCAAAGCACGAGATAACTCCAATCCACTCCAAAACACGAGATAACTCTCCAAACCACTCCAAAACACGAGATAACTCCAAACCACTCCACAACACGAGATAACTCCAAAACACGAGATAACTCCAAACCACTCCAAAACACGAGATAACTCCAAACCACTCCAAAACACGAGATAACGCCAAACCACTCCAAAACACGAAATAAATCCAAACCACTCCAAAACACGAGATAACACCAAACCACTCCAAAACACGAGATAACTCCAAACCACTCCAAAACACGAGATAACTCCAAACCACTCCAAAACACGAGATAACACCAAACCACTCCAAAACACGAGATAACTCCAAAACAGGAGATAACTCCAAACCACTCCAAAACACGAGATAACTCCAAACCACTCCAAAACACGAGATAACTCCAAAACACTCCAAAGCACGAGATAACTCCAATCCACTCCAAAACACGAGATAACTCTCCAAACCACTCCAAAACACGAGATAACTCCAAACCATTCCACAACACGAGATAACTCCAAAACACGAGATAACTCCAAACCACTCCAAAACACGAGATAACGCCAAACCACTCCAAAACACGAAATAAATCCAAACCACTCCAAAGCACGAGATAACACCAAACCACTCCAAAACACGAGATAACTCCAAACCACTCCAAAACACAAGAAAACTCCAAACCACTCCAAAACACGAGATAACACCAAACCACTCCAAAACACGAGATAACTCCAAAACACGAGATAACTCCAAACCACTCCAAAACACGAGATAACTCCAAACCACTCCAAAACACGAGATTACTCCAAAACACTCCAAAGCACGAGATAACTCCAATCCACTCCAAAGCACGAGATAACTCTCCAAACCACTCCAAAAAACGAGATAACTCCAAACCACTCCACAACACGAGATAACTCCAAAACACGAGATAACTCCAAACCACTCCAAAACACGAGATAACTCCAAACCACTCCAAAACACGAGATAACGCCAAACCACTCCAAAACACGAAATAAATCCAAACCACTCCAAAACACGAGATAACACCAAACCACTCCAAAATTCGAGATAACTCCAAACCACTCCAAAACACAAGATAACTCCAAAACACTCAAAAGCACGAGATAACTCCAAAACACGAGATAACTCCAAACCACTCCAAAACACGAGATAACTCCAAACCACTCCAAAACACGAGATAACTCCAAAACACTCAAAAGCACGAGATAACTCCAATCCACTCCAAAACATGAGATAACTCTCCAAACCACTCCAAAACACGAGATAACTCCAAACCACTCCACAACACGAGATAACTCCAAAACACGAGATAACTCCAAACCACTCCAAAACACGAGATAACTCCAAACCACTCCAAAACACGAGATAACGCCAAACCACTCCAAAACACGAAATAACTCCAAACCACTCCAAAACACGAGATAACACCAAACCACTCCAAAACACGAGAAAACTGCAAACCACTCCAAAACACGAGATAACTCCAAACCACTCCACAGCACGAGGTAACTCCAAACGACTCCAAAACACGAGATAACTCAAAACCACTCCAAAAAACGCGATAACTCCATACCACTCCAAAGCACGAGATAACTCCAATCCACTCCAAAACACGAGATAACTCTCCAAACCACTCCAAAACACGAGATAACTCCAAACCACTCCAAAACACGAGATAACTCCAAACCACTCCAAAACACGAGATAACTCCAAACCACTCCAAAACACGAGATAACTCCAAACCACTCCAAAGCACGAAATAACTCCAAACCACTCCAAAACACGAGATAACACCAAACCACTCCAAAACACGAGATAACACCAAACCACTCCAAAACAGGAGATAACTCAAAACCACTCCAAAAAACGCGATAACTCCAAACCAGTCCAAAGCAGGAGGTAACTCCAATCCACTCCAAAACACGAGATAACTCCAAACCACTCCAAAGCACGAGATAACTCCAAAACACGAGATAACTCCAAACCACTCCAAAACACGAGATAACTCCAAAACACTCCAAACCACGAGATAACTCCAAAACACTGCAAAGCACGAGATAACTCCAAACCACTCCAAAACAAGAGATAACTCTCCAAACCACTCCAAAACACGAGATAACTCCAAACCACTCCAAAACACGAGATAACTCCAAACCACTCCAAAACACGAGATAACTCCAAAACACTCCAAAGCACGAGATAACTCCAATCCACTCCACAACACGAGATAACTCCAAAACACGAGATAACTCCAAACCACTCGAAAACACGAGATAACTCCAAACCACTCCAAAACACGAGTTAACGCCAAACCACTCCAAAACACGAAATAACTCCAAACCACTCCAAAACACGAGATAACACCAAACCACTCCAAAACAGGAGATAACTCCAAACCACTCCAAAACACGAGATAACACCAAACCACTCCAAAACAGGAGATAACTCAAAACCACTCCAAAAAACGCGATAACTCCAAACCACTCCAAAGCAGGAGGTAACTCCAATCCACTCCAAAACACGAGATAACTCCAAACCACTCCAAAGCACGAGATAACTCCAAAACACGAGATAATTCCAAACCACTCCAAAACACGAGATAACTCCAAAACACTCCAAACCACGAGATAACTCCAAAACACTGCCAAGCACGAGATAACTCCAATCCACTCCAAAACACGAGATAACTCTCCAAACCACTCCAAAACACGAGATAACTCCAAACAACTCCACAACACGAGATAACTCCAAACCACTCCAAAACACGAGATAACTCCAAACCACTCCAAAACACGAGATAACGCCAAACCACTCCAAAACACGAAATAACTCCAAACCACTCCAAAACAGGAGATAACACCAAACCACTCCAAAACACGAGATAACTCCAAACCACTCCAAAACACGAGATAACTCCAAACCACTCCACAGCACGAGATAACTCCAAACCACTCCAAAACACGAGATAACTCAAAACCACTCCAAAAAACGCGATAACTCCATACCACTCCAAAGCACGAGATAACTCCAATCCACTCCAAAACACGAGATAACTCTCCAAACCACTCCAAAACACGAGATAACTCCAAACCACTCCAAAACACGAGATAACTCCAAACCACTCCAAAACACGAGATAACTCCAAACCACTCCAAAGCAAGAGATAACTCCATACCACTCCAAAACACGACATAACTCCAAACCACTCCAAAACACGAGATAACTCCAAACCACTCCAAAACACGAGATAACTCCAAACCACTCAAAACATGAGATAACTCCAAACCACTCCAAAGGACGAGATAACTCCAAACCACTCCAAAACACGAGATAACTCCAAACCACTCCAAAACAAGAGATAACTCTCCAAACCACTCCAAAACACGAGATAACTCCAAACCACTCCAAAACACGAGACAACTCCAAACCACTCCAAAACACGAGATAACTCCAAACCACTCCAAAACACGAGATAACTCCAAACCACTCCAAAACACGAGTTAACTCCAAACCACGAGATAACTCCAAACGCTCCAAAGCACGAGATAACTCCAAACCACTCAAAACACGAGATAACTCCAAACCACTCCAAAACACGAGATAACTCCAAACCACTCCAAAACAAGAGATAACTCCAAACCACTCCAAAACACGAGATAACTCCAAACCACTCCAAAACGCGAGATAACTCCAAACCACTCCAAAACACGAGATAACTCCAAACCACTCCTAAACACGAGATAACTCCAAACCACTCCAAAACAGGAGATAACTCCAAAACACGAGATAACTCCAAACCACTCCAAAACACGAGATAACTGCAAACCACTCCAAAACACGAGATAACTCCAAACCACTCCAAAACAGGAGATAACTCCAAAACACGAGATAACTCCAAACCACCCCACAACACGAGATAACTCCAAGCCACTCCAAAACTCGAGATAACTCCAAACCACTCCAAAACACGAGATAACGCCAAACCACTCCAAAACACGAAATAACTCCAAACCACTCCAAAACACGAGATAACACCAAACCACTCCAAAACACGAGATAACTCCAAACCACTCCAAAACACGAGATAACTCCAAACCACTCCACAGCACGAGATAACTCCAAACCACTCCAAAACACGAGATAACTCAAAACCACTCCAAAAAACGCGATAACTCCATACCACTCCAAAGCACGAGATAACTCCAATCCACTCCAAAACACGAGATAACTCTCCAAACCACTCCAAAACACGAGATAACTCCAAACCACTCCAAAACACGAGATAACTCCAAACCACTCCAAAACACGAGATAACTCCAAACCACTCCAAAACAAGAGATAACTCCATACCACTCCAAAACACGACATAACTCCAAACCACTCCAAAACACGAGATAACTCCAAACCACTCCAAAACACGAGATAACTCCAAACCACTCAAAACATGAGATAACTCCAAACCACTCCAAAGGACGAGATAACTCCAAACCACTCCAAAACACGAGATAACTCCAAACCACTCCAAAACAAGAGATAACTCTCCAAACCACTCCAAAACACGAGATAACTCCAAACCACTCCAAAACACGAGACAACTCCAAACCACTCCAAAACACGAGATAACTCCAAACCACTCCAAAACACGAGATAACTCCAAACCACTCCAAAACACGAGATAACTCCAAACCACTCCAAAACACGAGATAACTCCAAACGCTCCAAAACACGAGATAACTCCAAACCACTCAAAACACGAGATAACTCCAAACCACTCCAAAACACGAGATAACTCCAAACCACTCCAAAACAAGAGATAACTCCAAACCACTCCAAAACACGAGATAACTCCAAACCACTCCAAAACGCGAGATAACTCCAAACCACTCCAAAACACGAGATAACTCCAAACCACTCCTAAACACGAGATAACTCCAAACCACTCCAAAACAGGAGATAACTCCAAAACACGAGATAACTCCAAACCACTCCAAAACACGAGATAACTGCAAACCACTCCAAAACACGAGATAACTCCAAACCACTCCAAAACAGGAGATAACTCCAAAACACGAGATAACTCCAAACCACCCCACAACACGAGATAACTCCAAGCCACTCCAAAACTCGAGATAACTCCAAACCACTCCAAAGCACGAGATAACGCCAAACCACACCAAAACACGAAATAACTCCATACCACTCCAAAACACGAGATAACACCAAACCACTCCAAAACACGAGATAACTCCAAACAACTCCAAAACACGAGATAACTCCAAACCACTCCAAAACACGAGATAACTCCAAACCACTCCAAAACACGAGATTACTCCAAAACACGAGATAACTCCAAACCACTTCAAAACACGAGACAACTCCAAACCACTCCAAAACACGAGATAACTCCAAACCACTGCAAAACAGGAGATAACTCCAAAACACGAGGTAACTCCAAACCACTCCAAAACACGAGATAACTCCAAACCACTCCAAAACACGAGATAGCTCCAAACCACGAGATAACTCCAAAATACGGAATAACTGCAAACCACTCCAAAACACGAGATAACTCCAAACCACTCCAAAACACGAGATAACTCCAAACCACTCCAAAGCACGAGATAACTCCAAAACACGAGATAACTCCAAACCACTCCATAACACGAGATAACTCCAGAACACTCCAAAGCACGAGTAACTCCAATCCAATCCAAAACACGAGATAACTCTCCAAACCGCTCCAAAACACGAGATAACTCCAAACCACTCCACAACACGAGATAACTCCAAAACACGAGATAACTCCAAACCACTCCAAAACACGAGATAACTCCAAACCACTCCAAAACACGAGATAACGCCAAACCACTCCAAAACACGAAATAAATCCAAACCACTCCAAAACACGAGATAACACCAAACCACTCCAAAACACGAGATAACTCCAAACCACTCCAAAACACAAGATAACTCCAAACCACTCCAAAACACGAGATAACACCAAACCACTCCAAAACACGAGATAACTCCAAAACACGAGATAACTCCAAACCACTCCAAAACACGAGATAACTCCAAACCACTCCAAAACACGAGATAACTCCAAAACACTCCAAAGCACGAGATAACTCCAATCCACTCCAAAACACGAGATAACTCTCCAAACCACTCCAAAACACGAGATAACTCCAAACCATTCCACAACACGAGATAACTCCAAAACACGAGATAACTCCAAAGCACTCCAAAACACGAGATAACTCCAAACCACTCCAAAACACGAGATAACGCCAAACCACTCCAAAACACGAAATAAATCCAAACCACTCCAAAACACGAGATAACACCAAACCACTCCAAAACACGAGATAACTCCAAACCACTCCAAAACACAAGATAACTCCAAACCACTCCAAAACACGAGATAACACCAAACCACTCCAAAACACGAGATAACTCCAAAACACGAGATAACTCCAAACCACTCCAAAACACGAGATAACTCCAAACCACTCCAAAACACGAGATAACTCCAAAACACTCCAAAGCACGAGATAACTCCAATCCACTCCAAAACACGAGATAACTCTCCAAACCACTCCAAAAAACGAGATAACTCCAAACCACTCCACAACACGAGATAACTCCAAAACACGAGATAACTCCAAACCACTCGAAAACACGAGATAACTCCAAACCACTCCAAAACACGAGATAACGCCAAACCACTCCAAAACACGAAATAACTCCAAACCACTCCAAAACACGAGATAACACCAAACCACTCCAAAACACGAGATAACTCCAAACCACTCCAAAACACGAGATAACACCAAACCACTCCAAAACAGGAGATAACTCAAAACCACTCCAAAAAACGCGATAACTCCAAACCACTCCAAAGCAGGAGGTACCTCCAATCCACTCCAAAACACGAGATAACTAAAAACCACTCCAAAGCACGAGATAACTCCAAAACACGAGATAACTCCAAACCACTCCAAAACACGAGATAACACCAAACCACTCCAAAACAGGAGATAACTCAAAACCACTCCAAAAAACGCGATAACTCCAAACCACTCCAAAGCAGGAGGTACCTCCAATCCACTCCAAAACACGAGATAACTAAAAACCACTCCAAAGCACGAGATAACTCCAAAACACGAGATAACTCCAAACCACTCCAAAACACGAGATAACACCAAACCACTCCAAAACAGGAGATAACTCAAAACCACTCCAAAAAACGCGATAACTCCAAACCACTCCAAAGCAGGAGGTAACTCCAAACCACTCCAAAACACGAGATAACTCCAAACCACTCCAAAACACGAGATAACTCAAAACCACTCCAAAAAACGCGATAACTCCATACCACTCCAAAGCACGAGATAACTCCAATCCACTCCAAAACACGAGATAACTCTCCAAACCACTCCAAAACACGAGATAACTCCAAACCACTCCAAAACACGAGATAACTCCAAACCACTCCAAAACACGAGATAATTCCAAACCACTCCAAAACACGAGATAACTCCATACCACTCCAAAACAAAACATAACTCCAAACCACTCCAAAACACGAGATAACTCCAAACTACTCCAAAACACGAGATAACTCCAAACCACTCAAAACATGAGATAACTCCAAACCACTCCAAAGGACGAGATAACTCCAAACCACTCCAAAACACGAGATAACTCCAAACCACTCCAAAACAAGAGATAACTCTCCAAACCACTCCAAAACACGAGATAACTCCAAACCACTCCAAAACACGAGACAACTCCAAACCACTCCAAAACACGAGATAACTCCAAACCACTCCAAAACACGAGATAACTCCAAACCACTCCAAAACACGAGATAACTCCAAACCACTCCAAAACACGAGATAACTCCAAACGCTCCAAAACACGAGATAACTCCAAACCACTCAAAACACGAGATAACTCCAAACCACTCCAAAACACGAGATAACTCCAAACCACTCCAAAACAAGAGATAACTCCAAACCACTCCAAAACACGAGATAACTCCAAACCACTCCAAAACGCGAGATAACTCCAAACCACTCCAAAACACGAGATAACTCCAAACCACTCCAAAACACGAGATAACTCCAAACCACTCCAAAACAGGAGATAACTACAAAACACGAGATAACTCCAAACCACTCCAAAACACGAGATAACTCCAAACCACTCCAAAACACGAGATAACTCCAAACCACTCCAAAACACGAGATAACGCCAAACCACACCAAAACACGAAATAACTCCATACAACTCCAAAACACGAGATAACACCAAACCACTCCAAAACACGAGATAACTCCAAACAACTCCAAAACACGAGATAACTCCAAACCACTCCAAAACACGAGATAACTCCAAACCACTCCAAAACACCAGATTACTCCAAAACACGAGATAACTCCAAACCACTTCAAAACACGAGATAACTCCAAACCACTCCAAAACACGAGATAGCTCCAAAACACTCCAAAACACGAGATAACTCCAAAATACGGAATAACTGCAAACCACTCCAAAACACGAGATAACTCCAAACCACTCCAAAACACGAGATAACTCCAAACCACTCCAAAGCACGAGATAACTCCAAAACACGAGATAACTCCAAACCACTCCATAACACGAGATAACTCCAAAACACTCCAAAGCACGAGTAACTCCAATCCACTCCAAAACACGAGATAACTCTCCAAACCACTCCAAAACACGAGATAACTCCAAACCATTCCACAACACGAGATAACTCCCAAACACGAGATAACTCCAAACCACTCGAAAACACGAGATAACTCCAAACCACTCCAAAACACGAGATAACGCCAAACCACTCCAAAACACGAAATAACTCCAAACCACTCCAAAACACGAGATAACACCAAACCACTCCAAAACACGAGATAACTCCAAACCACTCCAAAACACGAGATAACACCAAACCACTCCAAAACAGGAGATAACTCAAAACCACTCCAAAAAACGCGATAACTCCAAACCACTCCAAAGCAGGAGGTAACTCCAATCCACTCCAAAACACGAGATAACTCCAAACCACTCCAAAGCACGAGATAACTCCAAAACACGAGATAACTCCAAACCACTCCAAAACACGAGATAACACCAAACCACTCCAAAACACGAGATAACTCCAAAACACTGCAAAGCACGAGATAACTCCAAAACACGAGATAACTCCAAACCACTCCATAACACGAGATAACTCCAAAACACTCCAAAGCACGAGTAACTCCAATCCACTCCAAAACACGAGATAACTCTCCAAACGACTCCAAAACACGAGATAACTCCAAACCATTCCACAACACGAGATAACTCCAAAACACGAGATAACTCCAAACCACTCCAAAACACGAGATAACTCCAAACCACTCCAAAACACGAGATAACGCCAAACCACTCCAAAACACGAAATAAATCCAAACCACTCCAAAACACGAGATAACACCAAACCACTCCAAAACACGAGATAACTCCAAACCACTCCAAAACACAAGATAACTCCAAACCACTCCAAAACACGAGATAACACCAAACCACTCCAAAACACGAGATAACTCCAAACCACTCCAAAACACGAGATAACTCCAAACCACTCCAAAACACGAGATAACACCAAACCACTCCAAAACACGAGATAACTCCAAACCACTCCAAAACACAAGATAACTCCAAACCACTCCAAAACACGAGATAACACCAAACCACTCCAAAACACGAGATAACTCCAAACCACTCCAAAACACAAGATAACTCCAAACCACTCCAAAACACGAGATAACACCAAACCACTCCAAAACACGAGATAACTCCAAACCACTCCAAAACACGAGATAACTCCAAACCACTCCAAAACACGAGATAACACCAAACCACTCCAAAACACGAGATAACTCCAAACCACTCCAAAACACAAGATAACTCCAAACCACTGCAAAACACGAGATAACACCAAACCACTCCAAAAGACGAGATAACTCCAAAACACGAGATAACTCCAAACCACTCCAAAACACGAGATAACTCCAAACCACTCCAAAACACGAGATAACTCCAAAACACTCCAAAGCACGAGATAACTCCAATCCACTCCAAAACACGAGATAACTCTCCAAACCACTCCAAAACACGAGATAACTCCAAACCATTCCACAACACGAGATAACTCCAAAACACGAGATAACTCCAAAGCACTCCAAAACACGAGATAACTCCAAACCACTCCAAAACACGAGATAACGCCAAACCACTCCAAAACACGAAATAAATCCAAACCACTCCAAAACACGAGATAACACCAAACCACTCCAAAACACGAGATAACTCCAAACCACTCCAAAACACAAGATAACTCCAAACCACTCCAAAACACGAGATAACACCAAACCACTCCAAAACACGAGATAACTCCAAAACACGAGATAACTCCAAACCACTCCAAAACACGAGATAACTCCAAACCACTCCAAAACACGAGATAACTCCAAAACACTCCAAAGCACGAGATAACTCCAATCCACTCCAAAACACGAGATAACTCTCCAAACCACTCCAAAAAACGAGATAACTCCAAACCACTCCACAACACGAGATAACTCCAAAACACGAGATAACTCCAAACCACTCGAAAACACGAGATAACTCCAAACCACTCCAAAACACGAGATAACGCCAAACCACTCCAAAACACGAAATAACTCCAAACCACTCCAAAACACGAGATAACACCAAACCACTCCAAAACACGAGATAACTCCAAACCACTCCAAAACACGAGATAACACCAAACCACTCCAAAACAGGAGATAACTCAAAACCACTCCAAAAAACGCGATAACTCCAAACCACTCCAAAGCAGGAGGTACCTCCAATCCACTCCAAAACACGAGATAACTAAAAACCACTCCAAAGCACGAGATAACTCCAAAACACGAGATAACTCCAAACCACTCCAAAACACGAGATAACACCAAACCACTCCAAAACAGGAGATAACTCAAAACAACTCCAAAAAACGCGATAACTCCAAACCACTCCAAAGCAGGAGGTACCTCCAATCCACTCCAAAACACGAGATAACTAAAAACCACTCCAAAGCACGAGATAACTCCAAAACACGAGATAACTCCAAACCACTCCAAAACACGAGATAACACCAAACCACTCCAAAACAGGAGATAACTCAAAACCACTCCAAACAACGCGATAACTCCAAACCACTCCAAAGCAGGAGGTAACTCCAAACCACTCCAAAACACGAGATAACTCCAAACCACTCCAAAACACGAGATAACTCAAAACCACTCCAAAAAACGCGATAACTCCATACCACTCCAAAGCACGAGATAACTCCAATCCACTCCAAAACACGAGATAACTCTCCAAACCACTCCAAAACACGAGATAACTCCAAACCACTCCAAAACACGAGATAACTCCAAACCACTCCAAAACACGAGATAATTCCAAACCACTCCAAAACACGAGATAACTCCATACCACTCCAAAACAAAACATAACTCCAAACCACTCCAAAACACGAGATAACTCCAAACTACTCCAAAACACGAGATAACTCCAAACCACTCAAAACATGAGATAACTCCAAACCACTCCAAAGGACGAGATAACTCCAAACCACTCCAAAACACGAGATAACTCCAAACCACTCCAAAACAAGAGATAACTCTCCAAACCACTCCAAAACACGAGATAACTCCAAACCACTCCAAAACACGAGACAACTCCAAACCACTCCAAAACACGAGATAACTCCAAACCACTCCAAAACACGAGATAACTCCAAACCACTCCAAAACACGAGATAACTCCAAACCACTCCAAAACACGAGATAACTCCAAACGCTCCAAAACACGAGATAACTCCAAACCACTCAAAACACGAGATAACTCCAAACCACTCCAAAACACGAGATAACTCCAAACCACTCCAAAACAAGAGATAACTCCAAACCACTCCAAAACACGAGATAACTCCAAACCACTCCAAAACGCGAGATAACTCCAAACCACTCCAAAACACGAGATAACTCCAAACCACTCCAAAACACGAGATAACTCCAAACCACTCCAAAACAGGAGATAACTCCAAAACACGAGATAACTCCAAACCACTCCAAAACACGAGATAACTCCAAACCACTCCAAAACACGAGATAACTCCAAACCACTCCAAAACACGAGATAACGCCAAACCACACCAAAACACGAAATAACTCCATACAACTCCAAAACACGAGATAACACCAAACCACTCCAAAACACGAGATAACTCCAAACAACTCCAAAACACGAGATAACTCCAAACCACTCCAAAACACGAGATAACTCCAAACCACTCCAAAACACCAGATTACTCCAAAACACGAGATAACTCCAAACCACTTCAAAACACGAGATAACTCCAAACCACTCCAAAACACGAGATAGCTCCAAAACACTCCAAAACACGAGATAACTCCAAAATACGGAATAACTGCAAACCACTCCAAAACACGAGATAACTCCAAACCACTCCAAAACACGAGATAACTCCAAACCACTCCAAAGCACGAGATAACTCCAAAACACGAGATAACTCCAAACCACTCCATAACACGAGATAACTCCAAAACACTCCAAAGCACGAGTAACTCCAATCCACTCCAAAACACGAGATAACTCTCCAAACCACTCCAAAACACGAGATAACTCCAAACCATTCCACAACACGAGATAACTCCCAAACACGAGATAACTCCAAACCACTCGAAAACACGAGATAACTCCAAACCACTCCAAAACACGAGATAACGCCAAACCACTCCAAAACACGAAATAACTCCAAACCACTCCAAAACACGAGATAACACCAAACCACTCCAAAACACGAGATAACTCCAAACCACTCCAAAACACGAGATAACACCAAACCACTCCAAAACAGGAGATAACTCAAAACCACTCCAAAAAACGCGATAACTCCAAACCACTCCAAAGCAGGAGGTAACTCCAATCCACTCCAAAACACGAGATAACTCCAAACCACTCCAAAGCACGAGATAACTCCAAAACACGAGATAACTCCAAACCACTCCAAAACACGAGATAACACCAAACCACTCCAAAACACGAGATAACTCCAAAACACTGCAAAGCACGAGATAACTCCAAAACACGAGATAACTCCAAACCACTCCATAACACGAGATAACTCCAAAACACTCCAAAGCACGAGTAACTCCAATCCACTCCAAAACACGAGATAACTCTCCAAACGACTCCAAAACACGAGATAACTCCAAACCATTCCACAACACGAGATAACTCCAAAACACGAGATAACTCCAAACCACTCCAAAACACGAGATAACTCCAAACCACTCCAAAACACGAGATAACGCCAAACCACTCCAAAACACGAAATAAATCCAAACCACTCCAAAACACGAGATAACACCAAACCACTCCAAAACACGAGATAACTCCAAACCACTCCAAAACACAAGATAACTCCAAACCACTCCAAAACACGAGATAACACCAAACCACTCCAAAACACGAGATAACTCCAAAACACGAGATAACTCCAAACCACTCCAAAACACGAGATAACTCCAAACCACTCCAAAACACGAGATAACTCCAAAACACTCCAAAGCACGAGATAACTCCAATCCACTCCAAAACACGAGATAACTCTCCAAACCACTCCAAAACACGAGATAACTCCAAACCACTCCACAACACGAGATAACTCCAAAACACGAGATAACTCCAAACCACTCGAAAACACGAGATAACACCAAACCACTCCAAAACACGAGATAACTCCAAAACACGAGATAACTCCAAACCACTCCAAAACACGAGATAACTCCAAACCACTCCAAAACACGAGATAACTCCAAAACACTCCAAAGCACGAGATAACTCCAATCCACTCCAAAACACGAGATAACTCTCCAAACCACTCCAAAAAACGAGATAACTCCAAACCACTCCACAACACGAGATAACTCCAAAACACGAGATAACTCCAAACCACTCGAAAACACGAGATAACTCCAAACCACTCCAAAACACGAGATAACGCCAAACCACTCCAAAACACGAAATAACTCCAAACCACTCCAAAACACGAGATAACACCAAACCACTCCAAAACACGAGATAACTCCAAACCACTCCAAAACACGAGATAACACCAAACCACTCCAAAACAGGAGATAACTCAAAACCACTCCAAAAAACGCGATAACTCCAAACCACTCCAAAGCAGGAGGTAACTCCAATCCACTCCAAAACACGAGATAACTAAAAACCACTCCAAAGCACGAGATAACTCCAAAACACGAGATAACTCCAAACCACTCCAAAACACGAGATAACACCAAACCACTCCAAAACAGGAGATAACTCAAAACCACTCCAAAAAACGCGATAACTCCAAACCACTCCAAAGCAGGAGGTAACTCCAATCCACTCCAAAACACGAGATAACTCCAAACCACTCCAAAGCACGAGATAACTCCAAAACACGAGATAACTCCAAACCACTCCAAAACACGAGATAACTCCAAACCACTCCAAAACACGAGATAACTCCAAAACACTGCAAAGCACGAGATAACTCCAATCCACTCCAAAACACGAGATAACTCTCCAAACCACTCCAAAACACGAGATAACTCCAAACCACTCCACAACACGAGATAAGTCCAAAACACGAGATAACTCCAAACCACTCCAAAACACGAAATAAATCCAAACCACTCCAAAACACGAGATAACACCAAACCACTCCAAAATTCGAGATAACTCCAAACCACTCCAAAACACGAGATAACTCCAAACCACTCCAAAACACGAGATAACACCAAACCACTCCAAAACACGAGATAACTCCAAAACACGAGATAACTCCAAACCACTCCAAAACACGAGATAACTCCAAACCACTCCAAAACACGAGATAACTCCAAAACACTCAAAAGCACGAGATAACTCCAATCCACTCCAAAACACGAGATAACTCTCCAAACCACTCCAAAACACGAGATAACTCCAAACCACTCCACAACACGAGATAACTCCAAAACACGAGATAACTCCAAACCACTCCAAAACACGAGATAACTCCAAACCACTCCAAAACACGAGATAACGCCAAACCACTCCAAAACACGAAATAACTCCAAACCACTCCAACACACGAGATAAAACCAAACCACTCCAAAACACGAGAAAACTGCAACCACTCCAAAACACGAGATAACTCCAAACCACTCCACAGCACGAGATAACTCCAAACCACTCCAAAACACGAGATAACTCAAAACCACTCCAAAAAACGCGATAACTCCATACCACTCCAAAGCCCGAGATAACTCCAATCCACTCCAAAACACGAGATAACTCTCCAAACCACTCCAAAACACGAGATAACTCCAAACCACTCCAAAACACGAGATAACTCCAAACCACTCCAAAACACGAGATAACTCCAAACCACTCCAAAACAAGAGATAACTCTCCAAACCACTCCAAAACACGAGATAACTCCAAACCACTCCAAAACACGAGACAACTCCAAACCACTCCAAAACACGAGATAACTCCAAAACACGAGATAACTCCAAACCACTCCAAAACACGAGATAACTCCAAACCACTCCAAAACACGAGATAACTCCAAAACACTCCAAAGCACGAGATAACTCCAATCCTCTCCACAACACGAGATAACTCCAAAACACGAGATAACTCCAAACCACTCGAAAACACGAAATAACTCCAAACCACTCCAAAACACGAGATAACACCAAACCACTCCAAAACACGAGATAACTCCAAACCACTCCAAAACACGAGATAACACCAAACCACTCCAAAACAGGAGATAACTCAAAACCACTCCAAAAAACGCGATAACTCCAAACCACTCCAAAGCAGGAGGTAACTCCAATCCACTCCAAAACACGAGATAACTCCAAAACACTCCAAAGCACGAGATAACTCCAAAACACGAGATAACTCCAAACCACTCCAAAACACGAGATAACTCCAAACCACTCCAAAACACGAGATAACTCCAAAACACTTCAAAGCACGAGATAACTCCAATCCACTCCAAAACACGAGATAACTCTCCAAACCACTCCAAAACACGAGATAACTCCAAACCACTCCACAACACGAGATAACTCCAAAACACGAGATAACTCCAAACCACTCCAAAACACGAGATAACTCCAAACCACTCCAAAACACGAGATAACGCCAAACCACTCCAAAACACGAAATAACTCCAAACCACTCCAAAACACGAGATAACACCAAACCACTCCAAAACACGAGATAACTCCAAACCATTCCAAAACACGAGATAACTCCAAACCACTCCACAGCACGAGATAACTCCAAACCACTCCAAAACACGAGATAACTCCAAACCACTCCAAAACACGAGATAACTCCAAACCACTCCAAAACAAGAGATAACTCTCCAAACCACTCCAAAACACGAGATAACTCCAAACCACTCCAAAACACGAGACAACTCCAAACCACTCCAAAACACGAGATAACTCCAAACCACTCCAAAACACGAGATAACTCCAAACCACTCCAAAACACGAGATAACTCCAAACCACTCCAAAACACGAGATAACTCCAAACGCTCCAAAACACGAGATAACTCCAAACCACTCAAAACAGGAGATAACTCCAAACCACTCCAAAACACGAGATAACTCCAAACCACTCCAAAACACGAGATAACTCCAAACCACTCCAAAACACGAGATAACTCCAAACCACTCCAAAACGCGAGATAACTCCAAACCACTCCAAAACACGAGATAACTCCAAACCACTCCAAAACACGAGATAACTCCAAACCACTCCAAAACTGGAGATAACTCCAAAACACGAGATAACTCCAAACCACTCCAAAACACGAGATAACGCCAAACCACACCAAAACACGAAATAACTCCATACCACTCCAAAACACGAGATAACACCAAACCACTCCAAAACACGAGATAACTCCAAACCACTTCAAAACACGAGATAACTCCAAACCACTGCAAAACAGGAGATAACTCCAAAACACGAGGTAACTCCAAACCACTCCAAAACACGAGATAACTCCAAACCACTCCAAAACACGAGATAGCTCCAAAACACGAGATAACTCCAAAATACGGAATAACTGCAAACCACTCCAAAACACGAGATAACTCCAAACCACTCCAAAACACGAGATAACACCAAACCACTCCAAAGCACGAGATAACTCCAAAACACGAGATAACTCCAAACCACTCCATAACACGAGATAACTCCAAAACACTCCAAAGCACGAGTAACTCCAATCCACTCCAAAACACGAGAAAACTCTCCAAACCACTCCAAAACACGAGATAACTCCAAACCACTCCACAACACGAGATAACTCCAAAACACGAGAAAGCTCCAAACCACTCGAAAACACGAGATAACTCCAAACCACTCCAAAACACGAGATAACGCCAAACCACTCCAAAACACGAAATAACTCCAAACCACTCCAAAACACGAGATAACACCAAACCACTCCAAAACACGAGATAACTCCAAACCACTCCAAAACACGAGATAACACCAAACCACTCCAAAAGAGGAGATAACTCAAAACCACTCCAAAAAACGCGATAACTCCAAACCACTCCAAAGCAGGAGGTAACTCCAATCCACTCCAAAACACGAGATAACTCCAAACCACTCCAAAGCACGAGATAACTCCAAAACACGAGATAACTCCAAACCACTCCAAAACACGAGATAACACCAAACCACTCCAAAACAGGAGATAACTCAAAACCACTCCAAAAAACGCGATAACTCCAAAACACTCCAAAGCACGAGTAACTCCAATCCACTCCAAAACACGAGATAACTCTCCAAACGACTCCAAAACACGAGATAACTCCAAACCATTCCACAACACGAGATAACTCCAAAACACGAGATAACTCCAAACCACTCCAAAACACGAGATAACTCCAAACCACTCCAAAACACGAGATAACGCCAAACCACTCCAAAACACGAAATAAATCCAAACCACTCCAAAACACGAGATAACACCAAACCACTCCAAAACACGAGATAACTCCAAACCACTCCAAAACACAAGATAACTCCAAACCACTCCAAAACACGAGATAACACCAAACCACTCCAAAACACGAGATAACTCCAAAACACGAGATAACTCCAAACCACTCCAAAACACGAGATAACTCCAAACCACTCCAAAACACGAGATAACTCCAAAACACTCCAAAGCACGAGATAACTCCAATCCACTCCAAAACACGAGATAACTCTCCAAACCACTCCAAAACACGAGATAACACCAAACCACTCCAAAACAGGAGATAACTCAAAACCACTCCAAAAAACGCGATAACTCCAAACCACTCCAAAGCAGGAGGTAACTCCAATCCACTCCAAAACACGAGATAACTCCAAACCACTCCAAAGCACGAGATAACTCCAAAACACGAGATAACTCCAAACCACTCCAAAACACGAGATAACTCCAAACCGCTCCAAAACACGAGATAACTCCAAAACACTGCAAAGCACGAGATAACTCCAATCCACTCCAAAACACGAGATAACTCTCCAAACCACTCCAAAACACGAGATAACTCCAAACCACCCCACAACACGAGATAACTCCAAAACACGAGATAACTCCAAACCACTCCAAAACACGAGATAACTCCAAACCACTCCAAAACACGAGATCACGCCAAACCACTCCAAAACACGAAATAAATCCAAACCACTCCAAAACACGAGATAACACCAAACCACTCCAAAACACGAGATAACTCCAAACCACTCCAAAACACGAGATAACTCCAAACCACTCCAAAACACGGGATAACACCAAACCACTCCAAAACACGAGATAACTCCAAAACACGAGATAACTCCAAACCACTCCATAACACGAGATAACTCCAAACCACTCCAAAACACGAGATAACTCCAAAACACTCCAAAGCACGAGATAACTCCAATCCACTCCAAAACACGAGATAACTCTCCAAACCACTCCAAAACACGAGATAACTCCAAACCATTCCACAACACGAGATAACTCCAAAACACGAGATAACTCCAAAGCACTCCAAAACACGAGATAACTCCAAACCGCTCCAAAACACGTGATAACGCCAAACCACTCCAAAACACGAAATAAATCCAAACCACTCCAAAACACGAGATAACACCAAACCACTCCAAAACACGAGATAACTCCAAACCACTCCAAAACACAAGATAACTCCAAGCCACTCCAAAACACGAGATAACACCAAACCACTCCAAAACACGAGATAACTCCAAAACACGAGATAACTCCAAACCACTCCAAAACACGAGGTAACTCTAAACCACTCCAAAACACGAGATAACTCCAAAACACTCCAAAGCACGAGATAACTCCAATCCACTCCAAAACACGAGATAACTCTCCAAAGCACTCCAAAAAACGATATAACTCCAAACCACTCCACAACACGAGATAACTCCAAAACACGAGATAACTCCAAACCACTCGAAAACACGAGATAACTCCAAACCACTCCAAAACACGAGATAACGCCAAACCACTCCAAAACACGAAATAACTCCAAACCACTCCAAAACACGAGATAACACCAAACCACTCCAAAACACGAGATAACTCCAAACCACTCCAAAACACGAGATAACACCAAACCACTCCAAAACAGGAGATAACTCAAAACCACTCCAAAAAACGCGATAACTCCAAACCACTCCAAAGCAGGAGGTAACTCCAATCCACTCCAAAACACGAGATAACTCCAAACCACTCCAAAGCACGAGAAATCTCCAAAACACGAGATAACTCCAAACCACTCCAAAACACGAGATAACACCAAACCACTCCAAAACAGGAGATAACTCAAAACCACTCCAAAAAACGCGATAACTCCAAACCACTCCAAAGCAGGAGGTAACTCCAATCCACTCCAAAACACGAGATAACTCCAAACCACTCCAAAGCACGAGAAAACTCCAAAACACGAGATAACTCCAAACCACTCCAAAACACGAGATAACTCCAAACCACTCCAAAACACGAGATAACTCCAAAACACTGCAAAGCACGAGATAA
This sequence comes from Somniosus microcephalus, assembly GCF_052327205.1. Classification (NCBI taxonomy): domain Eukaryota; kingdom Metazoa; phylum Chordata; class Chondrichthyes; order Squaliformes; family Somniosidae; genus Somniosus; species Somniosus microcephalus. The sequence goes on from NW_028225187.1 coordinate 32,369,227, forward strand.
CTCCAATCCACTCCAAAACACGAGATAACTCTCCAAACCACTCCAAAACACGAGATAACTCCAAACCACTCCACAACACGAGATAACTCCAAAACACGAGATAACTCCAAACCACTCCAAAACACGAGATAACTCCAAACCACTCCAAAACACGAGATCACGCCAAACCACTCCAAAACACGAAATAAATCCAAACCACTCCAAAACACGAGATAACACCAAACCACTCCAAAACACGAGATAACTCCAAACCACTCCAAAACACGAGATAACTCCAAACCACTCCAAAACACGGGATAACACCAAACCACTCCAAAACACGAGATAACTCCAAAACACGAGATAACTCCAAACCACTCCAAAACACGAGATAACTCCAAATCACTCCAAAACACGAGATAACTCCAAAACACTCCAAAGCACGAGATAACTCCAATCCACTCCAAAACACGAGATAACTCTCCAAACCACTCCAAAACACGAGATAACTCCAAACCATTCCGCAACACGAGATAACTCCAAAACACGAGATAACTCCAAAGCACTCCAAAACACGAGATAACTCCAAACCACTCCAAAACACGAGATAACGCCAAACCACTCCAAAACACGAAATAAATCCAAACCACTCCAAAACACGAGATAACACCAAACCACTCCAAAACACGAGATAACTCCAAACCACTCCAAAACACAAGATAACTCCAAGCCACTCCAAAACACGAGATAACACCAAACCACTCCAAAACACGAGATAACTCCAAAACACGAGATAACTCCAAACCACTCCAAAACACGAGATAACTCCAAACCACTCCAAAACACGAGATAACTCCAAAACACTCCAAAGCACGAGATAACTCCAATCCACTGCAAAACACGAGATAACTCTCCAAAGCACTCCAAAACACGAGATAACTCCAAACCACTCGAAAACACGAGATAACTCCAAACCACTCCAAAACACGAGATAACGCCAAACCACTCCAAAACACGAAATAACTCCAAACCACTCCAAAACACGAGATAACACCAAACCACTCCAAAACACGAGATAACTCCAAACCACTCCAAAACACGAGATAACACCAAACCACTCCAAAACAGGAGATAACTCAAAACCACTCCAAAAAACGCGATAACTCCAAACCACTCCAAAGCAGGAGGTAACTCCAATCCACTCCAAAACACGAGATAACTCCAAACCACTCCAAAGCACGAGAAATCTCCAAAACACGAGATAACTCCAAACCACTCCAAAACACGAGATAACACCAAACCACTCCAAAACAGGAGATAACTCAAAACCACTCCAAAAAACGCGATAACTCCAAACCACTCCAAAGCAGGAGGTAACTCCAATCCACTCCAAAACACGAGATAACTCCAAACCACTCCAAAGCACGAGATAACTCCAAATCACGAGATAACCCCAAACCACTCCAAAACACGAGATAACTCCAAACCACTCCAAAACACGAGATAACTCCAAAACACTGCAAAGCACGAGATAACTCCAATCCACTCCAAATCACGAGATAACTCTCCAAACCACTCCAAAACACGAGATAACTCCAAACCACTCCACAACACGAGATAACTCCAAAACACGAGATAACTCCAAACCACTCCAAAACACGAGATAACTCCAAACCACTCCAAAACACGAGATAACGCCAAACCACTCCAAAACACGAAATAAATCCAAACCACTCCAAAACACGAGATAACACCAAACCACTCCAAAACACGAGATAACTCCAAACCACTCCAAAACACGAGATAACTCCAAACCACTCCATAACACGAGATAACACCAAACCACTCCAAAACACGAGATAACTCCAAAAGACGAGATAACTCCAAACCACTCCAAAACACGAGATAACTCCAAACCACTCCAAAACACGAGATAACTCCAAAACACTCAAAAGCACGAGATAACTCCAATCCACTCCAAAACACGAGATAACTCTCCAAACCACTCCAAAACACGAGATAACTCCAAACCACTCCACAACACGAGATAACTCCAAAACACGAGATAACTCCAAACCACTCCAAAACACGAGATAACTCCAAACCACTCCAAAACACGAGATAACGCCAAACCACTCCAAAACACGAAATAACTCCAAACCACTCCAAAACACGAGATAACACCAAACCACTCCAAAACACGAGAAAACTCCAAACCACTCCAAAACACGAGATAAATCCAAACCACTCCACAGCACGAGATAACTCCAATCCACTCCAAAACACGAGATAACTCTCCAAACCACTCCAAAACACGAGATAACTCCAAACCATTCCACAACACGAGATAACTCCAAAACACGAGATAACTCCAAAGCACTCCAAAATACGAGATAACTCCAAACCACTCCAAAACACGAGATAACGCCAAACCACTCCAAAACACGAAATAAATCCAAACCACTCCAAAACACGAGATAACACCAAACCACTCCAAAACACGAGATAACTCCAAACCACTCCAAAACACAAGATAACTCCAAGCCACTCCAAAACACGAGATAACACCAAACCACTCCAAAACACGAGATAACTCCAAAACACGAGATAACTCCAAACCACTCCAAAACACGAGATAACTCTAAACCACTCCAAAACACGAGATAACTCCAAAACACGAGATAACTCCAAACCACTCCAAAACACGAGATAACTCCAAACCACTCCAAAACACGAGATAACTCCAAAACACTGCAAAGCACGAGATAACTCCAATCCACTCCAAAACACGAGATAACTCTCCAAACCACTCCAAAACACGAGATAACTCCAAACCACTCCACAACACGAGATAACTCCAAAACACGAGATAACTCCAAACCACTCCAAAACACGAGATAACTCCAAACCACTCCAAAACACGAGATAACGCCAAACCACTCCAAAGCACGAAATAAATCCAAACCACTCCAAAACACGAGATAACACCAAACCACTCCAAAACACGAGATAACTCCAAACCACTCCAAAACACGAGATAACTCCAAACCACTCCAAAACACGAGATAACACCAAACCACTCCAAAACACGAGATAACTCCAAAACACGAGATAACTCCAAACCACTCCAAAACACGAGATAACTCCAAACCACTCCAAAACACGAGATAACTCCAAAACACTCCAAAGCACGAGATAACTCCAATCCACTCCAAAACACGAGATAACTCTCCAAACCACTCCAAAACACGAGATAACTCCAAACCATTCCACAACACGAGATAACTCCAAAACACGAGATAACTCCAAACCACTCCAAAACACGAGATAACGCCAAACCACTCCAAAACACGAAATAAATCCAAACCACTCCAAAGCACGAGATAACACCAAACCACTCCAAAACACGAGATAACTCCAAACCACTCCAAAACACAAGAAAGCTCCAAACCACTCCAAAACACGAGATAACACCAAACCACTCCAAAACACGAGATAACTCCAAAACACGAGATAACTCCAAACCACTCCAAAACACGAGATAACTCCAAACCACTCCAAAACACGAGATTACTCCAAAACACTCCAAAGCACGAGATAACTCCAATCCACTCCAAAGCACGAGATAACTCTCCAAACCACTCCAAAAAACGAGATAACTCCAAACCACTCCACAACACGAGATAACTCCAAAACACGAGATAACTCCAAACCACTCCAAAACACGAGATAACTCCAAACCACTCCAAAACACGAGATAACGCCAAACCACTCCAAAACACGAAATAAATCCAAACCACTCCAAAACACGAGATAACACCAAACCACTCCAAAATTCGAGATAACTCCAAACCACTCCAAAACACAAGATAACTCCAAACCACTCCAAAACACGAGATAACACCAAACCACTCCAAAACACGAGATAACTCCAAAACACGAGATAACTCCAAACCACTCCAAAACACGAGATAACTCCAAACCACTCCAAAACACGAGATAACTCCAAAACACTCAAAAGCACGAGATAACTCCAATCCACTCCAAAACATGAGATAACTCTCCAAACCACTCCAAAACACGAGATAACTCCAAACCACTCCACAACACGAGATAACTCCAAAACACGAGATAACTCCAAACCACTCCAAAACACGAGATAACTCCAAACCACTCCAAAACACGAGATAACGCCAAACCACTCCAAAACACGAAATAACTCCAAACCACTCCAAAACACGAGATAACACCAAACCACTCCAAAACACGAGAAAACTGCAAACCACTCCAAAACACGAGATAACTCCAAACCACTCCACAGCACGAGGTAACTCCAAACTACTCCAAAACACGAGATAACTCAAAACCACTCCAAAAAACGCGATAACTCCATACCACTCCAAAGCACGAGATAACTCCAATCCACTCCAAAACACGAGATAACTCTCCAAACCACTCCAAAACACGAGATAACTCCAAACCACTCCAAAACACGAGATAACTCCAAACCACTCCAAAACACGAGATAACTCCAAACCACTCCAAAACAAGAGATAACTCTCCAAACCACTCCAAAACACGAGATAACTCCAAACCACTCCAAAACACGAGACAACTCCAAACCACTCCAAAACACGAGATAACTCCAAAACACGAGATAACTCCAAACCACTCCAAAACACGAGATAACTCCAAACCTCTCCAAAACACGAGATAACTCCAAAACACTCCAAAGCACGAGATAACTCCAATCCACTCCACAACACGAGATAACTCCAAAACACGAGATAACTCCACACCACTCGAAAACACGAGATAACTCCAAACCACTCCAAAACACGAGTTAACGCCAAACCACTCCAAAACACGAAATAACTCCAAACCACTCCAAAACACGAGATAACACCAAACCACTCCAAAACACGAGATAACTCCAAACCACTCCAAAACACGAGATAACACCAAACCACTCCAAAACAGGAGATAACTCAAAACCACTCCAAAAAACGCGATAACTCCAAACCAGTCCAAAGCAGGAGGTAACTCCAATCCACTCCAAAACACGAGATAACTCCAAACCACTCCAAAGCACGAGATAACTCCAAAACACGAGATAACTCCAAACCACTCCAAAACACGAGATAACTCCAAAACACTCCAAACCACGAGAGAACTCCAAAACACTGCAAAGCACGAGATAACTCCAAACCACTCCAAAACATGAGATAACTCTCCAAACCACTCCAAAACACGAGATAACTCCAAACCACTCCAAAACACGAGACAACTCCAAACCACTCCAAAACACGAGATAACTCCAAAACACGAGATAACTCCAAACCACTCCAAAACACGAGATAACTCCAAACCACTCCAAAACACGAGATAACTCCAAAACACTCCAAAGCACGAGATAACTCCAATCCACTCCACAACACGAGATAACTCCAAAACACGAGATAACTCCAAACCACTCCAAAACACGAGTTAACGCCAAACCACTCCAAAACACGAAATAACTCCAAACCACTCCAAAACACGAGATAACACCAAACCACTCCAAAACAGGAGATAACTGCAAACCACTCCAAAACACGAGATAACATCAAACCACTCCAAAACAGGAGATAACTCAAAACCACTCCAAAAAACGCGATAACTCCAAACCACTCCAAAGCAGGAGGTAACTCCAATCCACTCCAAAACACGAGATAACTCCAAACCACTCCAAAGCACGAGATAACTCCAAAACACGAGATAATTCCAAACCACTCCAAAACACGAGATAACTCCAAAACACTCCAAACCACGAGATAACTCCAAAACACTGCCAAGCACGAGATAACTCCAATCCACTCCAAAACACGAGATAACTCTCCAAACCACTCCAAAACACGAGATAACTCCAAACAACTCCACAACACGAGATAACTCCAAACCACTCCAAAACACGAGATAACTCCAAACCACTCCAAAACACGAGATAACGCCAAACCACTCCAAAACACGAAATAACTCCAAACCACTCCAAAACACGAGATAACACCAAACCACTCCAAAACACGAGATAACTCCAAACCACTCCAAAACACGAGATAACTCCAAACCACTCCACAGCACGAGATAACTCCAAACCACTCCAAAACACGAGATAACTCAAAACCACTCCAAAAAACGCGATAACTCCATACCACTCCAAAGCACGAGATAACTCCAATCCACTCCAAAACACGAGATAACTCTCCAAACCACTCCAAAACACGAGATAACTCCAAACCACTCCAAAACACGAGATAACTCCAAACCACTCCAAAACACGAGATAACTCCAAACCACTCCAAAACAAGAGATAACTCCATACCACTCCAAAACACGACATAACTCCAAACCACTCCAAAACACGAGATAACTCCAAACCACTCCAAAACACGAGATAACTCCAAACCACTCAAAACATGAGATAACTCCAAACCACTCCAAAGGACGAGATAACTCCAAACCACTCCAAAACACGAGATAACTCCAAACCACTCCAAAACAAGAGATAACTCTCCAAACCACTCCAAAACACGAGATAACTCCAAACCACTCCAAAACACGAGACAACTCCAAACCACTCCAAAACACGAGATAACTCCAAACCACTCCAAAACACGAGATAACTCCAAACCACTCCAAAACACGAGATAACTCCAAACCACTCCAAAACACGAGATAACTCCAAACGCTCCAAAGCACGAGATAACTCCAAACCACTCAAAACACGAGATAACTCCAAACCACTCCAAAACACGAGATAACTCCAAACCACTCCAAAACAAGAGATAACTCCAAACCACTCCAAAACACGAGATAACTCCAAACCACTCCAAAACGCGAGATAACTCCAAACCACTCCAAAACACGAGATAACTCCAAACCACTCCTAAACACGAGATAACTCCAAACCACTCCAAAACAGGAGATAACTCCAAAACACGAGATAACTCCAAACCACTCCAAAACACGAGATAACTGCAAACCACTCCAAAACACGAGATAACTCCAAACCACTCCAAAACAGGAGATAACTCCAAAACACGAGATAACTCCAAACCACCCCACAACACGAGATAACTCCAAGCCACTCCAAAACTCGAGATAACTCCAAACCACTCCAAATCACGAGATAACGCCAAACCACACCAAAACACGAAATAACTCCATACCACTCCAAAACACGAGATAACACCAAACCACTCCAAAACACGAGATAACTCCAAACAACTCCAAAACACGAGATAACTCCAAACCACTCCAAAACACGAGATAACTCCAAACCACTCCAAAACACGAGATTACTCCAAAACACGAGATAACTCCAAACCACTTCAAAACACGAGACAACTCCAAACCACTCCAAAACACGAGATAACTCCAAACCACTGCAAAACAGGAGATAACTCCAAAACACGAGGTAACTCCAAACCACTCCAAAACACGAGATAACTCCAAACCACTCCAAAACACGAGATAGCTCCAAACCACGAGATAACTCCAAAATACGGAATAACTGCAAACCACTCCAAAACACGAGATAACTCCAAACCACTCCAAAACACGAGATAACTCCAAACCACTCCAAAGCACGAGATAACTCCAAAACACGAGATAACTCCAAACCACTCCAAAACACGAGATAACTCCAAACCACTCCAAAACACGAGATAGCTCCAAACCACGAGATAACTCCAAAATACGGAATAACTGCAAACCACTCCAAAACACGAGATAACTCCAAACCACTCCAAAACACGAGATAACTCCAAACCACTCCAAAGCACGAGATAACTCCAAAACACGAGATAACTCCAAACCACTCCATAACACGAGATAACTCCAAAACACTCCAAAGCACGAGTAACTCCAATCCACTCCAAAACACGAGATAACTCTCCAAACCACTCCAAAACACGAGATAACTCCAAACCACTCCACAACACGAGATAACTCCAAAACACGAGATAACTCCAAACCACTCCAAAACACGAGATAACTCCAAACCACTCCAAAACACGAGATAACGCCAAACCACTCCAAAACACGAAATAAATCCAAACCACTCCAAAACACGAGATAACACCAAACCACTCCAAAACACGAGATAACTCCAAACCACTCCAAAACACGAGATAACTCCAAACCACTCCAAAACACGAGATAACTCCAAAACACTCCAAAGCACGAGATAACTCCAATCCACTCCAAAACACGAGATAACTCTCCAAACCACTCCAAAACACGAGATAACTCCAAACCATTCCACAACGCGAGATAACTCCAAAACACGAGATAACTCCAAAGCACTCCAAAACACGAGATAACTCCAAACCACTCCAAAACACGAGATAACGCCAAACCACTCCAAAACACGAAATAAATCCAAACCACTCCAAAACACGAGATAACACCAAACCACTCCAAAACACGAGATAACTCCAAACCACTCCAAAACACAAGATAACTCCAAACCACTCCAAAACACGAGATAACACCAAACCACTCCAAAACACGAGATAACTCCAAACCACTCCAAAACACGAGATAACTCCAAAACACTCCAAAGCACGAGATTACTCCAATCCACTCCAAAACACGAGATAACTCTCCAAACCACTCCAAAAAACGATAACTCCAAACCACTCCACAACACGAGATAACTCCAAAACACGAGATAACTCCAAACCACTCGAAAACACGAGATAACTCCAAACCACTCCAAAACACGAGATAACGCCAAACCACTCCAAAACACGAAATAACTCCAAACCACTCCAAAACACGAGATAACACCAAACCACTCCAAAACACGAGATAACTCCAAACCACTCCAAAACACGAGATAACACCAAACCACTCCAAAACAGGAGATAACTCAAAACCACTCCAAAAAACGCGATAACTCCAAACCACTCCAAAGCAGGAGGTAACTCCAATCCACTCCAAAACACGAGATAACTAAAAACCACTCCAAAGCACGAGATAACTCCAAAACACGAGATAACTCCAAACCACTCCAAAACACGAGATAACACCAAACCACTCCAAAACAGGAGATAACTCAAAACCACTCCAAAAAACGCGATAACTCCAAACCACTCCAAAGCAGGAGGTAACTCCAATCCACTCCAAAACACGAGATAACTCCAAACCACACCAAAGCACGAGATAACTCCAAAGCACTGCAAAGCACGAGATAACTCCAATCCACTCCAAAACACGAGATAACTCTCCAAACCACTCCAAAACACGAGATAACTCCAAACCACTCCACAACACGAGATAACTCCAAAACACGAGATAACTCCAAACCACTCCAAAACACGAGATAACTCCAAACCACTCCAAAACACGAGATAACGCCAAACCACTCCAAAACACGAAATAACTCCAAACCACTCCAAAACACGAGATAACTCAAAACCACTCCAAAAAACGCGATAACTCCAAACCACTCCAAAGCAGGAGGTAACTCCAATCCACTCCAAAACACGAGATAACTCCAAACCACTCCAAAACACGAGATAACTCCAAAGCACTGCAAAGCACGAGATAACTCCAATCCACTCCAAAACACGAGATAACTCTCCAAACCACTCCAAAACACGAGATAACTCCAAACCACTCCACAACACGAGATAACTCCAAAACACGAGATAACTCCAAACCACTCCAAAACACGAGATAACTCCAAACCACTCCAAAACACGAGATAACGCCAAACCACTCCAAAACACGAAATAACTCCAAACCACTCCAAAACACGAGATAACACCAAACCACTCCAAAACACGAGATAACTCCAAACCACTCCAAAACACGAGATAACTCCAAACCACTCCACAGCACGAGATAACTCCAAACCACTCCAAAACACGAGATAACTCAAAACCACTCCAAAAAACGCGATAACTCCATACCACTCCAAAGCACGAGATAACTCCAATCCACTCCAAAACACGAGATAACTCTCCAAACCACTCCAAAACACGAGATAACTCCAAACCACTCCAAAACACGAGATAACTCCAAACCACTCCAAAACACGAGATAATTCCAAACCACTCCAAAACACGAGATAACTCCATACCACTCCAAAACACGACATAACTCCAAACCACTCCAAAACACGAGATAACTCCAAACTACTCCAAAACACGAGATAACTCCAAACCACTCAAAACATGAGATAACTCCAAACCACTCCAAAGGACGAGATAACTCCAAACCACTCCAAAACACGAGATAACTCCAAACCACTCCAAAACAAGAGATAACTCTCCAAACCACTCCAAAACACGAGATAACTCCAAACCACTCCAAAACACGAGACAACTCCAAACCACTCCAAAACACGAGATAACTCCAAACCACTCCAAAACACGAGATAACTCCAAACCACTCCAAAACACGAGATAACTCCAAACCACTCCAAAACACGAGATAACTCCAAACGCTCCAAAACACGAGATAACTCCAAACCACTCAAAACACGAGATAACTCCAAACCACTCCAAAACACGAGATAACTCCAAACCACTCCAAAACAAGAGATAACTCCAAACCACTCCAAAACACGAGATAACTCCAAACCACTCCAAAACGCGAGATAACTCCAAACCACTCCAAAACACGAGATAACTCCAAACCACTCCAAAACACGAGATAACTCCAAACCACTCCAAAACAGGAGATAACTCCAAAACACGAGATAACTCCAAACCACTCCAAAACACGAGATAACTCCAAACCACTCCAAAACACGAGATAACTCCAAACCACTCCAAAACACGAGATAACGCCAAACCACACCAAAACACGAAATAACTCCATACAACTCCAAAACACGAGATAACACCAAACCACTCCAAAACACGAGATAACTCCAAACAACTCCAAAACACGAGATAACTCCAAACCACTCCAAAACACGAGATAACTCCAAACCACTCCAAAACACCAGATTACTCCAAAACACGAGATAACTCCAAACCACTTCAAAACACGAGATAACTCCAAACCACTCCAAAACACGAGATAGCTCCAAAACACTCCAAAACACGAGATAACTCCAAAATACGGAATAACTGCAAACCACTCCAAAACACGAGATAACTCCAAACCACTCCAAAACACGAGATAACTCCAAACCACTCCAAAGCACGAGATAACTCCAAAACACGAGATAACTCCAAACCACTCCATAACACGAGATAACTCCAAAACACTCCAAAGCACGAGTAACTCCAATCCACTCCAAAACACGAGATAACTCTCCAAACCACTCCAAAACACGAGATAACTCCAAACCATTCCACAACACGAGATAACGCCAAACCACTCCAAAACACGAAATAACTCCAAACCACTCCAAAACACGAGATAACACCAAACCACTCCAAAACACGAGATAACACCAAACCACTCCAAAACAGGAGATAACTCAAAACCACTCCAAAAAACGCGATAACTCCAAACCACTCCAAAGCAGGAGGTAACTCCAATCCACTCCAAAACACGAGATAACTCCAAACCACTCCAAAGCACGAGATAACTCCAAAACACGAGATAACTCCAAACCACTCCAAAACACGAGATAACACCAAACCACTCCAAAACACGAGATAACTCCAAAACACTGCAAAGCACGAGATAACTCCAAAACACGAGATAACTCCAAACCACTCCAAAACACGAGATAACTCCAAAACACTGCAAAGCACGAGATAACTCCAAAACACGAGATAACTCCAAACCACTCCAAAACACGAGATAACTCAAAACCACTCCAAAAAACGCGATAACTCCAAACCACTCCAAAGCAGGAGGTAACTCCAATCCACTCCAAAACACGAGATAACTCCAAACCACTCCAAAGCACGAGATAACTCCAAAACACGAGATAACTCCAAACCACTCCAAAACACGAGATAACTCCAAAACACTCCAAAACACGAGATAACTCCAAAACACTGCAAAGCACGAGATAACTCCAATCCACTCCAAAACACGATATAACTCTCCAAACCACTCCAAAACACGAGATAACTCCAAACAACTCCACAACACGAGATAACTCCAAAACACGAGATAACTCCAAACCACTCCAAAACACGAGATAACTCCAAACCACTCCAAAACACGAGATAACGCCAAACCACTCCAAAACACGAAATAACTCCAAACCACTCCAAAACACGAGATAACACCAAACCACTCCAAAACACGAGATAACTCCAAACCACTCCAAAACACGAGATAACTCCAAACCACTCCACAGCACGAGATAACTCCAAACCACTCCAAAACACGAGATAACTCAAAACCACTCCAAAAAACGCGATAACTCCATACCACTCCAAAGCACGAGATAACTCCAATCCACTCCAAAACACGAGATAACTCTCCAAACCACTCCAAAACACGAGATAACTCCAAACCACTCCAAAACACGAGATAACTCCAAACCACTCCAAAACACGAGATAACTCCAAACCACTCCAAAACAAGAGATAACTCCATACCACTCCAAAACACGACATAACTCCAAACCACTCCAAAACACGAGATAACTCCAAACCACTCCAAAACACGAGATAACTCCAAACCACTCAAAACATGAGATAACTCCAAACCACTCCAAAGGACGAGATAACTCCAAACCACTCCAAAACACGAGATAACTCCAAACCACTCCAAAACAAGAGATAACTCTCCAAACCACTCCAAAACACGAGATAACTCCAAACCACTCCAAAACACGAGACAACTCCAAACCACTCCAAAACACGAGATAACTCCAAACCACTCCAAAACACGAGATAACTCCAAACCACTCCAAAACACGAGATAACTCCAAACCACTCCAAAACACGAGATAACTCCAAACGCTCCAAAACACGAGATAACTCCAAACCACTCAAAACACGAGATAACTCCAAACCACTCCAAAACACGAGATAACTCCAAACCACTCCAAAACAAGAGATAACTCCAAACCACTCCAAAACACGAGATAACTCCAAACCACTCCAAAACGCGAGATAACTCCAAACCACTCCAAAACACGAGATAACTCCAAACCACTCCTAAACACGAGATAACTCCAAACCACTCCAAAACAGGAGATAACTCCAAAACACGAGATAACTCCAAACCACTCCAAAACACGAGATAACTGCAAACCACTCCAAAACACGAGATAACTCCAAACCACTCCAAAACAGGAGATAACTCCAAAACACGAGATAACTCCAAACCACCCCACAACACGAGATAACTCCAAGCCACTCCAAAACTCGAGATAACTCCAAACCACTCCAAAGCACGAGATAACGCCAAACCACACCAAAACACGAAATAACTCCATACCACTCCAATACACGAGATAACACCAAACCACTCCAAAACACGAGATAACTCCAAACAACTCCAAAACACGAGATAACTCCAAACCACTACAAAACACGAGATAACTCCAAACCACTCCAAAACACGAGATTACTCCAAAACACGAGATAACTCCAAACCACTTCAAAACACGAGACAACTCCAAACCACTCCAAAACACGAGATAACTCCAAACCACTGCAAAACAGGAGATAACTCCAAAACACGAGGTAACTCCAAACCACTCCAAAACACGAGATAACTCCAAACCACTCCAAAACACGAGATAGCTCCAAACCACGAGATAACTCCAAAATACGGAATAACTGCAAACCACTCCAAAACACGAGATAACTCCAAACCACTCCAAAACACGAGATAACTCCAAACCACTCCAAAGCACGAGATAACTCCAAAACACGAGATAACTCCAAACCACTCCATAACACGAGATAACTCCAGAACACTCCAAAGCACGAGTAACTCCAATCCACTCCAAAACACGAGATAACTCTCCAAACCACTCCAAAACACGAGATAACTCCAAACCATTCCACAACACGAGGTAACTCCAAAACACGAGATAACTCCAAAGCACTCCAAAACACGAGATAACTCCAAACCACTCCAAAACACGAGATAACGCCAAACCACTCCAAAACACGAAATAAATCCAAACCACTCCAAAACACGAGATAACACCAAACCACTCCAAAACACGAGATAACTCCAAACCACTCCAAAACACAAGATAACTCCAAACCACTCCAAAACACGAGATAACACCAAACCACTCCAAAACACGAGATAACTCCAAAACACGAGATAACTCCAAACCACTCCAAAACACGAGATAACTCCAAACCACTCCAAAACACGAGATAACTCCAAAACACTCCAAAGCACGAGATAACTCCAATCCACTCCAAAACACGAGATAACTCTCCAAACCACTCCAAAAAACGAGATAACTCCAAACCACTCCACAACACGAGATAACTCCAAAACACGAGATAACTCCAAACCACTCGAAAACACGAGATAACTCCAAACCACTCCAAAACACGAGATAACGCCAAACCACTCCAAAACACGAAATAACTCCAAACCACTCCAAAACACGAGATAACACCAAACCACTCCAAAACACGAGATAACTCCAAACCACTCCAAAACACGAGATAACACCAAACCACTCCAAAACAGGAGATAACTCAAAACCACTCCAAAAAACGCGATAACTCCAAACCACTCCAAAGCAGGAGGTACCTCCAATCCACTCCAAAACACGAGATAACTAAAAACCACTCCAAAGCACGAGATAACTCCAAAACACGAGATAACTCCAAACCACTCCAAAACACGAGATAACACCAAACCACTCCAAAACAGGAGATAACTCAAAACCACTCCAAAAAACGCGATAACTCCAAACCACTCCAAAGCAGGAGGTACCTCCAATCCACTCCAAAACACGAGATAACTAAAAACCACTCCAAAGCACGAGATAACTCCAAAACACGAGATAACTCCAAACCACTCCAAAACACGAGATAACACCAAACCACTCCAAAACAGGAGATAACTCAAAACCACTCCAAAAAACGCGATAACTCCAAACCACTCCAAAGCAGGAGGTAACTCCAAACCACTCCAAAACACGAGATAACTCCAAACCACTCCAAAACACGAGATAACTCAAAACCACTCCAAAAAACGCGATAACTCCATACCACTCCAAAGCACGAGATAACTCCAATCCACTCCAAAACACGAGATAACTCTCCAAACCACTCCAAAACACGAGATAACTCCAAACCACTCCAAAACACGAGATAACTCCAAACCACTCCAAAACACGAGATAATTCCAAACCACTCCAAAACACGAGATAACTCCATACCACTCCAAAACAAAACATAACTCCAAACCACTCCAAAACACGAGATAACTCCAAACTACTCCAAAACACGAGATAACTCCAAACCACTCAAAACATGAGATAACTCCAAACCACTCCAAAGGACGAGATAACTCCAAACCACTCCAAAACACGAGATAACTCCAAACCACTCCAAAACAAGAGATAACTCTCCAAACCACTCCAAAACACGAGATAACTCCAAACCACTCCAAAACACGAGACAACTCCAAACCACTCCAAAACACGAGATAACTCCAAACCACTCCAAAACACGAGATAACTCCAAACCACTCCAAAACACGACATAACTCCAAACCACTCCAAAACACGAGATAACTCCAAACGCTCCAAAACACGAGATAACTCCAAACCACTCAAAACACGAGATAACTCCAAACCACTCCAAAACACGAGATAACTCCAAACCACTCCAAAACAAGAGATAACTCCAAACCACTCCAAAACACGAGATAACTCCAAACCACTCCAAAACGCGAGATAACTCCAAACCACTCCAAAACACGAGATAACTCCAAACCACTCCAAAACACGAGATAACTCCAAACCACTCCAAAACAGGAGATAACTCCAAAACACGAGATAACTCCAAACCACTCCAAAACACGAGATAACTCCAAACCACTCCAAAACACGAGATAACTCCAAACCACTCCAAAACACGAGATAACGCCAAACCACACCAAAACACGAAATAACTCCATACAACTCCAAAACACGAGATAACACCAAACCACTCCAAAACACGAGATAACTCCAAACAACTCCAAAACACGAGATAACTCCAAACCACTCCAAAACACGAGATAACTCCAAACCACTCCAAAACACCAGATTACTCCAAAACACGAGATAACTCCAAACCACTTCAAAACACGAGATAACTCCAAACCACTCCAAAACACGAGATAGCTCCAAAACACTCCAAAACACGAGATAACTCCAAAATACGGAATAACTGCAAACCACTCCAAAACACGAGATAACTCCAAACCACTCCAAAACACGAGATAACTCCAAACCACTCCAAAGCACGAGATAACTCCAAAACACGAGATAACTCCAAACCACTCCATAACACGAGATAACTCCAAAACACTCCAAAGCACGAGTAACTCCAATCCACTCCAAAACACGAGATAACTCTCCAAACCACTCCAAAACACGAGATAACTCCAAACCATTCCACAACACGAGATAACTCCCAAACACGAGATAACTCCAAACCACTCGAAAACACGAGATAACTCCAAACCACTCCAAAACACGAGATAACGCCAAACCACTCCAAAACACGAAATAACTCCAAACCACTCCAAAACACGAGATAACACCAAACCACTCCAAAACACGAGATAACTCCAAACCACTCCAAAACACGAGATAACACCAAACCACTCCAAAACAGGAGATAACTCAAAACCACTCCAAAAAACGCGATAACTCCAAACCACTCCAAAGCAGGAGGTAACTCCAATCCACTCCAAAACACGAGATAACTCCAAACCACTCCAAAGCACGAGATAACTCCAAAACACGAGATAACTCCAAACCACTCCAAAACACGAGATAACACCAAACCACTCCAAAACACGAGATAACTCCAAAACACTGCAAAGCACGAGATAACTCCAAAACACGAGATAACTCCAAACCACTCCATAACACGAGATAACTCCAAAACACTCCAAAGCACGAGTAACTCCAATCCACTCCAAAACACGAGATAACTCTCCAAACGACTCCAAAACACGAGATAACTCCAAACCATTCCACAACACGAGATAACTCCAAAACACGAGATAACTCCAAACCACTCCAAAACACGAGATAACTCCAAACCACTCCAAAACACGAGATAACGCCAAACCACTCCAAAACACGAAATAAATCCAAACCACTCCAAAACACGAGATAACACCAAACCACTCCAAAACACGAGATAACTCCAAACCACTCCAAAACACAAGATAACTCCAAACCACTCCAAAACACGAGATAACACCAAACCACTCCAAAACACGAGATAACTCCAAAACACGAGATAACTCCAAACCACTCCAAAACACGAGATAACTCCAAACCACTCCAAAACACGAGATAACTCCAAAACACTCCAAAGCACGAGATAACTCCAATCCACTCCAAAACACGAGATAACTCTCCAAACCACTCCAAAACACGAGATAACTCCAAACCACTCCACAACACGAGATAACTCCAAAACACGAGATAACTCCAAACCACTCGAAAACACGAGATAACAACAAACCACTCCAAAACACGAGATAACTCCAAAACACGAGATAACTCCAAACCACTCCAAAACACGAGATAACTCCAAACCACTCCAAAACACGAGATAACTCCAAAACACTCCAAAGCACGAGATAACTCCAATCCACTCCAAAACACGAGATAACTCTCCAAACCACTCCAAAAAACGAGATAACTCCAAACCACTCCACAACACGAGATAACTCCAAAACACGAGATAACTCCAAACCACTCGAAAACACGAGATAACTCCAAACCACTCCAAAACACGAGATAACGCCAAACCACTCCAAAACACGAAATAACTCCAAACCACTCCAAAACACGAGATAACACCAAACCACTCCAAAACACGAGATAACTCCAAACCACTCCAAAACACGAGATAACACCAAACCACTCCAAAACAGGAGATAACTCAAAACCACTCCAAAAAACGCGATAACTCCAAACCACTCCAAAGCAGGAGGTAACTCCAATCCACTCCAAAACACGAGATAACTAAAAACCACTCCAAAGCACGAGATAACTCCAAAACACGAGATAACTCCAAACCACTCCAAAACACGAGATAACACCAAACCACTCCAAAACAGGAGATAACTCAAAACCACTCCAAAAAACGCGATAACTCCAAACCACTCCAAAGCAGGAGGTAACTCCAATCCACTCCAAAACACGAGATAACTCCAAACCACTCCAAAGCACGAGATAACTCCAAAACACGAGATAACTCCAAACCACTCCAAAACACGAGATAACTCCAAACCACTCCAAAACACGAGATAACTCCAAAACACTGCAAAGCACGAGATAACTCCAATCCACTCCAAAACACGAGATAACTCTCCAAACCACTCCAAAACACGAGATAACTCCAAACCACTCCACAACACGAGATAAGTCCAAAACACGAGATAACTCCAAACCACTCCAAAACACGAAATAAATCCAAACCACTCCAAAACACGAGATAACACCAAACCACTCCAAAATTCGAGATAACTCCAAACCACTCCAAAACACGAGATAACTCCAAACCACTCCAAAACACGAGATAACACCAAACCACTCCAAAACACGAGATAACTCCAAAACACGAGATAACTCCAAACCACTCCAAAACACGAGATAACTCCAAACCACTCCAAAACACGAGATAACTCCAAAACACTCAAAAGCACGAGATAACTCCAATCCACTCCAAAACACGAGATAACTCTCCAAACCACTCCAAAACACGAGATAACTCCAAACCACTCCACAATACGAGATAACTCCAAAACACGAGATAACTCCAAACCACTCCAAAACACGAGATAACTCCAAACCACTCCAAAACACGAGATAACGCCAAACCACTCCAAAACACGAAATAACTCCAAACCACTCCAAAACACGAGATAAAACCAAACCACTCCAAAACACGAGAAAACTGCAAACCACTCCAAAACACGAGATAACTCCAAACCACTCCACAGCACGAGATAACTCCAAACCACTCCAAAACACGAGATAACTCAAAACCACTCCAAAAAACGCGATAACTCCATACCACTCCAAAGCCCGAGATAACTCCAATCCACTCCAAAACACGAGATAACTCTCCAAACCACTCCAAAACACGAGATAACTCCAAACCACTCCAAAACACGAGATAACTCCAAACCACTCCAAAACACGAGATAACTCCAAACCACTCCAAAACAAGAGATAACTCTCCAAACCACTCCAAAACACGAGATAACTCCAAACCACTCCAAAACACGAGACAACTCCAAACCACTCCAAAACACGAGATAACTCCAAAACACGAGATAACTCCAAACCACTCCAAAACACGAGATAACTCCAAACCACTCCAAAACACGAGATAACTCCAAAACACTCCAAAGCACGAGATAACTCCAATCCACTCCACAACACGAGATAACTCCAAAACACGAGATAACTCCAAACCACTCGAAAACACGAAATAACTCCAAACCACTCCAAAACACGAGATAACACCAAACCACTCCAAAACACGAGATAACTCCAAACCACTCCAAAACACGAGATAACACCAAACCACTCCAAAACAGGAGATAACTCAAAACCACTCCAAAAAACGCGATAACTCCAAACCACTCCAAAGCAGGAGGTAACTCCAATCCACTCCAAAACACGAGATAACTCCAAAACACTCCAAAGCACGAGATAACTCCAAAACACGAGATAACTCCAAACCACTCCAAAACACGAGATAACTCCAAACCACTCCAAAACACGAGATAACTCCAAAACACTTCAAAGCACGAGATAACTCCAATCCACTCCAAAACACGAGATAACTCTCCAAACCACTCCAAAACACGAGATAACTCCAAACCACTCCACAACACGAGATAACTCCAAAACACGAGATAACTCCAAACCACTCCAAAACACGAGATAACTCCAAACCACTCCAAAACACGAGATAACGCCAAACCACTCCAAAACACGAAATAACTCCAAACCACTCCAAAACACGAGATAACACCAAACCACTCCAAAACACGAGATAACTCCAAACCATTCCAAAACACGAGATAACTCCAAACCACTCCACAGCACGAGATAACTCCAAACCACTCCAAAACACGAGATAACTCCAAACCACTCCAAAACACGAGATAACTCCAAACCACTCCAAAACACGAGATAACTCCAAACCACTCCAAAACACGAGATAACTCCAAACCACTCAAAACAGGAGATAACTCCAAACCACTCCAAAACACGAGATAACTCCAAACCACTCCAAAACAAGAGATAACTCCAAACCACTCCAAAACACGAGATAACTCCAAACCACTCCAAAACGCGAGATAACTCCAAACCACTCCAAAACACGAGATAACTCCAAACCACTCCAAAACACGAGATAACTCCAAACCACTCCAAAACTGGAGATAACTCCAAAACACGAGATAACTCCAAACCACTCCAAAACACGAGATAACGCCAAACCACACCAAAACACGAAATAACTCCATACCACTCCAAAACACGAGATAACACCAAACCACTCCAAAACACGAGATAACTCCAAACAACTCCAAAACACGAGATAACTCCAAATCACTCCAAAACACGAGATAACTCCAAACCACTCCAAAACACCAGATTACTCCAAAACACGAGATAACTCCAAACCACTTCAAAACACGAGACAACTCCAAATCACTCCAAAACACGAGATAACTCCAAACCACTGCAAAACAGGAGATAACTCCAAAACACGAGGTAACTCCAAACCACTCCAAAACACGAGATAACTCCAAACCACTCCAAAACACGAGATAGCTCCAAAACACTCCAAAACACGAGATAACTCCAAAATACGGAATAACTGCAAACCACTCCAAAACACGAGATAACTCCAAACCACTCCAAAACACGAGATAACACCAAACCACTCCAAAGCACGAGATAACTCCAAAACACGAGATAACTCCAAACCACTCCATAACACGAGATAACTCCAAAACACTCCAAAGCACGAGTAACTCCAATCCACTCCAAAACACGAGAAAACTCTCCAAACCACTCCAAAACACGAGATAACTCCAAACCACTCCACAACACGAGATAACTCCAAAACACGAGAAAGCTCCAAACCACTCGAAAACACGAGATAACTCCAAACCACTCCAAAACACGAGATAACGCCAAACCACTCCAAAACACGAAATAACTCCAAACCACTCCAAAACACGAGATAACACCAAACCACTCCAAAACACGAGATAACTCCAAACCACTCCAAAACACGAGATAACACCAAACCACTCCAAAAGAGGAGATAACTCAAAACCACTCCAAAAAACGCGATAACTCCAAACCACTCCAAAGCAGGAGGTAACTCCAATCCACTCCAAAACACGAGATAACTCCAAACCACTCCAAAGCACGAGATAACTCCAAAACACGAGATAACTCCAAACCACTCCAAAACACGAGATAACACCAAACCACTCCAAAACAGGAGATAACTCAAAACCACTCCAAAAAACGCGATAACTCCAAAACACTCCAAAGCACGAGTAACTCCAATCCACTCCAAAACACGAGATAACTCTCCAAACGACTCCAAAACACGAGATAACTCCAAACCATTCCACAACACGAGATAACTCCAAAACACGAGATAACTCCAAACCACTCCAAAACACGAGATAACTCCAAACCACTCCAAAACACGAGATAACGCCAAACCACTCCAAAACACGAAATAAATCCAAACCACTCCAAAACACGAGATAACACCAAACCACTCCAAAACACGAGATAACTCCAAACCACTCCAAAACACAAGATAACTCCAAACCACTCCAAAACACGAGATAACACCAAACCACTCCAAAACACGAGATAACTCCAAAACACGAGATAACTCCAAACCACTCCAAAACACGAGATAACTCCAAACCACTCCAAAACACGAGATAACTCCAAAACACTCCAAAGCACGAGATAACTCCAATCCACTCCAAAACACGAGATAACTCTCCAAACCACTCCAAAACACGAGATAACACCAAACCACTCCAAAACAGGAGATAACTCAAAACCACTCCAAAAAACGCGATAACTCCAAACCACTCCAAAGCAGGAGGTAACTCCAATCCACTCCAAAACACGAGATAACTCCAAACCATTCCAAAGCACGAGATAACTCCAAAACACGAGATAACTCCAAACCACTCCAAAACACGAGATAACTCCAAACCACTCCAAAACACGAGATAACTCCAAAACACTGCAAAGCACGAGATAACTCCAATCCACTCCAAAACACGAGATAACTCTCCAAACCACTCCAAAACACGAGAAAGCTCCAAACCACCCCACAACACGAGATAACTCCAAAACACGAGATAATTCCAAACCACTCCAAAACACGAGATAACTCCAAACCACTCCAAAACACGAGATCACGCCAAACCACTCCAAAACACGAAATAAATCCAAACCACTCCAAAACACGAGATAACACCAAACCACTCCAAAACACGAGATAACTCCAAACCACTCCAAAACACGAGATAACTCCAAACCACTCCAAAACACGGGATAACACCAACCACTCCAAAACACGAGATAACTCCAAAACACGAGATAACTCCAAACCACTCCATAACACGAGATAACTCCAAACCACTCCAAAACACGAGATAACTCCAAAACACTCCAAAGCACGAGATAACTCCAATCCACTCCAAAACACGAGATAACTCTCCAAACCACTCCAAAACACGAGATAACTCCAAACCATTCCACAACACGAGATAACTCCAAAACACGAGATAACTCCAAAGCACTCCAAAACACGAGATAACTCCAAACCACTCCAAAACACGTGATAACGCCAAACCACTCCAAAACACGAAATAAATCCAAACCACTCCAAAACACGAGATAACACCAAACCACTCCAAAACACGAGATAACTCCAAACCACTCCAAAACACAAGATAACTCCAAGCCACTCCAAAACACGAGATAACACCAAACCACTCCAAAACACGAGATAACTCCAAAACACGAGATAACTCCAAACCACTCCAAAACACGAGATAACTCTAAACCACTCCAAAACACGAGATAACTCCAAAACACTCCAAAACACAAGATAACTCCAAACCACTCCAAAACACGAGATAACACCAAACCACTCCAAAACACGAGATAACTCCAAAACACGAGATAACTCCAAACCACTCCAAAACACGAGATAACTCCAAACCACTCCAAAACACGAGATAACTCCAAAACACTCCAAAGCACGAGATACTCCAATCCACTCCAAAACACGAGATAACTCTCCAAACCACTCAAAACACGAGATAACACCAAACCACTCCAAAACAGGAGATAACTCAAAACCACTCCAAAAAACGCGATAACTCCAAACCACTCCAAAGCAGGAGGTAACTCCAATCCACTCCAAAACACGAGATAACTCCAAACCACTCCAAAGCACGAGATAACTCCAAAACACGAGATAACTCCAAACCACTCCAAAACACGAGATAACTCCAAACCACTCCAAAACACGAGATAACTCCAAAACACTGCAAAGCACGAGATAACTCCAATCCACTCCAAAACACGAGATAACTCTCCAAACCACTCCAAAACACGAGAAAGCTCCAAACCACCCCACAACACGAGATAACTCCAAAACACGAGATAATTCCAAACCACTCCAAAACACGAGATAACTCCAAACCACTCCAAAACACGAGATCACGCCAAACCACTCCAAAACACGAAATAAATCCAAACCACTCCAAAACACGAGATAACACCAAACCACTCCAAAACACGAGATAACTCCAAACCACTCCAAAACACGAGATAACTCGAAAACCACTCCAAAACACGGGATAACACCAAACCACTCCAAAACACGAGATAACTCCAAAACACGAGATAACTCCAAACCACTCCATAACACGAGATAACTCCAAACCACTCCAAAACACGAGATAACTCCAAAACACTCCAAAGCACGAGATAACTCCAATCCACTCCAAAACACGAGATAACTCTCCAAACCACTCCAAAACACGAGATAACTCCAAACCATTCCACAACACGAGATAACTCCAAAACACGAGATAACTCCAAAGCACTCCAAAACACGAGATAACTCCAAACCACTCCAAAACACGTGATAACGCCAAACCACTCCAAAACACGAAATAAATCCAAACCACTCCAAAACACGAGATAACACCAAACCACTCCAAAACACGAGATAACTCCAAACCACTCCAAAACACAAGATAACTCCAAGCCACTCCAAAACACGAGATAACACCAAACCACTCCAAAACACGAGATAACTCCAAAACACGAGATAACTCCAAACCACTCCAAAACACGAGATAACTCTAAACCACTCCAAAACACGAGATAACTCCAAAACACTCCAAAGCACGAGATAACTCCAATCCACTCCAAAACACGAGATAACTCTCCAAAGCACTCCAAAAAACGATATAACTCCAAACCACTCCACAACACGAGATAACTCCAAAACACGAGATAACTCCAAACCACTCGAAAACACGAGATAACTCCAAACCACTCCAAAACACGAGATAACGCCAAACCACTCCAAAACACGAAATAACTCCAAACCACTCCAAAACACGAGATAACACCAAACCACTCCAAAACACGAGATAACTCCAAACCACTCCAAAACACGAGATAACACCAAACCACTCCAAAACAGGAGATAACTCAAAACCACTCCAAAAAACGCGATAACTCCAAACCACTCCAAAGCAGGAGGTAACTCCAATCCACTCCAAAACACGAGATAACTCCAAACCACTCCAAAGCACGAGAAATCTCCAAAACACGAGATAACTCCAAACCACTCCAAAACACGAGATAACACCAAACCACTCCAAAACAGGAGATAACTCAAAACCACTCCAAAAAACGCGATAACTCCAAACCACTCCAAAGCAGGAGGTAACTCCAATCCACTCCAAAACACGAGATAACTCCAAACCACTCCAAAGCACGAGATAACTCCAAAACACGAGATAACTCCAAACCACTCCAAAACACGAGATAACTCCAAACCACTCCAAAACACGAGATAACTCCAAAACACTGCAAAGCACGAGATAACTCCAATCCACTCCAAAACACGAGATAACTCTCCAAACCACTCCAAAACACGAGATAACTCCAAACCACTCCACAACACGAGATAACTCCAAAACACGAGATAACTCCAAACCACTCCAAAACACGAGATAACTCCAAACCACTCCAAAACACGAGATCACGCCAAACCACTCCAAAACACGAAATAAATCCAAACCACTCCAAAACACGAGATAACACCAAACCACTCCAAAACACGAGATAACTCCAAACCACTCCAAAACACGAGATAACTCCAAACCACTCCAAAACACGGGATAACACCAAACCACTCCAAAACACGAGATAACTCCAAAACACGAGATAACTCCAAACCACTCCAAAACACGAGATAACTCCAAATCACTCCAAAACACGAGATAACTCCAAAACACTCCAAAGCACGAGATAACTCCAATCCACTCCAAAACACGAGATAACTCTCCAAACCACTCCAAAACACGAGATAACTCCAAACCATTCCGCAACACGAGATAACTCCAAAACACGAGATAACTCCAAAGCACTCCAAAACACGAGATAACTCCAAACCACTCCAAAACACGAGATAACGCCAAACCACTCCAAAACACGAAATAAATCCAAAACACTCCAAAACACGAGATAACACCAAACCACTCCAAAACACGAGATAACTCCAAACCACTCCAAAACACAAGATAACTCCAAGCCACTCCAAAACACGAGATAACACCAAACCACTCCAAAACACGAGATAACTCCAAAACACGAGATAACTCCAAACCACTCCAAAACACGAGATAACTCCAAACCACTCCAAAACACGAGATAACTCCATAACACTCCAAAGCACGAGATAACTCCAATCCACTCCAAAACACGAGATAACTCTCCAAAGCACTCCAAAACACGAGATAACTCCAAACCACTCGAAAACACGAGATAACTCCAAACCACTCCAAAACACGAGATAACGCCAAACCACTCCAAAACACGAAATAACTCCAAACCACTCCAAAACACGAGATAACACCAAACCACTCCAAAACACGAGATAACTCCAAACCACTCCAAAACACGAGATAACACCAAACCACTCCAAAACAGGAGATAACTCAAAACCACTCCAAAAAACGCGATAACTCCAAACCACTCCAAAGCAGGAGGTAACTCCAATCCACTCCAAAACACGAGATAACTCCAAACCACTCCAAAGCACGAGAAATCTCCAAAACACGAGATAACTCCAAACCACTCCAAAACACGAGATAACACCAAACCACTCCAAAACAGGACATAACTCAAAACCACTCCAAAAAACGCGATAACTCCAAACCACTCCAAAGCAGGAGGTAACTCCAATCCACTCCAAAACACGAGATAACTCCAAACCACTCCAAAGCACGAGATAACTCCAAATCACGAGATAACCCCAAACCACTCCAAAACACGAGATAACTCCAAACCACTCCAAAACACGAGATAACTCCAAAACACTGCAAAGCACGAGATAACTCCAATCCACTCCAAATCACGAGATAACTCTCCAAACCACTCCAAAACACGAGATAACTCCAAACCACTCCACAACACGAGATAACTCCAAAACACGAGATAACTCCAAACCACTCCAAAACACGAGATAACTCCAAACCACTCCAAAACACGAGATAACGCCAAACCACTCCAAAACACGAAATAAATCCAAACCACTCCAAAACACGAGATAACACCAAACCACTCCAAAACACGAGATAACTCCAAACCACTCCAAAACACGAGATAACTCCAAACCACTCCATAACACGAGATAACACCAAACCACTCCAAAACACGAGATAACTCCAAAAGACGAGATAACTCCAAACCACTCCAAAACACGAGATAACTCCAAACCACTCCAAAACACGAGATAACTCCAAAACACTCAAAAGCACGAGATAACTCCAATCCACTCCAAAACACGAGATAACTCTCCAAACCACTCCAAAACACGAGATAACTCCAAACCACTCCACAACACGAGATAACTCCAAAACACGAGATAACTCCAAACCACTCCAAAACACGAGATAACTCCAAAACACGACAAAGCACGAGATAACTCCAATCCACTCCAAAACACGAGATAACTCTCCAAACCACTCCAAAACACGAGATAACTCCAAACCACTCCACAACACGAGATAACTCCAAAACACGAGATAACTCCAAACCACTCCAAAACACGAGATAACTCCAAACCACTCCAAAACACGAGATAACGCCAAACCACTCCAAAACACGAAATAACTCCAAACCACTCCAAAACACGAGATAACACCAAACCACTCCAAAACACGAGAAAACTCCAAACCACTCCAAAACACGAGATAAATCCAAACCACTCCACAGCACGAGATAACTCCAATCCACTCCAAAACACGAGATAACTCTCCAAACCACTCCAAAACACGAGATAACTCCAAACCATTCCACAACACGAGATAACTCCAAAACACGAGATAACTCCAAAGCACTCCAAAACACGAGATAACTCCAAACCACTCCAAAACACGAGATAACGCCAAACCACTCCAAAACACGAAATAAATCCAAACCACTCCAAAACACGAGATAACACCAAACCACTCCAAAACACGAGATAACTCCAAACCACTCCAAAACACAAGATAACTCCAAGCCACTCCAAAACACGAGATAACACCAAACCACTCCAAAACACGAGATAACTCCAAAACACGAGATAACTCCAAACCACTCCAAAACACGAGATAACTCTAAACCACTCCAAAACACGAGATAACTCCAAAACACTCCAAAGCACGAGATAACTCCAATCCACTCCAAAACACGAGATAACTCTCCAAAGCACTCCAAAAAACGATATAACTCCAAACCACTCCACAACACGAGATAACTCCAAAACACGAGATAACTCCAAACCACTCGAAAACACGAGATAACTCCAAACCACTCCAAAACACGAGATAACGCCAAACCGCTCCAAAACACGAAATAACTCCAAACCACTCCAAAACACGAGATAACACCAAACCACTCCAAAACACGAGATAACTCCAAACCACTCCAAAACACGAGATAACACCAAACCACTCCAAAACAGGAGATAACTCAAAACCACTCCAAAAAACGCGATAACTCCAAACCACTCCAAAGCAGGAGGTAACTCCAATCCACTCCAAAACACGAGATAACTCCAAACCACTCCAAAGCACGAGAAATCTCCAAAACACGAGATAACTCCAAACCACTCCAAAACACGAGATAACACCAAACCACTCCAAAACAGGAGATAACTCAAAACCACTCCAAAAAACGCGATAACTCCAAACCACTCCAAAGCAGGAGGTAACTCCAATCCACTCCAAAACACGAGATAACTCCAAACCACTCCAAAGCACGAGATAACTCCAAAACACGAGATAACTCCAAACCACTCCAAAACACGAGATAACTCCAAACCACTCCAAAACACGAGATAACTCCAAAACACTGCAAAGCACGAGATAACTCCAATCCACTCCAAAACACGAGATAACTCTCCAAACCACTCCAAAACACGAGATAACTCCAAACCACTCCACAACACGAGATAACTCCAAAACACGAGATACTCCAAACCACTCCAAAACACGAGATAACTCCAAACCACTCCAAAACACGAGATCACGCCAAACCACTCCAAAACACGAAATAAATCCAAACCACTCCAAAACACGAGATAACACCAAACCACTCCAAAACACGAGATAACTCCAAACCACTCCAAAACACGAGATAACTCCAAACCACTCCATAACACGAGATAACACCAAACCACTCCAAAACACGAGATAACTCCAAAAGACGAGATAACTCCAAACCACTCCAAAACACGAGATAACTCCAAACCACTCCAAAACACGAGATAACTCCAAAACACTCAAAAGCACGAGATAACTCCAATCCACTCCAAAACACGAGATAACTCTCCAAACCACTCCAAAACACGAGATAACTCCAAACCACTCCACAACACGAGATAACTCCAAAACACGAGATAACTCCAAACCACTCCAAAACACGAGATAACTCCAAACCACTCCAAAACACGAGATAACGCCAAACCACTCCAAAACACGAAATAACTCCAAACCACTCCAAAACACGAGATAACACCAAACCACTCCAAAACACGAGAAAACTCCAAACCACTCCAAAACACGAGATAAATCCAAACCACTCCACAGCACGAGATAACTCCAATCCACTCCAAAACACGAGATAACTCTCCAAACCACTCCAAAACACGAGATAACTCCAAACCATTCCACAACACGAGATAACTCCAAAACACGAGATAACTCCAAAGCACTCCAAAACACGAGATAACTCCAAACCACTCCAAAACACGAGATAACGCCAAACCACTCCAAAACACGAAATAAATCCAAACCACTCCAAAACACGAGATAACACCAAACCACTCCAAAACACGAGATAACTCCAAACCACTCCAAAACACGAGATAACTCCAAACCACTCCAAAACACGAGATAACTCCATAACACTCCAAAGCACGAGATAACTCCAATCCACTCCAAAACACGAGATAACTCTCCAAAGCACTCCAAAACACGAGATAACTCCAAACCACTCGAAAACACGAGATAACTCCAAACCACTCCAAAACACGAGATAACGCCAAACCACTCCAAAACACGAAATAACTCCAAACCACTCCAAAACACGAGATAACACCAAACCACTCCAAAACACGAGATAACTCCAAACCACTCCAAAACACGAGATAACACCAAACCACTCCAAAACAGGAGATAACTCAAAACCACTCCAAAAAACGCGATAACTCCAAACCACTCCAAAGCAGGAGGTAACTCCAATCCACTCCAAAACACGAGATAACTCCAAACCACTCCAAAGCACGAGAAATCTCCAAAACACGAGATAACTCCAAACCACTCCAAAACACGAGATAACACCAAACCACTCCAAAACAGGAGATAACTCAAAACCACTCCAAAAAACGCGATAACTCCAAACCACTCCAAAGCAGGAGGTAACTCCAATCCACTCCAAAACACGAGATAACTCCAAACCACTCCAAAGCACGAGATAACTCCAAAACACGAGATAACTCCAAACCACTCCAAAACACGAGATAACTCCAAACCACTCCAAAACACGAGATAACTCCAAAACACTGCAAAGCACGAGATAACTCCAATCCACTCCAAAACACGAGATAACTCTCCAAACCACTCCAAAACACGAGATAACTCCAAACCACTCCACAACACGAGATAACTCCAAAACACGAGATAACTCCAAACCACTCCAAAACACGAGATAACTCCAAACCACTCCAAAACACGAGATAACGCCAAACCACTCCAAAACACGAAATAACTCCAAACCACTCCAAAACACGAGATAACACCAAACCACTCCAAAACACGAGAAAACTCCAAACCACTCCAAAACACGAGATAAATCCAAACCACTCCACAGCACGAGATAACTCCAATCCACTCCAAAACACGAGATAACTCTCCAAACCACTCCAAAACACGAGATAACTCCAAACCATTCCACAACACGAGATAACTCCAAAACACGAGATAACTCCAAAGCACTCCAAAACACGAGATAACTCCAAACCACTCCAAAACACGAGATAACGCCAAACCACTCCAAAACACGAAATAAATCCAAACCACTCCAAAACACGAGATAACACCAAACCACTCCAAAACACGAGATAACTCCAAACCACTCCAAAACACAAGATAACTCCAAGCCACTCCAAAACACGAGATAACACCAAACCACTCCAAAACACGAGATAACTCCAAAACACGAGATAACTCCAAACCACTCCAAAACACGAGATAACTCTAAACCACTCCAAAACACGAGATAACTCCAAAACACTCCAAAGCACGAGATAACTCCAATCCACTCCAAAACATGAGATAACTCTCCAAAGCACTCCAAAAAACGATATAACTCCAAACCACTCCACAACACGAGATAACTCCAAAACACGAGATAACTCCAAACCACTCGAAAACACGAGATAACTCCAAACCACTCCAAAACACGAGATAACGCCAAACCACTCCAAAACACGAAATAACTCCAAACCACTCCAAAACACGAGATAACACCAAACCACTCCAAAACACGAGATAACTCCAAACCACTCCAAAACACGAGATAACACCAAACCACTCCAAAACAGGAGATAACTCAAAACCACTCCAAAAAACGCGATAACTCCAAACCACTCCAAAGCAGGAGGTAACTCCACTCCACTCCAAAACACGAGATAACTCCAAACCACTCCAAAGCACGAGAAATCTCCAAAACACGAGATAACTCCAAACCACTCCAAAACACGAGATAACACCAAACCACTCCAAAACAGGAGATAACTCAAAACCACTCCAAAAAACGCGATAACTCCAAACCACTCCAAAGCAGGAGGTAACTCCAATCCACTCCAAAACACGAGATAACTCCAAACCACTCCAAAGCACGAGATAACTCCAAAACACGAGATAAATCCAAACCACTCCAAAACACGAGATAACTCCAAACCACTCCAAAACACGAGATAACTCCAAAACACTGCAAAGCACGAGATAACTCCAATCCACTCCAAAACACGAGATAACTCTCCAAACCACTCCAAAACACGAGATAACTCCAAACCACTCCACAACACGAGATAACTCCAAAACACGAGATAACTCCAAACCACTCCAAAACACGAGATAACTCCAAACCACTCCAAAACACGAGATCACGCCAAACCACTCCAAAACACGAAATAAATCCAAACCACTCCAAAACACGAGATAACACCAAACCACTCCAAAACACGAGATAACTCCAAACCACTCCAAAACACGAGATAACTCCAAACCACTCCATAACACGAGATAACACCAAACCACTCCAAAACACGAGATAACTTCAAAAGACGAGATAACTCCAAACCACTCCAAAACACGAGATAACTCCAAACCACTCCAAAACACGAGATAACTCCAAAACACTCAAAAGCACGAGATAACTCCAATCCACTCCAAAACACGAGATAACTCTCCAAACCACTCCAAAACACGAGATAACTCCAAACCACTCCACAACACGAGATAACTCCAAAACACGAGATAACTCCAAACCACTCCAAAACACGAGATAACTCCAAACCACTCCAAAACACGAGATAACGCCAAACCACTCCAAAACACGAAATAACTCCAAACCACTCCAAAACACGAGATAACACCAAACCACTCCAAAACACGAGAAAACTCCAAACCACTCCAAAACACGAGATAAATCCAAACCACTCCACAGCACGAGATAACTCCAATCCACTCCAAAACACGAGATAACTCTCCAAACCACTCCAAAACACGAGATAACTCCAAACCATTCCACAACACGAGATAACTCCAAAACACGAGATAACTCCAAAGCACTCCAAAACACGAGATAACTCCAAACCACTCCAAAACACGAGATAACGCCAAACCACTCCAAAACACGAAATAAATCCAAACCACTCCAAAACACGAGATAACACCAAACCACTCCAAAACACGAGATAACTCCAAACCACTCCAAAACACAAGATAACTCCAAGCCACTCCAAAACACGAGATAACACCAAACCACTCCAAAACACGAGATAACTCCAAAACACGAGATAACTCCAAACCACTCCAAAACACGAGATAACTCTAAACCACTCCAAAACACGAGATAACTCCAAAACACTCCAAAGCACGAGATAACTCCAATCCACTCCAAAACACGAGATAACTCTCCAAAGCACTCCAAAAAACGATATAACTCCAAACCACTCCACAACACGAGATAACTCCAAAACACGAGATAACTCCAAACCACTCGAAAACACGAGATAACTCCAAACCACTCCAAAACACGAGATAACGCCAAACCACTCCAAAACACGAAATAACTCCAAACCACTCCAAAACACGAGATAACACCAAACCACTCCAAAACACGAGATAACTCCAAACCACTCCAAAACACGAGATAACACCAAACCACTCCAAAACAGGAGATAACTCAAAACCACTCCAAAAAACGCGATAACTCCAAACGACTCCAAAGCAGGAGGTAACTCCAATCCACTCCAAAACACGAGATAACTCCAAACCACTCCAAAGCACGAGAAATCTCCAAAACACGAGATAACTCCAAACCACTCCAAAACACGAGATAACACCAAACCACTCCAAAACAGGAGATAACTCAAAACCACTCCAAAAAACGCGATAACTCCAAACCACTCCAAAGCAGGAGGTAACTCCAATCCACTCCAAAACACGAGATAACTCCAAACCACTCCAAAGCACGAGATAACTCCAAAACACGAGATAACTCCAAACCACTCCAAAACACGAGATAACTCCAAACCACTCCAAAACACGAGATAACTCCAAAACACTGCAAAGCACGAGATAACTCCAATCCACTCCAAAACACGAGATAACTCTCCAAACCACTCCAAAACACGAGATAACTCCAAACCACTCCACAACACGAGATAACTCCAAAACACGAGATAACTCCAAACCACTCCAAAACACGAGATAACTCCAAACCACTCCAAAACACGAGATCACGCCAAACCACTCCAAAACACGAAATAAATCCAAACCACTCCAAAACACGAGATAACACCAAACCACTCCAAAACACGAGATAACTCCAAACCACTCCAAAACACGAGATAACTCCAAACCACTCCAAAACACGGGATAACACCAAACCACTCCAAAACACGAGATAACTCCAAAACACGAGATAACTCCAAACCACTCCAAAACACGAGATAACTCCAAATCACTCCAAAACACGAGATAACTCCAAAACACTCCAAAGCACGAGATAACTCCAATCCACTCCAAAACACGAGATAACTCTCCAAACCACTCCAAAACACGAGATAACTCCAAACAATTCCACAACACGAGATAACTCCAAAACACGAGATAACTCCAAAGCACTCCAAAACACGAGATAACTCCAAACCACTCCAAAACACGAGATAACGCCAAACCACTCCAAAACACGAAATAAATCCAAACCACTCCAAAACACGAGATAACACCAAACCACTCCAAAACACGAGATAACTCCAAACCACTCCAAAACACAAGATAACTCCAAGCCACTCCAAAACACGAGATAACACCAAACCACTCCAAAACACGAGATAACTCCAAAACACGAGATAACTCCAAACCACTCCAAAACACGAGATAACTCCAAACCACTCCAAAACACGAGATAACTCCAAAACATTCCAAAGCACGAGATAACTCCAATCCACTCCAAAACACGAGATAACTCTCCAAAGCACTCCAAAACACGAGATAACTCCAAACCACTCGAAAACACGAGATAACTCCAAACCACTCCAAAACACGAGATAACGCCAAACCACTCCAAAACACGAAATAACTCCAAACCACTCCAAAACACGAGATAACACCAAACCACTCCAAAACACGAGATAACTCCAAACCACTCCAAAACACGAGATAACACCAAACCACTCCAAAACAGGAGATAACTCAAAACCACTCCAAAAAACGCGATAACTCCAAACCACTCCAAAGCAGGAGGTAACTCCAATCCACTCCAAAACACGAGATAACTCCAAACCACTCCAAAGCACGAGAAATCTCCAAAACACGAGATAACTCCAAACCACTCCAAAACACGAGATAACACCAAACCACTCCAAAACAGGAGATAACTCAAAACCACTCCAAAAAACGCGATAACTCCAAACCACTCCAAAGCAGGAGGTAACTCCAATCCACTCCAAAACACGAGATAACTCCAAACCACTCCAAAGCACGAGATAACTCCAAAACACGAGATAACCCCAAACCACTCCAAAACACGAGATAACTCCAAACCACTCCAAAACACGAGATAACTCCAAAACACTGCAAAGCACGAGATAACTCCAATCCACTCCAAATCACGAGATAACTCTCCAAACCACTCCAAAACACGAGATAACTCCAAACCACTCCACAACACGAGATAACTCCAAAACACGAGATAACTCCAAACCACTCCAAAACACGAGATAACTCCAAACCACTCCAAAACACGAGATAACGCCAAACCACTCCAAAACACGAAATAAATCCAAACCACTCCAAAACACGAGATAACACCAAACCACTCCAAAACACGAGATAACTCCAAACCACTCCAAAACACGAGATAACTCTCCAAACCACTCCAAAACACGAGATAACTCCAAACAATTCCACAACACGAGATAACTCCAAAACACGAGATAACTCCAAAGCACTCCAAAACACGAGATAACTCCAAACCACTCCAAAACACGAGATAACGCCAAACCACTCCAAAACACGAAATAAATCCAAACCACTCCAAAACACGAGATAACACCAAACCACTCCAAAACACGAGATAACTCCAAACCACTCCAAAACACAAGATAACTCCAAGCCACTCCAAAACACGAGATAACACCAAACCACTCCAAAACACGAGATAACTCCAAAACACGAGATAACTCCAAACCACTCCAAAACACGAGATAACTCCAAACCACTCCAAAACACGAGATAACTCCAAAACATTCCAAAGCACGAGATAACTCCAATCCACTCCAAAACACGAGATAACTCTCCAAAGCACTCCAAAACACGAGATAACTCCAAACCACTCGAAAACACGAGATAACTCCAAACCACTCCAAAACACGAGATAACGCCAAACCACTCCAAAACACGAAATAACTCCAAACCACTCCAAAACACGAGATAACACCAAACCACTCCAAAACACGAGATAACTCCAAACCACTCCAAAACACGAGATAACACCAAACCACTCCAAAACAGGAGATAACTCAAAACCACTCCAAAAAACGCGATAACTCCAAACCACTCCAAAGCAGGAGGTAACTCCAATCCACTCCAAAACACGAGATAACTCCAAACCACTCCAAAGCACGAGAAATCTCCAAAACACGAGATAACTCCAAACCACTCCAAAACACGAGATAACACCAAACCACTCCAAAACAGGAGATAACTCAAAACCACTCCAAAAAACGCGATAACTCCAAACCACTCCAAAGCAGGAGGTAACTCCAATCCACTCCAAAACACGAGATAACTCCAAACCACTCCAAAGCACGAGATAACTCCAAAACACGAGATAACCCCAAACCACTCCAAAACACGAGATAACTCCAAACCACTCCAAAACACGAGATAACTCCAAAACACTGCAAAGCACGAGATAACTCCAATCCACTCCAAATCACGAGATAACTCTCCAAACCACTCCAAAACACGAGATAACTCCAAACCACTCCACAACACGAGATAACTCCAAAACACGAGATAACTCCAAACCACTCCAAAACACGAGATAACTCCAAACCACTCCAAAACACGAGATAACGCCAAACCACTCCAAAACACGAAATAAATCCAAACCACTCCAAAACAC
Organism: Somniosus microcephalus; assembly: GCF_052327205.1. NCBI lineage: Eukaryota > Metazoa > Chordata > Chondrichthyes > Squaliformes > Somniosidae > Somniosus > Somniosus microcephalus. The sequence continues at coordinate 32,406,119 of NW_028225187.1, forward strand.
GAGATAACACCAAACCACTCCAAAACACGAGATAACTCCAAACCACTCCAAAACACGAGATAACTCCAAACCACTCCATAACACGAGATAACACCAAACCACTCCAAAACACGAGATAACTCCAAAAGACGAGATAACTCCAAACCACTCCAAAACACGAGATAACTCCAAACCACTCCAAAACACGAGATAACTCCAAAACACTCAAAAGCACGAGATAACTCCAATCCACTCCAAAACACGAGATAACTCTCCAAACCACTCCAAAACACGAGATAACTCCAAACCACTCCACAACACGAGGTAACTCCAAAACACGAGATAACTCCAAACCACTCCAAAACACGAGATAACTCCAAACCACTCCAAAACACGAGATAACGCCAAACCACTCCAAAACACGAAATAACTCCAAACCACTCCAAAACACGAGATAACACCAAACCACTCCAAAACACGAGAAAACTCCAAACCACTCCAAAACACGAGATAAATCCAAACCACTCCACAGCACGAGATAACTCCAAACCACTCCAAAACACGAGATAACTCAAAACCACTCCAAAAAACGCGATAACTCCATACCACTCCAAAGCACGAGATAACTCCAATCCACTCCAAAACACGAAATAACTCCAAAACACGAGATAACTCCAAACCACTCGAAAACACGAGATAACTCCAAACCACTCCAAAACACGAGATAACTCCAAACCACTCCAAAACACGAAATAACTCCAAACCACTCCAAAACACGAGATAACTCCAAACCACTCCAAAACACGAGATAACTCCAAACCACTCCAAAACACGAGATAACTCCAAACCACTCCAAAACAAGAGATAACTCTCCAAACCACTCCAAAACACGAGATAACTCCAAACCACTCCAAAACACGAGACAACTCCAAACCACTCCAAAACACGAGATAACTCCAAAACACGAGATAACTCCAAACCACTCCAAAACACGTGATAACTCCAAACCACTCCAAAACACGAGATAACTCCAAAACACTCCAAAGCACGAGATAACTCCAATCCACTCCACTACACGAGATAACTCCAAAACACGAGATAACTCCAAACCTCTCGAAAACACGAGATAACTCCAAACCACTCCAAAACACGAGATAACTCCAAACCACTCCAAAACACGAAATAACTCCAAACCACTCCAAAACACGAGATAACACCAAACCACTCCAAAACACGAGATAACTCCAAACCACTCCAAAACACGAGATAACACCAAACCACTCCAAAACAGGAGATAACTCAAAACCACTCCAAAAAACGCGATAACTCCAAACCACTCCAAAGCAGGAGGTAACTCCAATCCACTCCAAAACACGAGATAACTCCAAACCACTCCAAAGCACGAGATAACTCCAAAACACGAGATAACTCCAAACCACTCCAAAACACGAGATAACTCCAAACCACTCCAAAACACGAGATAACTCCAAAACACTGCAAAGCACGAGATAACTCCAATCCACTCCAAAACACGAGATAACTCCAAACCACTCCAAAACACGAGAAAACGCCAAACCACTCCAAAACACGAAATAACTCCAAACCACTCCAAAACACGAGATAACACCAAACCACTCCAAAACACGAAATAACTCCAAACCACTCCAAAACACGAGACAACTCCAAACCACTCCACAGCACGAGATAACTCCAAACCACTCCAAAACACGAGATAACTCAAAACCACTCCAAAAAACGCGATAGCTCCATACCACTCCAAAGCACGAGATAACTCCAATCCACTCCAAAACACGAGATAACTCTCCAAACCACTCCAAAACACGAGATAACTCCAAACCACTCAAAACATGAGATAACTCCAAACCACTCCAAAGGACGAGATAACTCCAAACCACTCCAAAACACGAGATAACTCCAAACCACTCCAAAACAAGAGATAACTCTCCAAACCACTCCAAAACACGAGATAACTCCAAACCACTCCAAAACACGAGACAACTCCAAACCACTCCAAAACACGAGATAACTCCAAACCACTCCAAAACACGAGATAACTCCAAACCACTCCAAAACACGAGATAACTCCAAACCACTCCAAAACACGAGATAACTCCAAACGCTCCAAAACACGAGATAACTCCAAACCACTCAAAACACGAGACAACTCCAAACCACTCCAAAACACGAGATAACTCCAAACCACTCCAAAACAAGAGATAACTCCAAACCACTCCAAAACACGAGATAACTCCAAACCACTCCAAAACGCGAGATAACTCCAAACCACTCCAAAACACGAGATAACTCCAAACCACTCCAAAACACGAGATTACTCCAAAACACGAGATAACTCCAAACCACTCCAAAACAAGAGATAACTCCAAACCACTCCAAAACACGAGATAACTCCAAACGCTCCAAAACACGAGATAACTCCAAACCACTCAAAACACGAGATAACTCCAAACCACTCCAAAACACGAGATAACTCCAAACCACTCCAAAACAAGAGATAACTCCAAACCACTCCAAAACACGAGATAACTCCAAACCACTCCAAAACGCGAGATAACTCCAAACCACTCCAAAACACGAGATAACTCCAAACCACTCCAAAACACGAGATTACTCCAAAACACGAGATAACTCCAAACCACTCCAAAACACGAGATAACTCCAAAACACGAGATAACTCCAAACCACTTCAAAACACGAGATAACTCCAAAACACGAGATAACTCCAAACCACTCCAAAACACGAGATAACTCCAAACCACTCCAAAACACGAGATAGCTCCAAAGCACTCCAAAACACGAGATAACTCCAAAATACGGAATAACTGCAAACCACTCCAAAACACGAGATAACTCCAAACCACTCCAAAACACGAGATAACTCCAAACCACTCCAAAACAGGAGATAACTCCAAAATACGAGATAACTCCACACCACCCCACAACACGAGATAACTCCAAGCCACTCCAAAACACGAGATAACTCCAAACCACTCCAAAACACGAGATAACGCCAAACCACTCCAAAACACGAAATAACTCCATACCACTCCAAAACACGAGATAACACCAAACCACTCCAAAACACGAGATAACTCCAAACCACTCCAAAACACGAGATAACTCCAAACCACTCCAAAACACGAGATAACTCCAAACCACTCCAAAACACGAGATAACTCCAAAACACGAGATAACTCCAAACCACTCCAAAACACGAGATAACTCCAAACCACTCCAAAGCACGAGATAACTCCAAAACACGAGATAACTCCAAACCACTCCAAAACACGAGATAAATCCAAACCACTCCAAAACACGAGATAACTCCAAAACACTGCAAAGCACGAGATAACTCCAATCCACTCCAAAACACGAGATAACTCTCCAAACCACTCCAAAACACGAGATAACTCCAAACCACTCCACAACACGAGATAACTCCAAAACACGAGATAACTCCAAACCACTCCAAAACACGAGAAAACTCCAAACCACTCCAAAACACGAGATAACGCCAAACCACTCCAAAACACGAAATAAATCCAAACCACTCCAAAACACGAGATAACACCAAACCACTCCATAACACGAGATAACTCCAAACCACTCCACAACACGAGATAACTCCAAAACACGAGATAACTCCAAACCACTCCAAAACACGAGAAAACTCCAAACCACTCCAAAACACGAGATAACGCCAAACCACTCCAAAACACGAAATAAATCCAAACCACTCCAAAACACGAGATAACTCCAAACCACTCCAAAACACGAGATAACACCAAACCACTCCAAAACACGAGATAACTCCAAAACACGAGATAACTCCAAACCACTCCAAAACACGAGATAACTCCAAACCACTCCAAAACACGAGATAACTCCAAAACACTCAAAAGCACGAGATAACTCCAATCCACTCCAAAACACGAGATAACTCTCCAAACCACTCCAAAACACGAGATAACTCCAAACCACTCCACAACACGAGATAACTCCAAAACACGAGATAACTCCAAACCACTCCAAAACACGAGATAACTCCAATCCACTCCAAAACACGAGATAACTCTCCAAACCACTCCAAAACACGAGATAACTCCAAACCACTCCACAACACGAGATAACTCCAAAACACGAGATAACTCCAAACCACTCCAAAACACGAGATAACTCCAAACCACTCCAAAACACGAGACAACTCCAAACCACTCCAAAACACGAGATAACTCCAAACCACTGCAAAACACGAGATAACTCCAAAACACGAGATAACTCCAAACCACTCCAAAACACGAGATAACTCCAAACCACTCCAAAACACGAGATAGCTCCAAAGCACTCCAAAACACGAGATAACTCCAAAATACGGAATAACTGCAAACCACTCCAAAACACGAGATAACTCCAAACCACTCCAAAACACGAGATAACTCCAAACCACTCCAAAACAGGAGATAACTCCAAAATACGAGATAACTCCAAACCACTCCAAAACACGAGATAACTCCAAACCACTCCAAAACACGAGATAACTCCAAACCACTCCAAGACAGGAGATAACTCCAAAACACGAGATAACTCCAAACCACCCCACAACACGAGATAACTCCAAGCCACTCCAAAACACGAGATAACTCCAAACCACTCCAAAACACGAGATAACTCCAAACTACTCCAAAACAGGAGATAACTCCAAAACACGAGATAACTCCAAACCACCCCACAACACGAGATAACTCCAAGCCACTCCAAAACACGAGATAACTCCAAACCACTCCAAAACACGAGATAACGCCAAACCACTCCAAAACACGAAATAACTCCATACCACTCCAAAACACGAGATAACACCAAACCACTCCAAAACACGAGATAACTCCAAACCACTCCAAAACACGAGATAACTCCAAACCACTCCAAACCACGAGATAACTCCAAACCACTCCAAAACACGAGATAACTCCAAAACACGAGATAACTCCAAACCACTCCAAAACACGAGATAACTCTCCAAACCACTCCAAAACACGAGATAACTCCAAAGCACTCCACAACACGAGATAACTCCAAAACACGATAACTCCAAACCACTCCAAAACACGAGATAACTCCAAACCACTCCAAAACACGAGATAACTCAAAACCACTCCAAAACAGGCGATAACTCCAAAACACTCCAAAGCACGAGATAACTCCAATCCACTCCAAAACACGAGATAACTCTCCAAACCACTCCAAAACACGATAACTCCAAACCACTCCAAAACACGAGATAACTCCAAACCACTCCAAAACACGAGATAACTACAAACCACTCCAAAACACGAGATAACTCCAAACCACTCCAAAACACGAGATAACTCCAAACCACTCCAAAACACGAGATAACTCCAAACCACTCCAAAACACGAGATAACTCCAAACCATTCCAAAACACGAGATAACTCCAAACCACTCCAAAACACGAGATAACTCCAAACCACTCCAAAACACGAGATAACTCCAAACCACTCCAAAACACGAGATAACTCCAAACCACTCCAAAACACTAGATAACACCAAACCACTCCAAAACAGGAGATAACTCAAAACCACTCCAAAAAACGCGATAACTCCAAACCACTCCAAAGCAGGAGGTAACTCCAATCCACTCCGAAACACGAGATAACTCCAAACCACTCCAAAGCACGAGATAACTCCAAAACACGAGATAACTCCAAACCACTCCAAAACACGAGATAACACCAAACCACTCCAAAACAGGAGATAACTCAAAACCACTCCAAAAAACGCGATAACTCCAAACCACTCCAAAGCAGGAGGTAACTCCAATCCACTGCAAAACACGAGATAACTCCAAACCACTCCAAAGCACGAGATAAGTCCAAAACGCGAGATAACTCCAATCCACTCCAAAACACGAGATCACTCTCCAAACCACTCCAAAACACGAGATAACTCCAAACCACTCCACAACACGAGATAACTCCAAAACACGAGATAACTCCAAACCACTCCAAAACACGAGATAACTCCAAACCACTCCAAAACACGAGATAACGCCAAACCTCTCCAAAACACGAAATAAATCCAAACCACTCCAAAACACGAGATAACACCAAACCACTCCAAAACACGAGATAACTCCAAACAACTCCACAGCACGAGATAACTCCAAACCACGCCAAAACACGAGATAACTCAAAACCACTCCAAAAAACGCGATAACTCCATACCACTCCAAAGCACGAGATAACTCCAATCCACTCCAAAACACGAGATAACTCTCCAAACCACTCCAAAACACGAGATAACTCCAAACCACTCCAAAACACGAGATAACTCCAAACCACTCCAAAACACGAGATAACTCCAAACAACTCCAAAACACGAGATAACTCCAAACCACTCAAAACATGAGATAACTCCAAACCACTCCAAAGGACGAGATAACTCCAAACCACTCCAAAACACGAGATAACTCCAAACCACTCCAAAACAAGAGATAACTCTCCAAACCACTCCAAAACACGAGATAACTCCAAACCACTCAAAACACGAGATAACTCCAAACCACTCCAAAACACGAGATAACTCCAAACCACTCCAAAACAAGAGATAACTCCAAACCACTCCAAAACACGAGATAACTCCAAACCACTCCAAAACGCGAGATAACTCCAAACCACTCCAAAACACGAGATTACTCCAAAACACGAGATAACTCCAAACCACTCCAAAACACGAGACAACTCCAAACCACTCCAAAACACGAGATAACTCCAAACCACTGCAAAACACGAGATAACTCCAAAAAACGAGATAACTCCAAACCACTCCAAAACACGAGATAACTCCAAACCACTCCAAAACACGAGATAGCTCCAAAGCACTCCAAAACACGGGATAACTCCAAAATACGGAATAACTGCAAACCTCTCCAAAACACGAGACAACTCCAAACCACTCCAAAACACGAGATAACTCCAAACCACTCCAAAACAGGAGATAACTCCAAAATACGAGATAACTCCAAACCACTCCAAAACACGAGATAACTCCAAACCACTCCAAAACACGAGATAACTCCAAACCACTCCAAAACAGGAGATAACTCCAAAACACGAGATAACTCCAAACCACCCCACAACACGAGATAACTCCAAGCCACTCCAAAACACGAGATAACTCCAAACCACTCCAAAACACGAGATAACGCCAAACCACTCCAAAACACGAAATAACTTCATACCACTCCAAAACACGAGATAACACCAAACCACTCCAAAACACGAGATAACTCCAAACCACTCCAAAACACGAGATAACTCCAAACCACTCCAAAACACGAGATAACTCCAAACCACTCCAAAACACGAGATAACTCCAAAACACGAGATAACTCCAAACCACTCCAAAACACGAGATAACTCTCCAAACCACTCCAAAACACGAGATAACTCCAAACCACTGCACAACACGAGATAACTCCAAAACACGAGATAACACCAAACTACTCCAAAACACGAGATAACTCCAAACCACTCCAAAACACGACAAAGCTCCAAACCACTCCAAAACACGAGATAGCTCCAAAGCACTCCAAAACACAAGATAACTCCAAAACACGAGATAACTCCAAACCACTCCAAAACACGAGATAACTCCAAACCACTCCAAAACACGAGATAACTCCAAACCACTCCAAAACACGAGATATCTCCAAACCACTCCAAAACACGAGATAACTCCAAAATACAGAATAACTGCAAACCACTCCAAAACACGAGATAACTCCAAACAACTCCAAAACACGAGATAACTCCAAACCACTCCAAAACAGGAGATAACTCCAAAACACGAGAAAAGTCCAAACCACTCCAAAACACGAGATAACTCCAAACCACTCCAAAACACGAGATAACTCCAAACTACTCCAAAACAGGAGATAACTCCAAAACACGAGATAACTCCAAACCACCCCACAACACGAGATAACTCCAAGCCACTCCAAAACACGAGATAACTCCACACCACTCCAAAACACGAGATAACGCCAAACCACTCCAAAACACGAAATAACTCCATACCACTCCAAAACACGAGATAACACCAAACCACTCCAAAACACGAGATAACTCCAAACCACTCCAAAACACGAGATAACTCCAAACCACTCCAAAACAGGAGATAACTCCAAAACACGAGATAACTCCAAACCACCCCACAACACGAGATAACTCCAAGCCACTCCAAAACACGAGATAACTCCAAACCACTCCAAAACACGAGATAACGCCAAACCACTCCAAAACACGAAATAACTTCATACCACTCCAAAACACGAGATAACACCAAACCACTCCAAAACACGAGATAACTCCAAACCACTCCAAAACACGAGATAACTCCAAACCACTCCAAAACACGAGATAACTCCAAACCACTCCAAAACACGAGATAACTCCAAAACACGAGATAACTCCAAACCACTCCAAAACACGAGATAACTCTCCAAACCACTCCAAAACACGAGATAACTCCAAACCACTGCACAACACGAGATAACTCCAAAACACGAGATAACACCAAACTACTCCAAAACACGAGATAACTCCAAACCACTCCAAAACACGACAAAGCTCCAAACCACTCCAAAACACGAGATAGCTCCAAAGCACTCCAAAACACAAGATAACTCCAAAACACGAGATAACTCCAAACCACTCCAAAACACGAGATAACTCCAAACCACTCCAAAACACGAGATAACTCCAAACCACTCCAAAACACGAGATATCTCCAAACCACTCCAAAACACGAGATAACTCCAAAATACAGAATAACTGCAAACCACTCCAAAACACGAGATAACTCCAAACAACTCCAAAACACGAGATAACTCCAAACCACTCCAAAACAGGAGATAACTCCAAAACACGAGAAAAGTCCAAACCACTCCAAAACACGAGATAACTCCAAACCACTCCAAAACACGAGATAACTCCAAACTACTCCAAAACAGGAGATAACTCCAAAACACGAGATAACTCCAAACCACCCCACAACACGAGATAACTCCAAGCCACTCCAAAACACGAGATAACTCCACACCACTCCAAAACACGAGATAACGCCAAACCACTCCAAAACACGAAATAACTCCATACCACTCCAAAACACGAGATAACACCAAACCACTCCAAAACACGAGATAACTCCAAACCACTCCAAAACACGAGATAACTCCAAACCACTCCAAAACACGAGATAACTCCAAACCACTCCAAAACACGAGATAACTCCAAAACACGAGATAACTCCAAACCACTCCAAAACACGAGAAAGCTCTCCAAACCACGCCAAAACACGAGATAACTCCAAAGCACTCCACAACACGAGATAACTCCAAAACACGATAACTCCAAACCACTCCAAAACACGAGATAACTCCAAACCACTCCAAAACACGAGATAACTCAAAACCACTCCAAAACACGCGATAACTCCAAACCACTCCAAAACACGAGATAACTCCAAACCACTGCAAAACACGAGATAACTCCAAAACACGAGATAACTCCAAACCACTCCAAAACACGAGATAACTCCAAACCACTCCAAAACACGAGATAGCTCCAAAGCACTCCAAAACACGAAATAACTCCAAACCACTCCAAAACACGAGATAACACCAAACCACTCCAAAACACGAGATAACTCCAAACCACTCCAAAACACGAGATAACACCAAACCACTCCAAAACAGGAGATAACTCAAAACCACTCCAAAAAACGCGATAACTCCAAACCACTCCAAAGCAGGAGGTAACTCCAATCCACTCCAAAACACGAGATAACTCCAAACCACTCCAAAGCACGAGATAACTCCAAAACACGAGATAACTCCAAACCACTCCAAAACACGAGATAACACCAAACCACTCCAAAACAGGAGATAACTCAAAACCACTCCAAAAAACGCGATAACTCCAAACCACTCCAAAGCAGGAGGTAACTCCAATCCACTCCAAAACACGAGATAACTCCAAAACACTCCAAAGCACGAGATAACTCCAAAACACGAGATAACTCCAAACCACTCCAAAACACGAGATAACTCCAAACCACTCCAAAACACCAGATAACTCCAAAACACTGCAAAGCACGAGATAACTCCAATCCACTCCAAAACACGAGATAACTCTCCAAACCACTCCAAAACACGAAATAACTCCATACCACTCCAAAACACGAGATAACACCAAACCACTCCAAAACACGAGATAACTCCAAACCACTCCAAAACACGATAACTCCAAACCACTCCAAAACACGAGATAACACCAAACCACTCCAAAACACGAGATAACTCCAAAACACGAGATAACTCCAAACCACTCCAAAACACGAGATAACTCCAAACCACTCCAAAACACGAGATAACTCCAAACCACTCCAAAACACGAGATAACTCCAAAACACGAGATAACTCCAAACCACTCCAAAACACGAGAAAGCTCTCCAAACCACGCCAAAACACGAGATAACTCCAAAGCACTCCACAACACGAGATAACTCCAAAACACGATAACTCCAAACCACTCCAAAACACGAGATAACTCCAAACCACTCCAAAACACGAGATAACTCAAAACCACTCCAAAACACGCGATAACTCCAAACCACTCCAAAACACGAGATAACTCCAAACCACTGCAAAACACGAGATAACTCCAAAACACGAGATAACTCCAAACCACTCCAAAACACGAGATAACTCCAAACCACTCCAAAACACGAGATAGCTCCAAAGCACTCCAAAACACGAAATAACTCCAAACCACTCCAAAACACGAGATAACACCAAACCACTCCAAAACACGAGATAACTCCAAACCACTCCAAAACACGAGATAACTCCAAACCACTCCAAAACACGAGATAGCTCCAAAGCACTCCAAAACACGAAATAACTCCAAACCACTCCAAAACACGAGATAACACCAAACCACTCCAAAACACGAGATAACTCCAAACCACTCCAAAACACGAGATAACACCAAACCACTCCAAAACAGGAGATAACTCAAAACCACTCCAAAAAACGCGATAACTCCAAACCACTCCAAAACACGAGATAACACCAAACCACTCCAAAACACGAGATAACTCCAAACCACTCCAAAACACGAGATAACACCAAACCACTCCAAAACAGGAGATAACTCAAAACCACTCCAAAAAACGCGATAACTCCAAACCACTCCAAAGCAGGAGGTAACTCCAATCCACTCCAAAACACGAGATAACTCCAAACCACTCCAAAGCACGAGATAACTCCAAAACACGAGATAACTCCAAACCACTCCAAAACACGAGATAACACCAAACCACTCCAAAACAGGAGATAACTCAAAACCACTCCAAAAAACGCGATAACTCCAAACCACTCCAAAGCAGGAGGTAACTCCAATCCACTCCAAAACACGAGATAACTCCAAAACACTCCAAAGCACGAGATAACTCCAAAACACGAGATAACTCCAAACCACTCCAAAACACGAGATAACTCCAAACCACTCCAAAACACCAGATAACTCCAAAACACTGCAAAGCACGAGATAACTCCAATCCACTCCAAAACACGAGATAACTCTCCAAACCACTCCAAAACACGAGATAACTCCAAACCACTCCAAAACACGAGATAGCTCCAAAGCACTCCAAAACACGAAATAACTCAAACCACTCCAAAACACGAGATAACACCAAACCACTCCAAAACACGAGATAACTCCAAACCACTCCAAAACACGAGATAACTCCAAACCACTCCAAAACACGAGATAGCTCCAAAGCACTCCAAAACACGAAATAACTCCAAACCACTCCAAAACACGAGATAACACCAAACCACTCCAAAACACGAGATAACTCCAAACCACTCCAAAACACGAGATAACACCAAACCACTCCAAAACAGGAGATAACTCAAAACCACTCCAAAAAACGCGATAACTCCAAACCACTCCAAAGCAGGAGGTAACTCCAATCCACTCCAAAACACGAGATAACTCCAAACCACTCCAAAGCACGAGATAACTCCAAAACACGAGATAACTCCAAACCACTCCAAAACACGAGATAACACCAAACCACTCCAAAACAGGAGATAACTCAAAACCACTCCAAAAAACGCGATAACTCCAAACCACTCCAAAGCAGGAGGTAACTCCAATCCACTCCAAAACACGAGATAACTCCAAAACACACCAAAGCACGAGATAACTCCAAAACACGAGATAACTCCAAACCACTCCAAAACACGAGATAACTCCAAACCACTCCAAAACACCAGATAACTCCAAAACACTGCAAAGCACGAGATAACTCCAATCCACTCCAAAACACGAGATAACTCTCCAAACCACTCCAAAACACGAGATAACTCCAAACCACTCCAAAACACGAGATAACTCCAAACCACTGCAAAACACGAGATAACTCCAAAACACGAGATAACTCCAAACCACTCCAAAACACGAGATAACTCCAAACCACTCCAAAACACGAGATAACTCCAAACCACTCCAAAACAGGAGATAACTCCAAAATACGAGATAACTCCAAACCACTCCAAAACACGAGATAACTCCAAACCACTCCAAAACACGAGATAACTCCAAACCACTCCAAGACAGGAGATTACTCCAAAACACGAGATAACTCCAAACCACCCCACAACACGAGATAACTCCAAGCCACTCCAAAACACGAGATAACTCCAAACCACTCCAAAACACGAGATAACTCCAAAACACGAGATAACTCCAAACCACTCCAAAACACGAGATAACTCTCCAAACCACTCCAAAACACGAGATAACTCCAAAGCACTCCACAACACGAGATAACTCCAAAACACGATAACTCCAAACCACTCCAACACACGAGATAACTCCAAACCACTCCAAAACACGAGATAACTCAAAACCACTCCAAAACAGGCGATAACTCCAAAACACTCCAAAGCACGAGATAACTCCAATCCACTCCAAAACACGAGATAACTCTCCAAACCACTCCAAAACACGATAACTCCAAACCACTCCAAAACACGAGATAACTCCAAACCACTCCAAAACACGAGATAACTACAAACCACTCCAAAACACGAGATAACTCCAAACCACTCCAAAACACGAGATAACTCCAAACCACTCCAAAACACGAGATAACTCCAAACCACTCCAAAACACGAGATAACTCCAAACCATTCCAAAACACGAGATAACTCCAAACCACTCCAAAACACGAGATAACTCCAAACCACTCCAAAACACGAGATAACTCCAAACCACTCCAAAACACGAGATAACTCCAAACCACTCCAAAACACTAGATAACACCAAACCACTCCAAAACAGGAGATAACTCAAAACCACTCCAAAAAACGCGATAACTCCAAACCACTCCAAAGCAGGAGGTAACTCCAATCCACTCCAAAACACGAGATAACTCCAAACCACTCCAAAGCACGAGATAACTCCAAAACACGAGATAACTCCAAACCACTCCAAAACACGAGATAACACCAAACCACTCCAAAACAGGAGATAACTCAAAACCACTCCAAAAAACGCGATAACTCCAAACCACTCCAAAGCAGGAGGTAACTCCAATCCACTGCAAAACACGAGATAACTCCAAACCACTCCAAAGCACGAGATAAGTCCAAAACACGAGATAACTCCAATCCACTCCAAAACACGAGATCACTCTCCAAACCACTCCAAAACACGAGATAACTCCAAACCACTCCACAACACGAGATAACTCCAAAACACGAGATAACTCCAAACCACTCCAAAACACGAGATAACTCCAAACCACTCCAAAACACGAGATAACGCCAAACCTCTCCAAAACACGAAATAAATCCAAACCACTCCAAAACACGAGATAACACCAAACCACTCCAAAACACGAGATAACTCCAAACAACTCCACAGCACGAGATAACTCCAAACCACGCCAAAACACGAGATAACTCAAAACCACTCCAAAAAACGCGATAACTCCATACCACTCCAAAGCACGAGATAACTCCAATCCACTCCAAAACACGAGATAACTCTCCAAACCACTCCAAAACACGAGATAACTCCAAACCACTCCAAAACACGAGATAACTCCAAACCACTCCAAAACACGAGATAACTCCAAACCACTCCAAAACACGAGATAACTCCATACCACTCCAAAACACGACATAACTCCAAACCACTCCAAAACACGAGATAACTCCAAACAACTCCAAAACACGAGATAACTCCAAACCACTCAAAACATGAGATAACTCCAAACCACTCCAAAGGACGAGATAACTCCAAACCACTCCAAAACACGAGATAACTCCAAACCACTCCAAAACAAGAGATAACTCTCCAAACCACTCCAAAACACGAGATAACTCCAAACCACTCAAAACACGAGATAACTCCAAACCACTCCAAAACACGAGATAACTCCAAACCACTCCAAAACAAGAGATAACTCCAAACCACTCCAAAACACGAGATAACTCCAAACCACTCCAAAACGCGAGATAACTCCAAACCACTCCAAAACACGAGATTACTCCAAAACACGAGATAACTCCAAACCACTCCAAAACACGAGACAACTCCAAACCACTCCAAAACACGAGATAACTCCAAACCACTGCAAAACACGAGATAACTCCAAAACACGAGATAACTCCAAACCACTCCAAAACACGAGATAACTCCAAACCACTCCAAAACACGAGATAGCTCCAAAGCACTCCAAAACACGGGATAACTCCAAAATACGGAATAACTGCAAACCTCTCCAAAACACGAGACAACTCCAAACCACTCCAAAACACGAGATAACTCCAAACCACTCCAAAACAGGAGATAACTCCAAAATACGAGATAACTCCAAACCACTCCAAAACACGAGATAACTCCAAACCACTCCAAAACACGAGATAACTCCAAACCACTCCAAAACAGGAGATAACTCCAAAACACGAGATAACTCCAAACCACCCCACAACACGAGATAACTCCAAGCCACTCCAAAACACGAGATAACTCCAAACCACTCCAAAACACGAGATAACGCCAAACCACTCCAAAACACGAAATAACTTCATACCACTCCAAAACACGAGATAACACCAAACCACTCCAAAACACGAGATAACTCCAAACCACTCCAAAACACGAGATAACTCCAAACCACTCCAAAACACGAGATAACTCCAAACCACTCCAAAACACGAGATAACTCCAAAACACGAGATAACTCCAAACCACTCCAAAACACGAGATAACTCTCCAAACCACTCCAAAACACGAGATAACTCCAAACCACTCCACAACACGAGATAACTCCAAAACACGAGATAACTCCAAACCACTCCAAAACACGAGATAACTCCAAACCACTCCAAAACACGAGATAACACCAAACTACTCCAAAACACGAGATAACTCCAAACCACTCCAAAACACGACATAACTCCAAACCACTCCAAAACACGAGATAGCTCCAAAGCACTCCAAAACACAAGATAACTCCAAAACACGAGATAACTCCAAACCACTCCAAAACACGAGATAACTCCAAACCACTCCAAAACACGAGATATCTCCAAACCACTCCAAAACACGAGATAACTCCAAAATACAGAATAACTGCAAACCACTCCAAAACACGAGATAACTCCAAACAACTCCAAAACACGAGATAACTCCAAACCACTCCAAAACAGGAGATAACTCCAAAACACGAGAAAAGTCCAAACCACTCCAAAACACGAGATAACTCCAAACCACTCCAAAACACGAGATAACTCCAAACTACTCCAAAACAGGAGATAACTCCAAAACACGAGATAACTCCAAACCACCCCACAACACGAGATAACTCCAAGCCACTCCAAAACACGAGATAACTCCACACCACTCCAAAACACGAGATAACGCCAAACCACTCCAAAACACGAAATAACTCCATACCACTCCAAAACACGAGATAACACCAAACCACTCCAAAACACGAGATAACTCCAAACCACTCCAAAACACGAGATAACTCCAAACCACTCCAAAACACGAGATAACTCCAAACCACTCCAAAACACGAGATAACTCCAAAACACGAGATAACTCCAAACCACTCCAAAACACGAGAAAGCTCTCCAAACCACGCCAAAACACGAGATAACTCCAAAGCACTCCACAACACGAGATAACTCCAAAACACGATAACTCCAAACCACTCCAAAACACGAGATAACTCCAAACCACTCCAAAACACGAGATAACTCAAAACCACTCCAAAACACGCGATAACTCCAAACCACTCCAAAACACGAGATAACTCCAAACCACTGCAAAACACGAGATAACTCCAAAACACGAGATAACTCCAAACCACTCCAAAACACGAGATAACTCCAAACCACTCCAAAACACGAGATAGCTCCAAAGCACTCCAAAACACGAAATAACTCCAAACCACTCCAAAACACGAGATAACACCAAACCACTCCAAAACACGAGATAACTCCAAACCACTCCAAAACACGAGATAACACCAAACCACTCCAAAACAGGAGATAACTCAAAACCACTCCAAAAAACGCGATAACTCCAAACCACTCCAAAGCAGGAGGTAACTCCAATCCACTCCAAAACACGAGATAACTCCAAACCACTCCAAAGCACGAGATAACTCCAAAACACGAGATAACTCCAAACCACTCCAAAACACGAGATAACACCAAACCACTCCAAAACAGGAGATAACTCAAAACCACTCCAAAAAATGCGATAACTCCAAACCACTCCAAAGCAGGAGGTAACTCCAATCCACTCCAAAACACGAGATAACTCCAAAACACTCCAAAGCACGAGATAACTCCAAAACACGAGATAACTCCAAACCACTCCAAAACACGAGATAACTCGAAACCACTCCAAAACACCAGATAACTCCAAAACACTGCAAAGCACGAGATAACTCCAATCCACTCCAAAACACGAGATAACTCTCCAAACCACTCCAAAACACGAAATAACTCCATACCACTCCAAAACACGAGATAACACCAAACCACTCCAAAACACGAGATAACTCCAAACCACTCCAAAACACGATAACTCCAAACCACTCCAAAACACGAGATAACACCAAACCACTCCAAAACACGAGATAACTCCAAAACACGAGATAACTCCAAACCACTCCAAAACACGAGATAACTCCAAACCACTCCAAAACACGAGATAACTCCAAACCACTCCAAAACACGAGATAACTCCAAAACACGAGATAACTCCAAACCACTCCAAAACACGAGAAAGCTCTCCAAACCACGCCAAAACACGAGATAACTCCAAAGCACTCCACAACACGGGATAACTCCAAAACACGATAACTCCAAACCACTCCAAAACACGAGATAACTCCAAACCACTCCAAAACACGAGATAACTCAAAACCACTCCAAAACACGCGATAACTCCAAACCACTCCAAAACACGAGATAACTCCAAACCACTGCAAAACACGAGATAACTCCAAAACACGAGATAACTCCAAACCACTCCAAAACACGAGATAACTCCAAACCACTCCAAAACACGAGATAGCTCCAAAGCACTCCAAAACACGAAATAACTCCAAACCACTCCAAAACACGAGATAACACCAAACCACTCCAAAACACGAGATAACTCCAAACCACTCCAAAACACGAGATAACTCCAAACCACTCCAAAACACGAGATAGCTCCAAAGCACTCCAAAACACGAAATAACTCCAAACCACTCCAAAACACGAGATAACACCAAACCACTCCAAAACACGAGATAACTCCAAACCACTCCAAAACACGAGATAACACCAAACCACTCCAAAACAGGAGATAACTCAAAACCACTCCAAAAAACGCGATAACTCCAAACCACTCCAAAGCAGGAGGTAACTCCAATCCACTCCAAAACACGAGATAACTCCAAACCACTCCAAAGCACGAGATAACTCCAAAACACGAGATAACTCCAAACCACTCCAAAACACGAGATAACACCAAACCACTCCAAAACAGGAGATAACTCAAAACCACTCCAAAAAACGCGATAACTCCAAACCACTCCAAAGCAGGAGGTAACTCCAATCCACTCCAAAACACGAGATAACTCCAAAACACTGCAAAGCACGAGATAACTCCAATCCACTCCAAAACACGAGATAACTCTCCAAACCACTCCAAAACACGAGATAACTCCAAACCACTCCACAACACGAGATAACTCCAAAACACGAGATAACTCCAAACCACTCCAAAACACGAGATAACTCCAAACCACTCCAAAACACGAGATAACGCCAAACCACTCCAAAACACGAAATAAATCCAAACCACTCCAAAACACGAGATAACACCAAACCACTCCAAAACACGAGATAACTCCAAATCACTCCAAAACACGAGATAACTCCAAACCACTCCAAAACACGAGATAACACCAAACCACTCCAAAACACGAGATAACTCCAAAACACGAGATAACTCCAAACCACTCCAAAACACGAGATAACTCCAAACCACTCCAAAACACGAGATAACTCCAAAACACTCAAAAGCACGAGATAACTCCAATCCACTCCAAAACACGAGATAACTCTCCAAACCACTCCAAAACACGAGATAACTCCAAACCACTCCACAACACGAGATAACTCCAAAACACGAGATAACTCCAAACCACTCCAAAACACGAGATAACTCCAAACCACTCCAAAACACGAGATAACGCCAAACCACTCCAAAACACGAAATAACTCCAAACCACTCCAAAACACGAGATAACACCAAACCACTCCAAAACACGAGATAACTCCAAACCACTCCAAAACACGAGATAACTCAAAACCACTCTACAGCACGAGATAACTCCAAACCAATCCAAAACACGAGATAACTCCAAAGCACTCCAAAACACCAGATAACTCCAAAACACTGCAAAGCACGAGATAACTCCAATCCACTCCAAAACACGAGATAACTCTCCAAACCACTCCAAAACACGAGATAACTCCAAACCACTCCACAACACGAGATAACTCCAAAACACGAGATAACTCCAAACCACTCCAAAACACGAGATAACTCCAAACCACTCCAAAACACGAGATAACGCCAAACCACTCCAAAACACGAAATAAATCCAAACCACTCCAAAACACGAGATAACACCAAACCACTCCAAAACACGAGATAACTCCAAATCACTCCAAAACACGAGATAACTCCAAACCACTCCAAAACACGAGATAACACCAAACCACTCCAAAACACGAGATAACTCCAAAACACGAGATAACTCCAAACCACTCCAAAACACGAGATAACTCCAAACCACTCCAAAACACGAGATAACTCCAAAACACTCAAAAGCACGAGATAACTCCAATCCACTCCAAAACACGAGATAACTCTCCAAACCACTCCAAAACACGAGATAACTCCAAACCACTCCACAACACGAGATAACTCCAAAACACGAGATAACTCCAAACCACTCCAAAACACGAGATAACTCCAAACCACTCCAAAACACGAGATAACGCCAAACCACTCCAAAACACGAAATAACTCCAAACCACTCCAAAACACGAGATAACACCAAACCACTCCAAAACACGAGATAACTCCAAACCACTCCAAAACACGAGATAACTCAAAACCACTCTACAGCACGAGATAACTCCAAACCAATCCAAAACACGAGATAACTCAAAACCACTCCAAAAAACGCGATAACTCCATACCACTCCAAAGCACGAGATAACTGCAATCCACACCAAAACACGAGATAACTCTCCAAACCACTCCAAAACACGAGATAACTCCAAACCACTCCAAAACACGAGATAACTCCAAACCACTCCAAAACACGAGATAACTCCAAACCACTCCAAAACACGAGATAACTCCATACCTCTCCAAAACACGACATAACTCCAAACCACTCCAAAACACGAGATAACTCCAAACCACACCAAAACACGAGATAACTCCAAACCACTCAAAACATGAGATAACTCCAAACCACTCCAAAGGACGAGATAACTCCAAACCACTCCAAAACACGAGATAACTCCAAACCACTCCAAAACAAGAGATAACTCTCCAAACCACTCCAAAACACGAGATAACTCCAAACCACTCCAAAATACGAGACAACTCCAAACCACTCCAAAACACGAGATAACTCCAAACCACTCCAAAACACGAGATAACTCCAAATCACTCCAAAACACGAGATAACTCCAAACCACTCCAAAACACGAGATAACTCCAAACGCTCCAAAACACGAGATAACTCCAAACCACTCAAACCACGAGATAACTCCAAACCACTCCAAAACACGAGATAACTCCAAACCACTCCAAAACAAGAGATAACTCCAAACCACTCCAAGACACGAGATAACTCCAAACCACTCCAAAACGCGAGATAACTCCAAACCACTCCAAAACACGAGATAACTCCAAACCACTCCAAAACACGAGATTACTCCAAAACACGAGATAACTCCAAACCACTCCAAAACACGAGACAACTCCAAACCACTCCAAAACACGAGATAACTCCAAACCACTGCAAAACACGAGATAACTCCAAAACACGAGATAACTCCAAACCACTCCAAAACACGAGATAACTCCAAACCACTCCAAAACACGAGATAGCTCCAAAGCACTCCAAAACACGAGATAACTCCAAAATACGGAATAACTGCAAACCACTCCAAAACACGAGATAACTCCAAACCACTCCAAAACACGAGATAACTCCAAACCACTCCAAAACAGGAGATAACTCCAAAATACGAGATAACTCCAAACCACTCCAAAACACGAGATAACTCCAAACCACTCCAAAACACGAGATAACTCCAAACCACTCCAAGACAGGAGATAACTCCAAAACACGAGATAACTCCAAACCACCCCACAACACGAGATAACTCCAAGCCACTCCAAAACACGAGATAACTCCAAACCACTCCAAAACACGAGATAACTCCAAACTACTCCAAAACAGGAGATAACTCCAAAACACGAGATAACTCCAAACCACCCCACAACACGAGATAACTCCAAGCCACTCCAAAACACGAGATAACTCCAAACCACTCCAAAACACGAGATAACGCCAAACCACTCCAAAACACGAAATAACTCCATACCACTCCAAAACACGAGATAACACCAAACCACTCCAAAACACGAGATAACTCCAAACCACTCCAAAACACGAGATAACTCCAAACCACTCCAAACCACGAGATAACTCCAAACCACTCCAAAACACGAGATAACTCCAAAACACGAGATAACTCCAAACCACTCCAAAACACGAGATAACTCTCCAAACCACTCCAAAACACGAGATAACTCCAAAGCACTCCACAACACGAGATAACTCCAAAACACGATAACTCCAAACCACTCCAAAACACGAGATAACTCCAAACCACTCCAAAACACGAGATAACTCAAAACCACTCCAAAACACGCGATAACTCCAAAACACTCCAAAGCACGAGATAACTCCAATCCACTCCAAAACACGAGATAACTCTCCAAACCACTCCAAAACACGATAACTCCAAACCACTCCAAAACACGAGATAACTCAAAACCACTCCAAAACACGAGATAACTACAAACCACTCCAAAACACGAGATAACTCCAAACCACTCCAAAACACGAGATAACTCCAAACCACTCCAAAACACGAGATAACTCCAAACCACTCCAAAACACGAGATAACTCCAAACCATTCCAGAACACGAGATAACTCCAAACCACTCCAAAACACGAGATAACTCCAAACCACTCCAAAACACGAGATAACTCCAAACCACTCCAAAACACGAGATAACTCCAAACCACTCCAAAACACGAGATAACTCCAAACCATTCCAAAACACGAGATAACTCCAAACCACTCCAAAACACGAGATAACTCCAAACCACTCCAAAACACGAGATAACTCCAAACCACTCCAAAACACGAGATAACTCCAAACCACTCCAAAGCACGAGATAACTCCAATCCACTCCAAAACACGAGATAACTCTCCAAACCACTCCAAACCACGAGATAACTCCAACCCACTCCAAAACACGAGCTAACTCCAAAACACGAGATAACTCCAAACCACTCCAAAACACGAGATAACTCCAAACCACTCCAAAACACGAGATAACAGCAAACCACTCTAAACATGAGATAACTCCAAACCACTCCAAAGCACGAGATAACTCCAAACCACTCCAAAACACGAGATAACTCCAAACCACTCCAAAACAAGAGATAACTCTCCAAACCACTCCAAAACACGAGATAACTCCAAACCACTCCAAAACACGAGATAACTCCAAACCACTCCAAAACACGAGATAACTCCAAACCACTGCAAAACACGAGATAACTCCAAAACACGAGATAACTCCAAACCACTCCAAAACACGAGATAACTCCAAACCACTCCAAAACACGAGATATCTCCAAACCACTCCAAAACACGAGATAACTCCAAAATACGGAATAACTGCAAACCACTCCAAAACACGAGATAGCTCCAAAGCACTCCAAAACACGAAATAACTCCAAACCACTCCAAAACACGAGATAACACCAAACCACTCCAAAACACGAGATAACTCCAAACCACTCCAAAACACGAGATAACTCAAAATCACTCCAAAACACGAGATAACTCCAAACCACTCCAAAACACGAGATAACTCCAAACGCTCCAAAACACGAGATAACTCCAAACCACTCAAACCACGAGATAACTCCAAACCACTCCAAAACACGAGATAACTCCAAACCACTCCAAAACAAGAGATAACTCCAAACCACTCCAAAACACGAGATAACTCCAAACCACTCCAAAACGCGAGATAACTCCAAACCACTCCAAAACACGAGATAACTCCAAACCACTCCAAAACACGAGATTACTCCAAAACACGAGATAACTCCAAACCACTCCAAAACACGAGACAACTCCAAACCACTCCAAAACACGAGATAACTCCAAACCACTGCAAAACACGAGATAACTCCAAAACACGAGATAACTCCAAACCACTCCAAAACACGAGATAACTCCAAACCACTCCAAAACAGGAGATAACTCCAAAATACGAGATAACTCCAAACCACTCCAAAACACGAGATAACTCCAAACCACTCCAAAACACGAGATAACTCCAAACCACTCCAAGACAGGAGATAACTCCAAAACACGAGATAACTCCAAACCACCCCACAACACGAGATAACTCCAAGCCACTCCAAAACACGAGATAACTCCAAACCACTCCAAAACACGAGATAACGCCAAACCACTCCAAAACACGAAATAACTCCATACCACTCCAAAACACGAGATAACACCAAACCACTCCAAAACACGAGATAACTCCAAACCACTCCAAAACACGAGATAACTCCAAACCACTCCAAAACACGAGATAACTCCAAACCACTCCAAAACACGAGATAACTCCAAAACACGAGATAACTCCAAACCACTCCAAAACACGAGATAACTCTCCAAACCACTCCAAAACACGAGATAACTCCAAAGCACTCCACAACACGAGATAACTCCAAAACACGATAACTCCAAACCACTCCAAAACACGAGATAACTCCAAACCACTCCAAAACACGAGATAACTCAAAACCACTCCAAAACACGCGATAACTCCAAACCACTCCAAAGCACGAGATAACTCCAATCCACTCCAAAACACGAGATAACTCTCCAAACCACTCCAAAACACGATAACTCCAAACCACTCCAAAACACGAGATAACTCCAAACCACTCCAAAACACGAGATAACTACAAACCACTCCAAAACACGAGATAACTCCAAACCACTCCAAAACACGAGATAACTCCAAACCACTCCAAAACACGAGATAACTCCAAACCACTCCAAAACACGAGATAACTCCAAACCATTCCAAAACACGAGATAACTCCAAACCACTCCAAAACACGTGATAACTCCAAACCACTCCAAAACACGAGATAACTCCAAACCACTCCAAAACACGAGATAACTCCAAACCACTCCAAAACACGAGATAACTCCAAACCATTCCAAAACACGAGATAACTCCAAACCACTCCAAAACACGAGATAACTCCAAACCACTCCAAAGCACGAGATAACTCCAATCCACTCCAACACACGAGATAACTCTCCAAACCACTCCAAAACACGAGATAACTCCAACCCACTCCAAAACACGAGCTAACTCCAAAACACGAGATAACTCCAAACCACTCCAAAACACGAGATAACTCCAAACCACTCCAAAACACGAGATAACAGCAAACCACTCTAAACATGAGATAACTCCAAACCACTCCAAAGCACGAGATAACTCCAAACCACTCCAAAACACGAGATAACTCCAAACCACTCCAAAACAAGAGATAACTCTCCAAACCACTCCAAAACACGAGATAACTCCAAACCACTCCAAAACACGAGATAACTCCAAACCACTCCAAAACACGAGATAACTCCAAACCACTGCAAAACACGAGATAACTCCAAAACACGAGATAACTCCAAACCACTCCAAAACACGAGATAACTCCAAACCACTCCAAAACACGAGATATCTCCAAACCACTCCAAAACACGAGATAACTCCAAAATACGGAATAACTGCAAACCACTCCAAAACACGAGATAGCTCCAAAGCACTCCAAAACACGAAATAACTCCAAACCACTCCAAAACACGAGATAACACCAAACCACTCCAAAACACGAGATAACTCCAAACCACTCCAAAACACGAGATAACACCAAACCACTCCAAAACAGGAGATAACTCAAAACCACTCCAAAAAACGCGATAACTCCAAACCACTCCAAAGCAGGAGGTAACTCCAAACCACTCCAAAACACGAGATAACTCCAAACCACTCCAAAACACGAGATAACTCCAAACCACTCCAAGACAGGAGATAACTCCAAAACACGAGATAACTCCAAACCACCCCACAACACGAGATAACTCCAAGCCACTCCAAAACACGAGATAACTCCAAACCACTGCAAAACACGAGATAACTCCAAACCACTCCAAAACAGGAGATAACTCCAAAACACGAGATAACTCCAAACCACCCCACAACACGAGATAACTCCAAGCCACTCCAAAACACGAGATAACGCCAAACCACTCCAAAACACGAAATAACTCCATACCACTCCAAAACACGAGATAACACCAAACCACTCCAAAACACGAGATAACTCCAAACCACTCCAAAACACGAGATAACTCCAAACCACTCCAAAACACGAGATAACTCCACACCACACCAAAACACGAGATAACTCCAAAACACGAGATAACTCCAAACCACTCCAAAACACGAGATAACTCTCCAAACCACTCCAAAACACGAGATAACTCCAAAGCACTCCACAACACGAGATAACTCCAAAACACGATAACTCCAAACCACTCCAAAACACGAGATAACTCCAAACCACTCCAAAACACGAGATAACTCAAAACTACTCCAAAACACGCGATAACTCCAAACCACTCCAAAGCACGAGATAACTCCAATCCACTCCAAAATACGAGATAACTCTCCAAACCACTCCAAAACACGATAACTCCAAACCACTCCAAAACACGAGATAACTCCAAACCACTCCAAAACACGAGATAACTACAAACCACTCCAAAACACGAGATAACTCCAAACCACTCCAAAACACGAGATAACTCCAAACCACTCCAAAACACGAGATAACTCCAAACCACTCCAAAACACGAGATAACTCCAAACCATTCCAAAACACGAGATAACTCCAAACCACTCCAAAACACGAGATAACTCCAAACCACTCCAAAACACGAGATAACTCCAAACCACTCCAAAACACGAGATAACTCCAAACCATTCCAAAACACGAGATAACTCCAAACCACTCCAAAACACGAGATAACTCCAAACCATTCCAAAACACGAGATAACTCCAAACCATTCCAAAACACGAGATAACTCCAAACCACTCCAAAACACGAGATAACTCCAAACCACTCCAAAACACCAGATAACTCCAAACCACTCCAAAACACGAGATAACTCCAAACCACTCCAAAGCACGAGATAACTCCAATCCACTCCAACACACGAGATAACTCTCCAAACCACTCCAAAACACGAGATAACTCCAACCCACTCCAAAACACGAGCTAACTCCAAAACACGAGATAACTCCAAACCACTCCAAAACACGAGATAACTCCAAACCACTCCAAAACAAGAGATAACTCTCCAAACCACTCCAAAACACGAGATAACTCCAAACCACTCCAAAACACGAGATAACTCCAAACCACTCCAAAACACGAGATAACTCCAAATCACTCCAAAACACGAGATAACTCCAAACCACTCCAAAACACGAGATAACTCCAAACGCTCCAAAACACGAGATAACTCCAAACCACTCAAACCACGAGATAACTCCAAACCACTCCAAAACACGAGATAACTCCAAACCACTCCAAAACAAGAGATAACTCCAAACCACTCCAAAACACGAGATAACTCCAAACCACTCCAAAACGCGAGATAACTCCAAACCACTCCAAAACACGAGATAACTCCAAACCACTCCAAAACACGAGATTACTCCAAAACACGAGATAACTCCAAACCACTCCAAAACACGAGATAACTCCAAACCACTCCAAAACAGGAGATAACTCCAAAATACGAGATAACTCCAAACCACTCCAAAACACGAGATAACTCCAAACCACTCCAAAACACGAGATAACTCCAAACCACTCCAAGACAGGAGATAACTCCAAAACACGAGATAACTCCAAACCACCCCACAACACGAGATAACTCCAAGCCACTCCAAAACACGAGATAACTCCAAACCACTCCAAAACACGAGATAACTCCAAACTACTCCAAAACAGGAGATAACTCCAAAACACGAGATAACTCCAAACCACCCCACAACACGAGATAACTCCAAGCCACTCCAAAACACGAGATAACTCCAAACCACTCCAAAACACGAGATAACGCCAAACCACTCCAAAACACGAAATAACTCCATACCACTCCAAAACACGAGATAACACCAAACCACTCCAAAACACGAGATAACTCCAAACCACTCCAAAACACGAGATAACTCCAAACCACTCCAAAACACGAGATAACTCCAAACCACTCCAAAACACGAGATAACTCCAAAACACGAGATAACTCCAAACCACTCCAAAACACGAGATAACTCTCCAAACCACTCCAAAACACGAGATAACTCCAAAGCACTCCACAACACGAGATAACTCCAAAACACGATAACTCCAAACCACTCCAAAACACGAGATAACTCCAAACCACTCCAAAACACGAGATAACTCAAAACCACTCCAAAACACGCGATAACTCCAAACCACTCCAAAGCACGAGATAACTCCAATCCACTCCAAAACACGAGATAACTCTCCAAACCACTCCAAAACACGATAACTCCAAACCACTCCAAAACACGAGATAACTCCAAACCACTCCAAAACACGAGATAAATACAAACCACTCCAAAACACGAGATAACTCCAAACCACTCCAAAACACGAGATAACTCCAAACCACTCCAAAACACGAGATAACTCCAAACCACTCCAAAACACGAGATAACTCCAAACCATTCCAAAACACGAGATAACTCCAAACCACTCCAAAACACGTGATAACTCCAAACCACTCCAAAACACGAGATAACTCCAAACCACTCCAAAACACGAGATAACTCCAAACCACTCCAAAACACGAGATAACTCCAAACCATTCCAAAACACGAGATAACTCCAAACCACTCCAAAACACGAGATAACTCCAAACCACTCCAAAACACGAGATAACTCCAAACCACTCCAAAACACGAGATAACTCCAAACCACTCCAAAGCACGAGATAACTCCAATCCACTCCAACACACGAGATAACTCTCCAAACCACTCCAAAACACGAGATAACTCCAACCCACTCCAAAACACGAGCTAACTCCAAAACACGAGATAACTCCAAACCACTCCAAAACACGAGATAACAGCAAACCACTCTAAACATGAGATAACTCCAAACCACTCCAAAGCACGAGATAACTCCAAACCACTCCAAAACACGAGATAACTCCAAACCACTCCAAAACAAGAGATAACTCTCCAAACCACTCCAAAACACGAGATAACTCCAAACCACTCCAAAACACGAGATAACTCCAAACCACTCCAAAACACGAGATAACTCCAAACCACTGCAAAACACGAGATAACTCCAAAACACGAGATAACTCCAAACCACTCCAAAACACGAGATATCTCCAAACCACTCCAAAACACGAGATAACTCCAAAAGACGGAATAACTGCAAACCACTCCAAAACACGAGATAGCTCCAAAGCACTCCAAAACACGAAATAACTCCAAACCACTCCAAAACACGAGATAACACCAAACCACTCCAAAACACGAGATAACTCCAAACCACTCCAAAACACGAGATAACACCAAACCACTCCAAAACAGGAGATAACTCAAAACCACTCCAAAAAACGCGATAACTCCAAACCACTCCAAAGCAGGAGGTAACTCCAAACCACTCCAAAACACGAGATAACTCCAAACCACTCCAAAACACGAGATAACTCCAAACCACTCCAAGACAGGAGATAACTCCAAAACACGAGATAACTCCAAACCACCCCACAACACGAGATAACTCCAAGCCACTCCAAAACACGAGATAACTCCAAACCACTCCAAAACACGAGATAACTCCAAACTACTCCAAAACAGGAGATAACTCCAAAACACGAGATAACTCCAAACCACCCCACAACACGAGATAACTCCAAGCCACTCCAAAACACGAGATAACTCCAAACCACTCCAAAACACGAGATAACGCCAAACCACTCCAAAACACGAAATAACTCCATACCACTCCAAAACACGAGATAACACCAAACCACTCCAAAACACGAGATAACTCCAAACCACTCCAAAACACGAGATAACTCCAAACCACTCCAAAACACGAGATAACTCCAAACCACACCAAAACACGAGATAACTCCAAAACACGAGATAACTCCAAACCACTCCAAAACACGAGATAACTCTCCAAACCACTCCAAAACACGAGATAACTACAAAGCACTCCACAACACGAGATAACTCCAAAACACGATAACTCCAAACCACTCCAAAACACGAGATAACTCCAAACCACTCCAAAACACGAGATAACTCAAAACCACTCCAAAACACGCGATAACTCCAAACCACTCCAAAGCACGAGATAACTCCAATCCACTCCAAAACACGAGATAACTCCCCAAACCACTCCAAAACACGATAACTACAAACCACTCCAAAACACGAGATAACTCCAAACCACTCCAAAACACGAGATAACTCCAAACCACTCCAAAACACGAGATAACTCCAAACCACTCCAAAACACGAGATAACTCCAAACCATTCCAAAACACGAGATAACTCCAAACCACTCCAAAACACGAGATAACTCCAAACCACTCCAAAACACGAGATAACTCCAAACCACTCCAAAACACGAGATAACTCCAAACCATTCCAAAACACGAGATAACTCCAAACCACTCCAAAACACGAGATAACTCCAAACCATTCCAAAACACGAGATAACTCCAAACCATTCCAAAACACGAGATAACTCCAAACCACTCCAAAACACGAGATAACTCCAAACCACTCCAAAACACGAGATAACTCCAAACCACTCCAAAACACGAGATAACTCCAAACCACTCCAAAGCACGAGATAACTCCAATCCACTCCAACACACGAGATAACTCTCCAAACCACTCCAAAACACGAGATAACTCCAACCCACTCCAAAACACGAGCTAACTCCAAAACACGAGATAACTCCAAACCACTGCAAAACACGAGATAACTCCAAAACACGAGATAACTCCAAACCACTGCAAAACACGAGATAACTCCAAAACACGAGATAACTCCAAACCACTGCAAAACACGAGATAACTCCAAAATACGGAATAACTGCAAACCACTCCAAAACACGAGATAGCTCCAAAGCACTCCAAAACACGAAATAACTCCAAACCACTCCAAAACACGAGATAACACCAAACCACTCCAAAACACGAGATAACTCCAAACCACTCCAAAACACGAGATAACACCAAACCACTCCAAAACAGGAGATAACTCAAAACCACTCCAAAAAACGCGATAACTCCAAACCACTCCAAAGCAGGAGGTAACTCCAAACCACTCCAAAACACGAGATAACTCCAAACCACTCCAAAACACGAGATAACTCCAAACCACTCCAAGACAGGAGATAACTCCAAAACACGAGATAACTCCAAACCACCCCACAACACGAGATAACTCCAAGCCACTCCAAAACACGAGATAACTCCAAACCACTCCAAAACACGAGATAACTCCAAACTACTCCAAAACAGGAGATAACTCCAAAACACGAGATAACTCCAAACCACCCCACAACACGAGATAACTCCAAGCCACTCCAAAACACGAGATAACTCCAAAGCACTCCAAAACACGAGATAACGCCAAACCACTCCAAAACACGAAATAACTCCATACCACTCCAAAACACGAGATAACACCAAACCACTCCAAATCACGAGATAACTCCAAACCACTCCAAAACACGAGATAACTCCAAACCACTCCAAAACACGAGATAAATCCAAACCACTCCAAAACACGAGATAACTCCAAAACACGAGATAACTCCAAACCACTCCAAAACACGAGATAACTCTCCAAACCACTCCAAAACACAAGATAACTCCAAAGCACTCCACAACACGAGATAACTCCAAAACACGATAACTCCAAACCACTCCAAAACACGAGATAACTCCAAACCACTCCAAAACACGAGGTAACTCAAAACCACTCCAAAACACGCGATAACTCCAAACCACTCCAAAGCACGAGATAACTCCAATCCACTCCAAAACACGAGATAACTCTCCAAACCACTCCAAAACACGATAACTCCAAACCACTCCAAAACACGAGATAACTCCAAACCACTCCAAAACACGAGATAACTACAAACCACTCCAAAACACGAGATAACTCCAAACCACTCCAAAACACGAGATAACTCCAAACCACTCCAAAACACGAGATAACTCCAAACCACTCCAAAACACGAGATAACTCCAAACCATTCCAAAACACGAGATAACTCCAAACCACTCCAAAACACGAGATAACTCCAAACCACTCCAAAACACGAGATAACTCCAAACCACTCCAAAACACGAGATAACTCCAAACCACTCCAAAACACGAGATAACTCCAAACCATTCCAAAACACGAGATAACTCCAAACCACTCCAAAACACGAGATAACTCCAAACCACTCCAAAACACGAGATAACTCCAAACCACTCCAAAGCACGAGATAACTCCAATCCACTCCAACACACGAGATAACTCTCCAAACCACTCCAAAACACGAGATAACTCCAACCCACTCCAAAACACGAGCTAACTCCAAAACACGAGATAACTCCAAACCACTCCAAAACACGAGATAACAGCAAACCACTCTAAACATGAGATAACTCCAAACCACTCCAAAGCACGAGATAACTCCAAACCACTCCAAAACACGAGATAACTCCAAACCACTCCAAAACAAGAGATAACTCTCCAAACCACTCCAAAACACGAGATAACTCCAAACCACTCCAAAACACGAGATAACTCCAAACCACTCCAAAACACGAGATAACTCCAAACCACTGCAAAACACGAGATAACTCCAAAACACGAGATAACTCCAAACCACTCCAAAACACGAGATAACTCCAAACCACTCCAAAACACGAGATATCTCCAAACCACTCCAAAACACGAGATAACTCCAAAATACGGAATAACTGCAAACCACTCCAAAACACGAGATAGCTCCAAAGCACTCCAAAACACGAAATAACTCCAAACCACTCCAAAACACGAGATAACACCAAACCACTCCAAAACACGAGATAACTCCAAACCACTCCAAAACACGAGATAACACCAAACCACTCCAAAACAGGAGATAACTCAAAACCACTCCAAAAAACGCGATAACTCCAAACCACTCCAAAGCAGGAGGTAACTCCAATCCACTCCAAAACACGAGATAACTCCAAACCACTCCAAAGCACGAGATAACTCCAAAACACGAGATAACTCCAAACCACTCCAAAACACGAGATAACACCAAACCACTCCAAAACAGGAGATAACTCAAAACCACTCCAAAAAACGCGATAACTCCAAACCACTCCAAAGCAGGAGGTAACTCCAATCCACTCCAAAACACGAGATAACTCCAAACCACTCCAAAGCACGAGATAACTCCAAAACACGAGATAACTCCAAACCACTCCAAAACACGAGATAACTCCAAACCACTCCAAAACACGAGATAACTCCAAAACACTGCAAAGCACGATATAACTCCAATCCACTCCAAAACACGAGATAACTCTCCAAACCACTCCAAAACACGAGATAACTCCAAACCACTCCACAACACGAGATAACTCCAAAACACGAGATAACTCCAAACCACTCCAAAACACGAGATAACTCCAAACCACTCCAAAACACGAGATAACGCCAAACCACTCCAAAACACGAAAATATCCAAACCACTCCAAAACACGAGATAACACCAAACCACTCCAAAACACGAGATAACTCCAAACCACTCCAAAACACGAGATAACTCCAAACCACTCCAAAACACGAGATAACACCAAACCACTCCAAAACACGAGATAACTCCAAAACACGAGATAACTCCAAACCACTCCAAAACACGAGATAACTCCAAACCACTCCAAAACACGAGATAACTCCAAAACACTCAAAAGCACGAGATAACTCCAATCCACTCCAAAACACGAGATAACTCTCCAAACCACTCCAAAACACGAGATAACTCCAAACCACTCCACAACACGAGATAACTCCAAAACACGAGATAACTCCAAACCACTCCAAAACACGAGATAACTCCAAACCACTCCAAAACACGAGATAACGCCAAACCACTCCAAAACAGGAAATAACTCCAAACCACTCCAAAACACGAGATAACACCAAACCACTCCAAAACACGAGATAACTCCAAACCACTCCAAAACACGAGATAACTCCAAACCACTCCACAGCACGAGATAACTCCAAACCACTCCAAAACACGAGATAACTCAAAACCACTCCAAAAAACGCGATAACTCCTTACCACTCCAATGCACGAGATAACTCCAATCCACTCCAAAACACGAGATAACTCTCCAAACCACTCCAAAACACGAGATAACTCCAAACCACTCCAAAACACGAGATAACTCCAAACCACTCCAAAACACGAGATAACTCCAAACCACTCCAAAACACGAGATAACTCCATACCACTCCAAAACACGACATAACTCCAAACCACTCCAAAACGCGAGATAACTCCAAACCACTCCAAAACACGAGATAACTCCAAACCACTCAAAACATGAGATAACTCCAAACCACTCCAAAGGACGAGATAACTCCAAACCACTCCAAAACACGAGATAACTCCAAACCACTCCAAAACAAGAGATAACTCTCCAAACCTCTCCAAAACACGAGATAACTCCAAACCACTCCAAAACACGAGACAACTCCAAACCACTCCAAAACACGAGATAACTCCAAACCACTCCAAAACACGAGATAACTCCAAATCACTCCAAAACACGAGATAACTCCAAACCACTCCAAAACACGAGATAACTCCAAACGCTCCAAAACACGAGATAACTCCAAACCACTCAAAACACGAGATAACTCCAAACCACTCCAAAACACGAGATAACTCCAAACCACTCCAAAACAAGAGATAACTCCAAACCACTCCAAAATACGAGATAACTCCAAACCACTCCAAAACGCGAGATAACTCCAAACCACTCCAAAACACGAGATAACTCCATACCACTCCAAAACACGACATAACTCCAAACCACTCCAAAACGCGAGATAACTCCAAACCACTCCAAAACACGAGATAACTCCAAACCACTCAAAACATGAGATAACTCCAAACCACTCCAAAGGACGAGATAACTCCAAACCACTCCAAAACACGAGATAACTCCAAACCACTCCAAAACAAGAGATAACTCTCCAAACCTCTCCAAAACACGAGATAACTCCAAACCACTCCAAAACACGAGACAACTCCAAACCACTCCAAAACACGAGATAACTCCAAACCACTCCAAAACACGAGATAACTCCAAATCACTCCAAAACACGAGATAACTCCAAACCACTCCAAAACACGAGATAACTCCAAACGCTCCAAAACACGAGATAACTCCAAACCACTCAAAACACGAGATAACTCCAAACCACTCCAAAACACGAGATAACTCCAAACCACTCCAAAACAAGAGATAACTCCAAACCACTCCAAAATACGAGATAACTCCAAACCACTCCAAAACGCGAGATAACTCCAAACCACTCCAAAACACGAGATAACTCCAAACCACTCCAAAACACGAGATTACTCCAAAACACGAGATAACTCCAAACCACTCCAAAACACGAGACAACTCCAAACCACTCCAAAACACGAGATAACTCCAAACCACTGCAAAACACGAGATAACTCCAAAACACGAGATAACTCCAAACCACTCCAAAACACGAGATAACTCCAAACCACTCCAAAACACGAGATTCTCCAAAGCACTCCAAAACACGAGATAACTCCAAAATACGGAATAACTGCAAACCACTCCAAAACACGAGATAACTCCAAACCACTCCAAAACACGAGATAACTCCAAACCACTCCAAAACAGGAGATAACTCCAAAATACGAGATAACTCCAAACCACTCCAAAACACGAGATAACTCCAAACCACTCCAAAACACGAGATAACTCCAAACCACTCCAAGACAGGAGATAACTCCAAAACACGAGATAACTCCAAACCACCCCACAACACGAGATAACTCCAAGCCACTCCAAAACACGAGATAACTCCAAACCATTCCAAAACACGAGATAACTCCAAACTACTCCAAAACAGGAGATAACTCCAAAACACGAGATAACTCCAAACCACCCCACAACACGAGATAACTCCAAACCACTCCAAAACACGAGATAACTCCAAACCACTCCAAAACACGAGATAACTCCAAAACACTCAAAAGCACGAGATAACTCCAATCCACTCCAAAACACGAGATAACTCTCCAAACCACTCCAAAACACGAGATAACTCCAAACCACTCCACAACACGAGATAACTCCAAAACACGAGATAACTCCAAACCACTCCAAAACACGAGATAACTCCAAACCACTCCAAAACACGAGATAACGCCAAACCACTCCAAAACAGGAAATAACTCCAAACCACTCCAAAACACGAGATAACACCAAACCACTCCAAAACACGAGATAACTCCAAACCACTCCAAAACACGAGATAACTCCAAACCACTCCACAGCACGAGATAACTCCAAACCACTCCAAAACACGAGATAACTCAAAACCACTCCAAAAAACGCGATAACTCCTTACCACTCCAAAGCACGAGATAACTCCAATCCACTCCAAAACACGAGATAACTCTCCAAACCACTCCAAAACACGAGATAACTCCAAACCACTCCAAAACACGAGATAACTCCAAACCACTCCAAAACACGAGATAACTCCAAACCACTCCAAAACACGAGATAACTCCATACCACTCCAAAACACGACATAACTCCAAACCACTCCAAAACGCGAGATAACTCCAAACCACTCCAAAACACGAGATAACTCCAAACCACTCAAAACATGAGATAACTCCAAACCACTCCAAAGGACGAGATAACTCCAAACCACTCCAAAACACGAGATAACTCCAAACCACTCCAAAACAAGAGATAACTCTCCAAACCTCTCCAAAACACGAGATAACTCCAAACCACTCCAAAACACGAGACAACTCCAAACCACTCCAAAACACGAGATAACTCCAAACCACTCCAAAACACGAGATAACTCCAAATCACTCCAAAACACGAGATAACTCCAAACCACTCCAAAACACGAGATAACTCCAAACGCTCCAAAACACGAGATAACTCCAAACCACTCAAAACACGAGATAACTCCAAACCACTCCAAAACACGAGATAACTCCAAACCACTCCAAAACAAGAGATAACTCCAAACCACTCCAAAATACGAGATAACTCCAAACCACTCCAAAACGCGAGATAACTCCAAACCACTCCAAAACACGAGATAACTCCAAACCACTCCAAAACACGAGATTACTCCAAAACACGAGATAACTCCAAACCACTCCAAAACACGAGACAACTCCAAACCACTCCAAAACACGAGATAACTCCAAACCACTGCAAAACACGAGATAACTCCAAAACACGAGATAACTCCAAACCACTCCAAAACACGAGATAACTCCAAACCACTCCAAAACACGAGATTCTCCAAAGCACTCCAAAACACGAGATAACTCCAAAATACGGAATAACTGCAAACCACTCCAAAACACGAGATAACTCCAAACCACTCCAAAACACGAGATAACTCCAAACCACTCCAAAACAGGAGATAACTCCAAAATACGAGATAACTCCAAACCACTCCAAAACACGAGATAACTCCAAACCACTCCAAAACACGAGATAACTCCAAACCACTCCAAGACAGGAGATAACTCCAAAACACGAGATAACTCCAAACCACCCCACAACACGAGATAACTCCAAGCCACTCCAAAACACGAGATAACTCCAAACCATTCCAAAACACGAGATAACTCCAAACTACTCCAAAACAGGAGATAACTCCAAAACACGAGATAACTCCAAACCACCCCACAACACGAGATAACTCCAAGCCACTCCAAAACACGAGATAACTCCAAACCACTCCAAAACACGAGATAACGCCAAACCACTCCAAAACACGAAATAACTCCATACCACTCCAAAACACGAGATAACACCAAACCACTCCAAAACACGAGATAACTCCAAACCACTCCAAAACACGAGATAACTCCAAACCACTCCAAAACACGAGATAACTCCAAACCACTCCAAAACACGAGATAACTCCAAAACACGAGATAACTCCAAACCACTCCAAAACACGAGATAACTCCAAACCACTCCAAAACACGAGATAACTCCAAACCATTCCAAAACACGAGATAACTCCAAACCACTCCAAAACACGAGATAACTCCAAACCACTCCAAAACACGAGATAACTCCAAACCACTCCAAAACACGAGATAACTCCAAACCACTCCAAAGCACGAGATAACTCCAATCCACTCCAACACACGAGATAACTCTCCAAACCACTCCAAAACACGAGATAACTCCAACCCACTCCAAAACACGAGCTAACTCCAAAACACGAGATAACTCCAAACCACTCCAAAACACGAGATAACTCCAAACCACTCCAAAACACGAGATAACAGCAAACCACTCTAAACATGAGATAACTCCAAACCACTCCAAAACACGAGATAACTCCAAACCACTCCAAAACACGAGATAACTCCAAACCACTCCAAAACAAGAGATAACTCTCCAAACCACTCCAAAACACGAGATAACTCCAAACCACTCCAAAACACGAGATAACTCCAAACCACTCCAAAACACGAGATAACTCCA
The DNA here is from genome assembly GCF_052327205.1 of Somniosus microcephalus. Lineage (NCBI taxonomy): Eukaryota > Metazoa > Chordata > Chondrichthyes > Squaliformes > Somniosidae > Somniosus > Somniosus microcephalus. The sequence continues at coordinate 32,444,139 of NW_028225187.1, forward strand.
AACCACTGCAAAACACGAGATAACTCCAAAACACGAGATAACTCCAAACCACTCCAAAACACGAGATAACTCCAAACCACTCCAAAACACGAGATATCTCCAAACCACTCCAAAACACGAGATAACTCCAAAATACGGAATAACTGCAAACCACTCCAAAACACGAGATAGCTCCAAAGCACTCCAAAACACGAAATAACTCCAAACCACTCCAAAACACGAGATAACACCAAACCACTCCAAAACACGAGATAACTCCAAACCACTCCAAAACACGAGATAACACCAAACCACTCCAAAACAGGAGATAACTCAAAACCACTCCAAAAAACGCGATAACTCCAAACCACTCCAAAGCAGGAGGTAACTCCAAACCACTCCAAAACACGAGATAACTCCAAACCACTCCAAAACACGAGATAACTCCAAACCACTCCAAGACAGGAGATAACTCCAAAACACGAGATAACTCCAAACCACCCCACAACACGAGATAACTCCAAGCCACTCCAAAACACGAGATAACTCCAAACCACTCCAAAACACGAGATAACTCCAAACTACTCCAAAACAGGAGATAACTCCAAAACACGAGATAACTCCAAACCACCCCACAACACGAGATAACTCCAAGCCACTCCAAAACACGAGATAACTCCAAACCACTCCAAAACACGAGATAACGCCAAACCACTCCAAAACACGAAATAACTCCATACCACTCCAAAACACGAGATAACACCAAACCACTCCAAAACACGAGATAACTCCAAACCACTCCAAAACACGAGATAACTCCAAACCACTCCAAAACACGAGATAAATCCAAACCACTCCAAAACACGAGATAACTCCAAAACACGAGATAACTCCAAACCACTCCAAAACACGAGATAACTCTCCAAACCACTCCAAAACACGAGATAACTCCAAAGCACTCCACAACACGAGATAACTCCAAAACACGATAACTCCAAACCACTCCAAAACACGAGATAACTCCAAACCACTCCAAAACACGAGATAACTCAAAACCACTCCAAAACACGCGATAACTCCAAACCACTCCAAAGCACGAGATAACTCCAATCCACTCCAAAACACGAGATAACTCTCCAAACCACTCCAAAACACGATAACTCCAAACCACTCCAAAACACGAGATAACTCCAAACCACTCCAAAACACGAGATAACTACAAACCACTCCAAAACACGAGATAACTCCAAACCACTCCAAAACACGAGATAACTCCAAACCACTCCAAAACACGAGATAACTCCAAACCACTCCAAAGCACGAGATAACTCCAAACCATTCCAAAACACGAGATAACTCCAAACCACTCCAAAACACGAGATAACTCCAAACCACTCCAAAACACGAGATAACTCCAAACCACTCCAAAACACGAGATAACTCCAAACCACTCCAAAACACGAGATAACTCCAAACCATTCCAAAACACGAGATAACTCCAAACCACTCCAAAACACGAGATAACTCCAAACCACTCCAAAACACGAGATAACTCCAAACCACTCCAAAGCACGAGATAACTCCAATCCACTCCAACACACGAGATAACTCTCCAAACCACTCCAAAACACGAGATAACTCCAACCCACTCCAAAACACGAGCTAACTCCAAAACACGAGATAACTCCAAACCACTCCAAAACACGAGATAACTCCAAACCACTCCAAAACACGAGATAACAGCAAACCACTCTAAACATGAGATAACTCCAAACCACTCCAAAGCACGAGATAACTCCAAACCACTCCAAAACACGAGATAACTCCAAACCTCTCCAAAACAAGAGATAACTCTCCAAACCACTCCAAAACACGAGATAACTCCAAACCACTCCAAAACACGAGATAACTCCAAACCACTCCAAAACACGAGATAACTCCAAACCACTGCAAAACACGAGATAACTCCAAAACACGAGATAACTCCAAACCACTCCAAAACACGAGATAACTCCAAACCACTCCAAAACACGAGATATCTCCAAACCACTCCAAAACACGAGATAACTCCAAAATACGGAATAACTGCAAACCACTCCAAAACACGAGATAGCTCCAAAGCACTCCAAAACACGAAATAACTCCAAACCACTCCAAAACACGAGATAACACCAAACCACTCCAAAACACGAGATAACTCCAAACCACTCCAAAACACGGGATAACACCAAACCACTCCAAAACAGGAGATAACTCAAAACCACTCCAAAAAACGCGATAACTCCAAACCACTCCAAAGCAGGAGGTAACTCCAATCCACTCCAAAACACGAGATAACTCCAAACCACTCCAAAGCACGAGATAACTCCAAAACACGAGATAACTCCAAACCACTCCAAAACACGAGATAACACCAAACCACTCCAAAACAGGAGATAACTCAAAACCACTCCAAAAAACGCGATAACTCCAAACCACTCCAAAGCAGGAGGTAACTCCAATCCACTCCAAAACACGAGATAACTCCAAACCACTCCAAAGCACGAGATAACTCCAAAACACGAGATAACTCCAAACCACTCCAAAACACGAGATAACTCCAAACCACTCCAAAACACGAGATAACTCCAAAACACTGCAAAGCACGATATAACTCCAATCCACTCCAAAACACGAGATAACTCTCCAAACCACTCCAAAACACGAGATAACTCCAAACCACTCCACAACACGAGATAACTCCAAAACACGAGATAACTCCAAACCACTCCAAAACACGAGATAACTCCAAACCACTCCAAAACACGAGATAACGCCAAACCACTCCAAAACACGAAATAAATCCAAACCACTCCAAAACACGAGATAACACCAAACCACTCCAAAACACGAGATAACTCCAAACCACTCCAAAACACGAGATAACTCCAAACCACTCCAAAACACGAGATAACACCAAACCACTCCAAAACACGAGATAACTCCAAAACACGAGATAACTCCAAACCACTCCAAAACACGAGATAACTCCAAACCACTCCAAAACACGAGATAACTCCAAAACACTCAAAAGCACGAGATAACTCCAATCCACTCCAAAACACGAGATAACTCTCCAAACCACTCCAAAACACGAGATAACTCCAAACCACTCCACAACACGAGATAACTCCAAAACACGAGATAACTCCAAACCACTCCAAAACACGAGATAACTCCAAACCACTCCAAAACACGAGATAACGCCAAACCACTCCAAAACAGGAAATAACTCCAAACCACTCCAAAACACGAGATAACACCAAACCACTCCAAAACACGAGATAACTCCAAACCACTCCAAAACACGAGATAACTCCAAACCACTCCACAGCACGAGATAACTCCAAACCACTCCAAAACACGAGATAACTCAAAACCACTCCAAAAAACGCGATAACTCCTTACCACTCCAAAGCACGAGATAACTCCAATCCACTCCAAAACACGAGATAACTCTCCAAACCACTCCAAAACACGAGATAACTCCAAACCACTCCAAAACACGAGATAACTCCAAACCACTCCAAAACACGAGATAACTCCAAACCACTCCAAAACACGAGATAACTCCATACCACTCCAAAACACGACATAACTCCAAACCACTCCAAAACGCGAGATAACTCCAAACCACTCCAAAACACGAGATAACTCCAAACCACTCAAAACATGAGATAACTCCAAACCACTCCAAAGGACGAGATAACTCCAAACCACTCCAAAACACGAGATAACTCCAAACCACTCCAAAACAAGAGATAACTCTCCAAACCTCTCCAAAACACGAGATAACTCCAAACCACTCCAAAACACGAGACAACTCCAAACCACTCCAAAACACGAGATAACTCCAAACCACTCCAAAACACGAGATAACTCCAAATCACTCCAAAACACGAGATAACTCCAAACCACTCCAAAACACGAGATAACTCCAAACGCTCCAAAACACGAGATAACTCCAAACCACTCAAAACACGAGATAACTCCAAACCACTCCAAAACACGAGATAACTCCAAACCACTCCAAAACAAGAGATAACTCCAAACCACTCCAAAACACGAGATAACTCCAAACCACTCCAAAACGCGAGATAACTCCAAACCACTCCAAAACACGAGATAACTCCAAACCACTCCAAAACACGAGATTACTCCAAAACACGAGATAACTCCAAACCACTCCAAAACACGAGACAACTCCAAACCACTCCAAAACACGAGATAACTCCAAACCACTGCAAAACACGAGATAACTCCAAAACACGAGATAACTCCAAACCACTCCAAAACACGAGATAACTCCAAACCACTCCAAAACACGAGATTCTCCAAAGCACTCCAAAACACGAGATAACTCCAAAATACGGAATAACTGCAAACCACTCCAAAACACGAGATAACTCCAAACCACTCCAAAACACGAGATAACTCCAAACCACTCCAAAACAGGAGATAACTCCAAAATACGAGATAACTCCAAACCACTCCAAAACACGAGATAACTCCAAACCACTCCAAAACACGAGATAACTCCAAACCACTCCAAGACAGGAGATAACTCCAAAACACGAGATAACTCCAAACCACCCCACAACACGAGATAACTCCAAGCCACTCCAAAACACGAGATAACTCCAAACCATTCCAAAACACGAGATAACTCCAAACTACTCCAAAACAGGAGATAACTCCAAAACACGAGATAACTCCAAACCACCCCACAACACGAGATAACTCCAAGCCACTCCAAAACACGAGATAACTCCAAACCACTCCAAAACACGAGATAACGCCAAACCACTCCAAAACACGAAATAACTCCATACCACTCCAAAACACGAGATAACACCAAACCACTCCAAAACACGAGATAACTCCAAACCACTCCAAAACACGAGATAACTCCAAACCACTCCAAAACACGAGATAACTCCAAACCACTCCAAAACACGAGATAACTCCAAAACACGAGATAACTCCAAACCACTCCAAAACACGAGATAACTCTCCAAACCACTCCAAAACACGAGATAACTCCAAAGCACTCCACAACACGAGATAACTCCAAAACACGATAACTCCGAACCACTCCAAAACACGAGATAACTCCAAACCACTCCAAAACACGAGATAACTCAAAACCACTCCAAAACACGCGATAGCTCCAAACCACTCCAAAGCACGAGATAACTCCAATCCACTCCAAAACACGAGATAACTCTCCAAACCACTCCAAAACACGATAACTCCAAACCACTCCAAAACACGAGATAACTCCAAACCACTCCAAAACACGAGATAACTACAAACCACTCCAAAACACGAGATAACTCCAAACCACTCCAAAACACGAGATAACTCCAAACCACTCCAAAACACGAGATAACTCCAAACCACTCCAAAACACGAGATAACTCCAAACCATTCCAAAACACGAGATAACTCCAAACCACTCCAAAACACGAGATAACTCCAAACCACTCCAAAACACGAGATAACTCCAAACCACTCCAAAACACGAGATAACTCCAAACCACTCCAAAACACGAGATAACTCCAAACCATTCCAAAACACGAGATAACTCCAAACCACTCCAAAACACGAGATAACTCCAAACCACTCCAAAACACGAGATAACTCCAAACCACTCCAAAACACGAGATAACTCCAAACCACTCCAAAGCACGAGATAACTCCAATCCACTCCAAAACACGAGATAACTCTCCAAACCACTCCAAAACACGAGATAACTCCAACCCACTCCAAAACACGAGCTAACTCCAAAACACGAGATAACTCCAAACCACTCCAAAACACGAGATAACTCCAAACCACTCCAAAACACGAGATAACAGCAAACCACTCTAAACATGAGATAACTCCAAACCACTCCAAAGCACGAGATAACTCCAAACCACTCCAAAACACGAGATAACTCCAAACCACTCCAAAACAAGAGATAACTCTCCAAACCACTCCAAAACACGAGATAACTCCAAACCACTCCAAAACACGAGATAACTCCAAACCACTCCAAAACACGAGATAACTCCAAACCACTGCAAAACACGAGATAACTCCAAAACACGAGATAACTCCAAACCACTCCAAAACACGAGATAACTCCAAACCACTCCAAAACACGAGATATCTCCAAACCACTCCAAAACACGAGATAACTCCAAAATACGGAATAACTGCAAACCACTCCAAAACACGAGATAGCTCCAAAGCACTCCAAAACACGAAATAACTCCAAACCACTCCAAAACACGAGATAACACCAAACCACTCCAAAACACGAGATAACTCCAAACCACTCCAAAACACGAGATAACACCAAACCACTCCAAAACAGGAGATAACTCAAAACCACTCCAAAAAACGCGATAACTCCAAACCACTCCAAAGCAGGAGGTAACTCCAATCCACTCCAAAACACGAGATAACTCCAAACCACTCCAAAGCACGAGATAACTCCAAAACACGAGATAACTCCAAACCACTCCAAAACACGAGATAACACCAAACCACTCCAAAACAGGAGATAACTCAAAACCACTCCAAAAAACGCGATAACTCCAAACCACTCCAAAGCAGGAGGTAACTCCAATCCACTCCAAAACACGAGATAACTCCAAACCACTCCAAAGCACGAGATAACTCCAAAACACGAGATAACTCCAAACCACTCCAAAACACGAGATAACTCCAAACCAATCCAAAACACGAGATAACTCCAAAACACTGCAAAGCACGATATAACTGCAATCCACTCCAAAACACGAGATAACTCTCCAAACCACTCCAAAACACGAGATAACTCCAAACCACTCCACAACACGAGATAACTCCAAAACACGAGATAACTCCAAACCAGTCCAAAACACGAGATAACTCCAAACCACTCCAAAACACGAGATAACGCCAAACCACTCCAAAACACGAGATAACTCCAAACCACTCCAAAACACGAGATAACTCCAAACCACTCCAAAGCACGAGATAACTCCAATCCACTCCAAAACACGAGATAACTCTCCAAACCACTCCAAAACACGAGATAACTCCAACCCACTCCAAAACACGAGCTAACTCCAAAACACGAGATAACTCCAAACCACTCCAAAACACGAGATAACTCCAAACCACTCCAAAACACGAGATAACAGCAAACCACTCTAAACATGAGATAACTCCAAACCACTCCAAAGCACGAGATAACTCCAAACCACTCCAAAACACGAGATAACTCCAAACCACTCCAAAACAAGAGATAACTCTCCAAACCACTCCAAAACACGAGATAACTCCAAACCACTCCAAAACACGAGATAACTCCAAACCACTCCAAAACACGAGATAACTCCAAACCACTGCAAAACACGAGATAACTCCAAAACACGAGATAACTCCAAACCACTCCAAAACACGAGATAACTCCAAACCACTCCAAAACACGAGATATCTCCAAACCACTCCAAAACACGAGATAACTCCAAAATACGGAATAACTGCAAACCACTCCAAAACACGAGATAGCTCCAAAGCACTCCAAAACACGAAATAACTCCAAACCACTCCAAAACACGAGATAACACCAAACCACTCCAAAACACGAGATAACTCCAAACCACTCCAAAACACGAGATAACACCAAACCACTCCAAAACAGGAGATAACTCAAAACCACTCCAAAAAACGCGATAACTCCAAACCACTCCAAAGCAGGAGGTAACTCCAATCCACTCCAAAACACGAGATAACTCCAAACCACTCCAAAGCACGAGATAACTCCAAAACACGAGATAACTCCAAACCACTCCAAAACACGAGATAACACCAAACCACTCCAAAACAGGAGATAACTCAAAACCACTCCAAAAAACGCGATAACTCCAAACCACTCCAAAGCAGGAGGTAACTCCAATCCACTCCAAAACACGAGATAACTCCAAACCACTCCAAAGCACGAGATAACTCCAAAACACGAGATAACTCCAAACCACTCCAAAACACGAGATAACTCCAAACCAATCCAAAACACGAGATAACTCCAAAACACTGCAAAGCACGATATAACTGCAATCCACTCCAAAACACGAGATAACTCTCCAAACCACTCCAAAACACGAGATAACTCCAAACCACTCCACAACACGAGATAACTCCAAAACACGAGATAACTCCAAACCAGTCCAAAACACGAGATAACTCCAAACCACTCCAAAACACGAGATAACGCCAAACCACTCCAAAACACGAAATAAATCCAAACCACTCCAAAACACGAGATAACACCAAACCACTCCAAAACACGAGATAACTCCAAACCACTCCAAAACACGAGATAACTCCAAACCACTCCAAAACACGAGATAACACCAAACCACTCCAAAACACGAGATAACTCCAAAACACGAGATAACTCCAAACCACTCCAAAACACGAGATAACTCCAAACCACTCCAAAACACGAGATAACTCCAAAACACTCAAAAGCACGAGATAACTCCAATCCACTCCAAAACACGAGATAACTCTCCAAACCACTCCAAAACACGAGATAACTCCAAACCACTCCACAACACGAGATAACTCCAAAACACGAGATAACTCCAAACCACTCCAAAACACGAGATAACTCCAAACCACTCCAAAACACGAGATAACGCCAAACCACTCCAAAACACGAAATAACTCCAAACCACTCCAAAACACGAGATAACACCAAACCACTCCAAAACACGAGATAACTCCAAACCACTCCAAAACACGAGATAACTCCAAACCACTCCACAGCACGAGATAACTCCAAACCACTCCAAAACACGAGATAACTCAAAACCACTCCAAAAAACGCGATAACTCCTTACCACTCCAAAGCACGAGATAACTCCAATCCACTCCAAAACACGAGATAACTCTCCAATCCACTCCAAAACACGAGATAACTCCAAACCACTCCAAAACACGAGATAACTCCAAACCACTCCAAAACACGAGATAACTCCAAACCACTCCAAAACACGAGATAACTCCATACCACTCCAAAACACGACATAACTCCAAACCACTCCAAAACACGAGATAACTCCAAACCACTCCAAAACACGAGATAACTCCAAACCACTCAAAACATGAGATAACTCCAAACCACTCCAAAGGACGAGATAACTCCAAACCACTCCAAAACACGAGATAACTCCAAACCACTCCAAAACAAGAGATAACTCTCCAAACCTCTCCAAAACACGAGATAACTCCAAACCACTCCAAAACACGAGATAACTCCAATCCACTCCAAAACACGAGATAACTCCAAACCACTCCAAAACACGAGACAACTCCAAACCACTCCAAAACACGAGATAACTCCAAACCACTCCAAAACACGAGATAACTCCAAATCACTCCAAAACACGAGATAACTCCAAACCACTCCAAAACACGAGATAACTCCAAACGCTCCAAAACACGAGATAACTCCAAACCACTCAAAACACGAGATAACTCCAAACCACTCCAAAACACGAGATAACTCCAAACCACTCCAAAACAAGAGATAACTCCAAACCACTCCAAAACACGAGATAACTCCAAACCACTCCAAAACGCGAGATAACTCCAAACCACTCCAAAACACGAGATAACTCCAAACCACTCCAAAACACGAGATTACTCCAAAACACGAGATAACTCCAAACCACTCCAAAACACGAGACAACTCCAAACCACTCCAAAACACGAGATAACTCCAAACCACTGCAAAACACGAGAAAGCTCCAAAACACGAGATAACTCCAAACCACTCCAAAACACGAGATAACTCCAAAATACGGAATAAATGCAAACCACTCCAAAACACGAGATAACTCCAAACCACTCCAAAACACGAGATAACTCCAAACCACTCCAAAACAGGAGATAACTCCAAAATACGAGATAACTCCAAACCACTCCAAAACACGAGATAACTCCAAACCACTCCAAAACACGAGATAACTCCAAACCACTCCAAAACAGGAGATAACTCCAAAACACGAGATAACTCCAAACCACCCCACAACACGAGATAACTCCAAGCCACTCCAAAACACGAGATAACTCCAAACCACTCCAAAACACGAGATAACGCCAAACCACTCCAAAACACGAAATAACTCCATCCCACTCCAAAACACGAGATAACACCAAACCACTCCAAAACACGAGATAACTCCAAACCACTCCAAAACACGAGATAACTCCAAACCACTGCAAAACACGAGATAACTCTCCAAACCACTCCAAAACACGAGATAACTCCAAACCACTCCAAAACACGAGATAACTCCAAACCACTCCAAAACACGAGATAACTCCAAACCACTCCAAAACAAGAGATAACTCTCCAAACCACTCCAAAACACGAGATAACTCCAAACCACTCCAAAACACGAGACAACTCCAAACCACTCCAAAACACGAGATAACTCCAAACCACTCCAAAACACGAGATAACTCCAAATCACTCCAAAACACGAGATAACTCCAAACCACTCCAAAACACGAGATAACTCCAAACGCTCCAAAACACGAGATAACTCCAAACCACTCAAAACACGAGATAACTCCAAACCACTCCAAAACACGAGATAACTCCAAACCACTCCAAAACAAGAGATAACTCCAAACCACTCCAAAACACGAGATAACTCCAAACCACTCCAAAACAAGAGAGAACTCCAAACCACTCCAAAACACGAGATAACTCCAAACCACTCCAAAACACGAGATAACTCCAAACCACTCCAAAACAAGAGAGAACTCCAAACCACTCCAAAACACGAGATATCTCCAAACCACTCCAAAACACGAGATAACTCCAAAATACGGAATAACTGCAAACCACTCCAAAACACGAGATAGCTCCAAAGCACTCCAAAACACGAAATAACTCCAAACCACTCCAAAACACGAGATAACACCAAACCACTCCAAAACACGAGATAACTCCAAACCACTCCAAAACACGAGATAACACCAAACCACTCCAAAACAGGAGATAACTCAAAACCACTCCAAAAAACGCGATAACTCCAAACCACTCCAAAGCAGGAGGTAACTCCAATCCACTCCAAAACACGAGATAACTCCAAACCACTCCAAAGCACGAGATAACTCCAAAACACGAGATAACTCCAAACCACTCCAAAACACGAGATAACACCAAACCACTCCAAAACAGGAGATAACTCAAAACCACTCCAAAAAACGCGATAACTCCAAACCACTCCAAAGCAGGAGGTAACTCCAATCCACTCCAAAACACGAGATAACTCCAAACCACTCCAAAGCACGAGATAACTCCAAAACACGAGATAACTCCAAACCACTCCAAAACACGAGATAACTCCAAACCAATCCAAAACACGAGATAACTCCAAAACACTGCAAAGCACGATATAACTGCAATCCACTCCAAAACACGAGATAACTCTCCAAACCACTCCAAAACACGAGATAACTCCAAACCACTCCACAACACGAGATAACTCCAAAACACGAGATAACTCCAAACCAGTCCAAAACACGAGATAACTCCAAACCACTCCAAAACACGAGATAACGCCAAACCACTCCAAAACACGAAATAAATCCAAACCACTCCAAAACACGAGATAACACCAAACCACTCCAAAACACGAGATAACTCCAAACCACTCCAAAACACGAGATAACTCCAAACCACTCCAAAACACGAGATAACACCAAACCACTCCAAAACACGAGATAACTCCAAAACACGAGATAACTCCAAACCACTCCAAAACACGAGATAACTCCAAACCACTCCAAAACACGAGATAACTCCAAAACACTCAAAAGCACGAGATAACTCCAATCCACTCCAAAACACGAGATAACTCTCCAAACCACTCCAAAACACGAGATAACTCCAAACCACTCCACAACACGAGATAACTCCAAAACACGAGATAACTCCAAACCACTCCAAAACACGAGATAACTCCAAACCACTCCAAAACACGAGATAACGCCAAACCACTCCAAAACACGAAATAACTCCAAACCACTCCAAAACACGAGATAACACCAAACCACTCCAAAACACGAGATAACTCCAAACCACTCCAAAACACGAGATAACTCCAAACCACTCCACAGCACGAGATAACTCCAAACCACTCCAAAACACGAGATAACTCAAAACCACTCCAAAAAACGCGATAACTCCTTACCACTCCAAAGCACGAGATAACTCCAATCCACTCCAAAACACGAGATAACTCTCCAATCCACTCCAAAACACGAGATAACTCCAAACCACTCCAAAACACGAGATAACTCCAAACCACTCCAAAGCAGGAGGTAACTCCAATCCACTCCAAAACACGAGATAACTCCAAACCACTCCAAAGCACGAGATAACTCCAAAACACGAGATAACTCCAAACCACTCCAAAACACGAGATAACTCCAAACCAATCCAAAACACGAGATAACTCCAAAACACTGCAAAGCACGATATAACTGCAATCCACTCCAAAACACGAGATAACTCCAAACCACTCCACAGCACGAGATAACTCCAAACCACTCCAAAACACGAGATAACTCAAAACCACTCCAAAAAACGCGATAACTCCTTACCACTCCAAAGCACGAGATAACTCCAATCCACTCCAAAACACGAGATAACTCTCCAATCCACTCCAAAACACGAGATAACTCCAAACCACTCCAAAACACGAGATAACTCCAAACCACTCCAAAACACGAGATAACTCCAAACCACTCCAAAACACGAGATAACTCCATACCACTCCAAAACACGACATAACTCCAAACCACTCCAAAACACGAGATAACTCCAAACCACTCCAAAACACGAGATAACTCCAAACCACTCAAAACATGAGATAACTCCAAACCACTCCAAAGGACGAGATAACTCCAAACCACTCCAAAACACGAGATAACTCCAAACCACTCCAAAACAAGAGATAACTCTCCAAACCTCTCCAAAACACGAGATAACTCCAAACCACTCCAAAACACGAGATAACTCCAATCCACTCCAAAACACGAGATAACTCCAAACCACTCCAAAACACGAGACAACTCCAAACCACTCCAAAACACGAGATAACTCCAAACCACTCCAAAACACGAGATAACTCCAAATCACTCCAAAACACGAGATAACTCCAAACCACTCCAAAACACGAGATAACTCCAAACGCTCCAAAACACGAGATAACTCCAAACCACTCAAAACACGAGATAACTCCAAACCACTCCAAAACACGAGATAACTCCAAACCACTCCAAAACAAGAGATAACTCCAAACCACTCCAAAACACGAGATAACTCCAAACCACTCCAAAACGCGAGATAACTCCAAACCACTCCAAAACACGAGATAACTCCAAACCACTCCAAAACACGAGATTACTCCAAAACACGAGATAACTCCAAACCACTCCAAAACACGAGACAACTCCAAACCACTCCAAAACACGAGATAACTCCAAACCACTGCAAAACACGAGAAAGCTCCAACACACGAGATAACTCCAAACCACTCCAAAACACGAGATAACTCCAAAATACGGAATAAATGCAAACCACTCCAAAACACGAGATAACTCCAAACCACTCCAAAACACGAGATAACTCCAAACCACTCCAAAACAGGAGATAACTCCAAAATACGAGATAACTCCAAACCACTCCAAAACACGAGATAACTCCAAACCACTCCAAAACACGAGATAACTCCAAACCACTCCAAAACAGGAGATAACTCCAAAACACGAGATAACTCCAAACCACCCCACAACACGAGATAACTCCAAGCCACTCCAAAACACGAGATAACTCCAAACCACTCCAAAACACGAGATAACGCCAAACCACTCCAAAACACGAAATAACTCCATCCCACTCCAAAACACGAGATAACACCAAACCACTCCAAAACACGAGATAACTCCAAACCACTCCAAAACACGAGATAACTCCAAACCACTCCAAAACACGAGATAACTCCAAACCACTCCAAAACACGAGATAACTCCAAACCACTCCAAAACAAGAGATAACTCTCCAAACCACTCCAAAACACGAGATAACTCCAAACCACTCCAAAACACGAGACAACTCCAAACCACTCCAAAACACGAGATAACTCCAAACCACTCCAAAACACGAGATAACTCCAAATCACTCCAAAACACGAGATAACTCCAAACCACTCCAAAACACGAGATAACTCCAAACGCTCCAAAACACGAGATAACTCCAAACCACTCAAAACACGAGATAACTCCAAACCACTCCAAAACACGAGATAACTCCAAACCACTCCAAAACAAGAGATAACTCCAAACCACTCCAAAACACGAGATAACTCCAAACCACTCCAAAACAAGAGAGAACTCCAAACCACTCCAAAACACGAGATAACTCCAAACCACTCCAAAACACGCGATTACTCCAAAACACGAGATAACTCCAAACCACTCCAAAACACGAGACAACTCCAAACCACTCCAAAACACGAGAAAGCTCCAAACCACTGCAAAACACGAGATAACTCCAAAACACGAGATAACTCCAAACCATTCCAAAACACGAGATAACTCCAAAATACGGAATAACTGCAAACCACTCCAAAACACGAGATAACTCCAAACCACTCCAAAACACGAGATAACTCCAAACCACTCCAAAACAGGAGATAACTCCAAAATACGAGATTACTCCAAACCACTCCAAAACACGAGATAACTCCAAACCACTCCAAAACACGAGATAACTCCAAACCACTCCAAAACAGGAGATAACTCCAAAACACGAGATAACTCCAAACCACCCCACAACACGAGATAACTCCAAGCCACTCCAAAACACGAGATAACTCCAAACCACTCCAAAACACGAGATAACGCCAAACCACTCCAAAACACGAAATAACTCCATACCACTCCAAAACACGAGATAACACCAAACCACTCCAAAACACGAGATAACTCCAAACCACTCCAAAACACGAGATAACTCCAAACCACTCCAAAACACGAGATAACTCCAAACCACTCCAAAACACGAGATAACTCCAAAACACGAGATAACTCCAAACCACTCCAAAACACGAGATAACTCTCCAAACCACTCCAAAACACGAGATAACTCCAAACCACTCCACAACACGAGATAACTCCAAATCACGAGATAACTCCAAACCACTCCAAAACACGAGATAACTCCAAACCACTCCAAAACACGAGATAACACCAAACCACTCCAAAACACGAGATAACTCCAAACCACTCCAAAACATGACATAACTCCAAACCACTCCAAAACACGAGATAGCTCCAAAGCACTCCAAAACACGAGATAACTCCAAAACACGAGATAACTCCAAACCACTCCAAAACACGAGATAACTCCAAACCACTCCAAAACACGAGATAACTCCAAACCACTCCAAAACACGAGATATCTCCAAACCACTCCAAAACACGAGATAACTCCAAAATACGGAATAACTGCAAACCACTCCAAAGCACGAGATAACTCCAACCAACTCCAAAACACGAGATAACTCCAAACCACTCCAAAACAGGAGATAACTCCAAAACACGAGAAAAGTCCAAACCACTCCAAAACACGAGATAACTCCAAACCACTCCAAAACACGAGATAACTCCAAACCACTCCAAAACACGAGATAACTCCAAACCACTCCAAAACACGAGATAACTCCAAAACACGAGATAACTCCAAACCACTCCAAAACACGAGATAACTCCAAACCACTCCAAAACACGAGATAACACCAAACCACTCCAAAACACGAGATAACTCCAAACCACTCCAAAACATGACATAACTCCAAACCACTCCAAAACACGAGATAGCTCCAAAGCACTCCAAAACACGAGATAACTCCAAAACACGAGATAACTCCAAACCACTCCAAAACACGAGATAACTCCAAACCACTCCAAAATACGAGATAACTCCAAACCACTCCAAAACACGAGATATCTCCAAACCACTCCAAAACACGAGATAACTCCAAAATACGGAATAACTGCAAACCACTCCAAAGCACGAGATAACTCCAAACAACTCCAAAACACGAGATAACTCCAAACCACTCCAAAACAGGAGATAACTCCAAAACACGAGAAAAGTCCAAACCACTCCAAAACACGAGATAACTCCAAACCACTCCAAAACACGAGATAACTCCAAACTACTCCAAAACAGGAGATAACTCCAAAACACGAGATAACTCCAAACCACCCCACAACACGAGATAACTCCAAACCACTCCAAAACACGAGATAACGCCAAACCACTCCAAAACACGAAATAACTCCATACCACTCCAAAACACGAGATAACACCAAACCACTCCAAAACACGAGATAACTCCAAACAACTCCAAAACACGAGATAACTCCAAACCACTCCAAAACACGAGATAACTCCAAACCACTCCAAAACACGAGATAACTCCAAAACACGAGATAACTCCAAACCACTCCAAAACACGAGATAACTCTCCAAACCACTCCAAAACACGAGATAACTCCAAAGCACTCCACAACACGAGATAACTCCAAAACACGAATACTCCAAACCACTCCAAAACACGAGATAACTCCAAACCACTCCAAAACAAGAGATAACTCAAAACCACTCCAAAACACGTGATAACTCCAAACCACTCCAAAGCACGAGATAAGTCCAATCCACTCCAAAACACGAGATAACTCTCCAAACCACTCCAAAACACGAGATAACTCCAAACCACTCCAAAACACGAGATAACTCCAAACCACTCCAAAACACGAGATAACTACAAACCACTCCAAAACACGAGATAACTCCAAACCACTCCAAAACACGAGATAACTCCAAACCACTCCAAAACACGAGATAACTCCAAACCACTCCAAAACACGAGATAACTCCAAACCATTCCAAAACACGAGATAACTCCAAACCACTCCAAAACACGAGATAACTCCAAACCACTCCAAAACACGAGATAACTCCAAACCACTCCAAAGCACGAGATAACTCCAATCCACTCCAAAACACGAGATAACTCTCCAAACCACTCCAAAACACGAGATAACTCCAACCCACTCCAAAACACGAGCTAACTCCAAAACACGAGATAACTCCAAACCACTCCAAAACACGAGATAACTCCAAACCACTCCAAAACACGAGATAACTGCAAACCACTCAAAACATGAGATAACTCCAAACCACTCCAAAGCACGAGATAACTCCAAACCACTCCAAAACACGAGATAACTCCAAACCACTCCAAAACAAGAGATAACTCTCCAAACCACTCCAAAACACGAGATAACTCCAAACCACTCCAAAACACGAGATAACTCCAAACCACTCCAAAACACGAGATAACTCCTAACCACTGCAAAACACGAGTTAACTCCAAAACACGAGATAACTCCAAACCACTCCAAAACACGAGATAACTCCAAACCACTCCAAAACACGAGATAGCTCCAAAGCACTCCAAAACACGAGATAACTCCAAAACACGAGATAACTCCAAACCACTCCAAAGCACGAGATAACTCCAAAACACGAGATAACTCCAAACCACTCCAAAACACGAGATAACTCCAAACCAATCCAAAACACGAGATAACTCCAAAACACTGCAAAGCACGATATAACTCCAATCCACTCCAAAACACGAGATAACTCTCCAAACCACTCCAAAACACGAGATAACTCCAAACCACTCCAAAACACGAGATAACTCCAAAACACGAGATAACTCCAAACCACTCCAAAACACGAGATAACTCCAAACCACTCCAAAACACGAGATAACGCCAAACCACTCCAAAACACGAAATAAATCCAAACCACTCCAAAACAGGAGATAACACCAAACCACTCCAAAACACGAGATAACTCCAAACCACTCCAAAACACGAGATAACTCCAAACCACTCCAAAACACGAGATAACACCAAACCACTCCAAAACACGAGATAACTCCAAAACACGAGATAACTCCAAACCACTCCAAAACACGAGATAACGCCAAACCACTCCAAAACACGAAATAAATCCAAACCACTCCAAAACACGAGATAACACCAAACCACTCCAAAACACGAGATAACTCCAAACCACTCCAAAACACGAGATAACTCCAAACCACTCCAAAACACGAGATAACACCAAACCACTCCAAAACACGAGATAACTCCAAAACACGAGATAACTCCAAACCACTCCAAAACACGAGATAACTCCAAACCACTCCAAAACACGAGATAACTCCAAAACACTCAAAAGCACGAGATAACTCCAATCCACTCCAAAACACGAGATAACTCTCCAAACCACTCCAAAACACGAGATAACTCCAAACCACTCCACAACACGAGATAACTCCAAAACACGAGATAACTCCAAACCACTCCAAAACACGAGATAACTCCAAACCACTCCAAAACACGAGATAACGCCAAACCACTCCAAAACACGAAATAACTCCAAACCACTCCAAAACACGAGATAACACCAAAACACTCCAAAACACGAGATAACTCCAAACCACTCCAAAACACGAGATAACTCCAAACCACTCCACAGCACGAGATAACTCCAAACCACTCCAAAACACGAGATAACTCAAAACCACTCCAAAAAACGCGATAACTCCTTACCACTCCAAAGCACGAGATAACTCCAATCCACTCCAAAACACGAGATAACTCTCCAAACCACTCCAAAACACGAGATAACTCCAAACAACTCCAAAACACGAGATAACTCCAAACCACTCCAAAACACGAGATAACTCCAAACCACTCCAAAACACGAGATAACTCCATACCACTCCAAAACACGACATAACTCCAAACCACTCCAAAACACGAGATAACTCCAAACCACTCCAAAACACGAGATAACTCCAAACCACTCAAAACATGATAACTCCAAACCACTCCAAAGGACGAGATAACTCCAAACCACTCCAAAACACGAGATAACTCCAAACCACTCCAAAACAAGAGATAACTCTCCAAACCTCTCCAAAACACGAGATAACTCCAAACCACTCCAAAACACGAGACAACTCCAAACCACTCCAAAACACGAGATAACTCCAAACCACTCCAAAACACGAGATAACTCCAAATCACTCCAAAACACGAGATAACTCCAAACCACTCCAAAACACGAGATAACTCCAAACGCTCCAAAACACGAGATAACTCCAAACCACTCAAAACACGAGATAACTCCAAACCACTCCAAAACACGAGATAACTCCAAACCACTCCAAAACAAGAGATAACTCCAAACCACTCCAAAACACGAGATAACTACAAACCACTCCAAAACGCGAGATAACTCCAAACCACTCCAAAACACGAGATAACTCCAAACCACTCCAAAACACGAGATTACTCCAAAACACGAGATAACTCCAAACCACTCCAAAACACGAGACAACTCCAAACCACTCCAAAACAAGAGATAACTCCAAACCACTCCAAAACACGAGATAACTACAAACCACTCCAAAACGCGAGATAACTCCAAACCACTCCAAAACACGAGATAACTCCAAACCACTCCAAAACACGAGATAACTCCAAAACACGAGATAACTCCAAACCACTCCAAAACACGAGATAACTCCAAAATACGGAATAAATGCAAACCACTCCAAAACACGAGATAACTCCAAACCACTCCAAAACACGAGATAACTCCAAACCACTCCAAAACAGGAGATAACTCCAAAATACGAGATAACTCCAAACCACTCCAAAACACGAGATAACTCCAAACCACTCCAAAACACGAGATAACTCCAAACCACTCCAAAACACGAGATAACTCCAAACCACTCCAAAACACGAGATAACTCCAAACCACTCCAAAACAAGAGATAACTCTCCAAACCACTCCAAAACACGAGATAACTCCAAACCACTCCAAAACAGGAGATAACTCCAAAACACGAGATAACTCCAAACCACCCCACAACACGAGATAACTCCAAGCCACTCCAAAACACGAGATAACTCCAAACCACTCCAAAACACGAGAAAACTCCAAACCACTGCAAAACACGAGATAACTCCAAAACACGAGATAACTCCAAACCACTCCAAAACACGAGATAACTCCAAAATACGGAATAAATGCAAACCACTCCAAAACACGAGATAACTCCAAACCACTCCAATACACGAGATAACTCCAAACCACTCCAAAACAGGAGATAACTCCAAAATACGAGATAACTCCAAACCACTCCAAAACACGAGATAACTCCAAACCACTCCAAAACACGAGATAACTCCAAACCACTCCAAAACACGAGATAACTCCAAACCACTCCAAAACACGAGATAACTCCAAACCACTCCAAAACAAGAGATAACTCTCCAAACCACTCCAAAACACGAGATAACTCCAAACCACTCCAAAACAGGAGATAACTCCAAAACACGAGATAACTCCAAACCACCCCACAACACGAGATAACTCCAAGCCACTCCAAAACACGAGATAACTCCAAACCACTCCAAAACACGAGATAACGCCAAACCACTCCAAAACACGAAATAACTCCATCCCACTCCAAAACACGAGATAACACCAAACCACTCCAAAACACGAGATAACTCCAAACCACTCCAAAACACGAGATAACTCCAAACCACTCCAAAACACGAGATAACTCTCCAAACCACTCCAAAACACGAGATAACTCCAAACCACTCCAAAACACGAGATAACTCCAAACCACTCCAAAACACGAGATAACTCCAAACCACTCCAAAACAAGAGATAACTCTCCAAACCACTCCAAAACACGAGATAACTCCAAACCACTCCAAAACACGAGACAACTCCAAACCACTCCAAAACACGAGATAACTCCAAACCACTCCAAAACACGAGATAACTCCAAATCACTCCAAAACACGAGATAACTCCAAACCACTCCAAAACACGAGATAACTCCAAACGCTCCAAAACACGAGATAACTCCAAACCACTCAAAACACGAGATAACTCCAAACCACTCCAAAACACGAGGTAACTCCAAACCACTCCAAAACAAGAGATAACTCCAAACCACTCCAAAACACGAGATAACTCCAAACCACTCCAAAACAAGAGATAACTCCAAACCACTCCAAAACACGAGATAACTCCAAACCACTCCAAAACACGAGATTACTCCAAAACACGAGATAACTCCAAACCACTCCAAAACACGAGACAACTCCAAACCACTCCAAAACACGAGATAACTCCAAACCACTGCAAAACACGAGATAACTCCAAAAAACGAGATAACTCCAAACCATTCCAAAACACGAGATAACTCCAAAATACGGAATAACTGCAAACCACTCCAAAACACGAGATAACTCCAAACCACTCCAAAACACGAGATAACTCCAAACCACTCCAAAACAGGAGATAACTCCAAAATACGAGATTACTCCAAACCACTCCAAAACACGAGATAACTCCAAACCACTCCAAAACACGAGATAACTCCAAACCACTCCAAAACAGGAGATAACTCCAAAACACGAGATAACTCCAAACCACCCCACAACACGAGATAACTCCAAGCCACTCCAAAACACGAGATAACTCCAAACCACTCCAAAACACGAGATAACGCCAAACCACTCCAAAACACGAAATAACTCCATACCACTCCAAAACACGAGATAACACCAAACCACTCCAAAACACGAGATAACTCCAAACCACTCCAAAACACGAGATAACTCCAAACCACTCCAAAACACGAGATAACTCCAAACCACTCCAAAACACGAGATAACTCCAAAACACGAGATAACTCCAAACCACTCCAAAACACGAGATAACTCTCCAAACCACTCCAAAACACGAGATAACTCCAAACCACTCCACAACACGAGATAACTCCAAATCACGAGATAACTCCAAACCACTCCAAAACACGAGATAACTCCAAACCACTCCAAAACACGAGATAACACCAAACCACTCCAAAACACGAGATAACTCCAAACCACTCCAAAACATGACATAACTCCAAACCACTCCAAAACACGAGATAGCTCCAAAGCACTCCAAAACACGAGATAACTCCAAAGCACGAGATAACTCCAAACCACTCCAAAACACGAGATAACTCCAAACCACTCCAAAACACGAGATAACTCCAAGCCACTCCAAAACACGAGATATCTCCAAACCACTCCAAAACACGAGATAACTCCAAAATACGGAATAACTGCAAACCACTCCAAAGCACGAGATAACTCCAAACAACTCCAAAACACGAGATAACTCCAAACCACTCCAAAACAGGAGATATCTCCAAAACACGAGAAAAGTCCAAACCACTCCAAAACACGAGATAACTCCAAACCACTCCAAAACACGAGATAACTCCAAACTACTCCAAAACAGGAGATAACTCCAAAACACGAGATAACTCCAAACCACCCCACAACACGAGATAACTCCAAGTCACTCCAAAACACGAGATAACTCCAAACCACTCCAAAACACGAGATAACGCCAAACCACTCCAAAACACGAAATAACTCCATACCACTCCAAAACACGAGATAACACCAAACCACTCCAAAACACGAGATAACTCCAAACAACTCCAAAACACGAGATAACTCCAAACCACTCCAAAACACGAGATAACTCCAAACCACTCCAAAACACGAGATAACTCCAAAACACGAGATAACTCCAAACCACTCCAAAACACGAGATAACTCTCCAAACCACTCCAAAACACGAGATAACTCCAAAGCACTCCACAACACGAGATAACTCCAAAACACGAATACTCCAAACCACTCCAAAACACGAGATAACTCCAAACCACTCCAAAACAAGAGATAACTCAAAACCACTCCAAAACACGCGATAACTCCAAACCACTCCAAAGCACGAGATAAGTCCAATCCACTCCAAAACACGAGATAACTCTCCAAACCACTCCAAAACACGAGATAACTCCAAACCACTCAAAACACGAGATAACTCCAAACCACTCCAAAACACGAGATAACTACAAACCACTCCAAAACACGAGATAACTCCAAACCACTCCAAAACACGAGATAACTCCAAACCACTCCAAAACACGAGATAACTCCAAACCACTCCAAAACACGAGATAACTCCAAACCATTCCAAAACACGAGATAACTCCAAACCACTCCAAAACACGAGATAACTCCAAACCACTCCAAAACACGAGATAACTCCAAACCACTCCAAAACACGAGATAACTCCAAACCACTCCAAAACACGAGATAACTCCAAACCATTCCAAAACACGAGATAACTCCAAACCACTCCAAAACACGAGATAACTCCAAACCACTCCAAAACACGAGATAACTCCAAACCACTCCAAAACACGAGATAACTCCAAACCACTCCAAAGCACGAGATAACTCCAATCCACTCCAAAACACGAGATAACTCTCCAAACCACTCCAAAACACGAGATAACTCCAACCCACTCCAAAACACGAGCTAACTCCAAAACACGAGATAACTCCAAACCACTCCAAAACACGAGATAACTCCAAACCACTCCAAAACACGAGATAACTGCAAACCACTCAAAACATGAGATAACTCCAAACCACTCCAAAGCACGAGATAACTCCAAACCACTCCAAAACACGAGATAACTCCAAACCACTCCAAAACAAGAGATAACTCTCCAAACCACTCCAAAACACGAGATAACTCCAAACCACTCCAAAACACGAGATAACTCCAAACCACTCCAAAACACGAGATAACTCCAAACCACTGCAAAACACGAGATAACTCCAAAACACGAGATAACTCCAAACCACTCCAAAACACGAGATAACTCCAAACCACTCCAAAACACGAGATAGCTCCAAAGCACTCCAAAACACGAGATAACTCCAAAACACGAGATATCTCCAAACCACTCCAAAACACGAGATAACTCCAAAATACGGAATAACTGCAAACCACTCCAAAACACGAGATAACTCCAAACCACTCCAAAGCACGAGATAACTCCAAAACACGAGATAACTCCAAACCACTCCAAAACACGAGATAACTCCAAACCACTCCAAAACACGAGATAACTCCAAAACACTCCAAAGCACGAGATAACTCCAATCCACTCCAAAACACGAGATAACTCTCCAAACCACTCCAAAACACGAGAGAGCTCCAAACCACTCCACAACACGAGATAACTCCAAAACACGAGATAACTCCAAACCACTCCAAAACACGAGATAACTCCAAACCACTCCAAAACACGAGATAACGCCAAACCACTCCAAAACACGAAATAAATCCAAACCACTCCAAAACACGAGATAACACCAAACCACTCCAAAACACGAGATAACTCCAAACCACTCCAAACACGAGATAACTCCAAACCACTCCAAAACACGAGATAACACCAAACCACTCCACAACACGAGATAACTCCAAAACACGAGATAACGCCAAACCACTCCAAAACACGAGATAACTCCAAACCACTCCAAAACACGAGATAACGCCAAACCACTCCAAAACACGAAATAACTCCAAACCACTCCAAAACACGAGATAACACCAAACCACTCCAAAGCACGAGATAACTCCAAACCACTCCAAAACACGAGATAACACCAAACCACTCCAAAACACGAGATAACTCTCCAAACCACTCCAAAACACGAGATAACTCCAAACCACTCCAAAACACGAGATAACTCCAAACCACTCCAAAACACGAGATAACTCCAAACCACTCCAAAACACGAGATAACTCCAAAACACTCCAAAGCACGAGATAACTCTCCAAACCACTCCAAAACACGAGATAACTCCAAACCACTCCACAACACGAGATAACTCCAAACCACTCCAAAACACGAGATAACGCCAAACCACTCCAAAACACGAAATAAATCCAAACCACTCCAAAACACGAGATAACACCAAAACACTCCAAAACAAGAGATAACTCCAAACCACTCCAAAACACGAGATAACTTCAAACCACTCCAAAACGTGAGATAACACCAAACCACTCCAAAACACGATAACTCCAAACCACTCCAAAGCACGAGATAACTCCAATCCACTCCAAAACACGAGATAACTCTCCAAACCACTCCAAAACACGAGATAACTCCAAACCACTCCAAAACACGAGATAACTCCAAACCACTCCAAAACACGAGATAACTCCAAACCATTCCAAAACACGAGATAACTCCAAACCACTCCAAAACACGAGATAACTCCAAACCACTCCAAAACACGAGATAACTCCAAACCACTCCAAAACACGAGATAACTACAAGCCACTCCAAAACACGAGATAACGCCAAAACACGAGATAACTCCAAACCACTCCAAAACACGAGATAACTCCAAACCACTCCAAAACACGAGATAACTCAAACCCACTCCAAAACACGAGATAACTCCAAAACACGAGGTAACTCCAAACCACTCCAAAACACGAGGTATCTCCAAACCACTCCAAAACACGAGATAACTCCAAACCACTCAAAACATGAGATAACTCCAAACCACTCCAAAGCACGAGATAACTCCAAACCACTCCAAAACACGAGATAACTCCAAACAACTCCAATACAAGAGATAACTCTCCCAACCACTCCAAAACACGAGATAACTCAAAACCACTCCAAAACACGAGATAACTCCAAACCACTCCAAAACACGAGATAACTCCAAACCACTGCAAAACACGAGATAACTCCAAAACACGAGATAACTCCAAACCACTCCAAAACACGAGATAACACCAAACCACTGCAAAACACGAGATAACTCCAAAACACGAGATAACTCCAAACCACTCCAAAACACGAGATAACACCAAACCACTCCAAAACACGAGATAACTCCAAACCACTCCAAAACACGAGATAACTCCAAACCACTCCAAAACACGATAACTCCAAACCACTCCAAAACACGAGATAACTCAAAACCACTCCAAACAACGCGATAACTCCAAACCACTCCAAAGCACGAGATAACTCCAATCCACTCCAAAACACGAGATAACTCTCCAAACCACTCCCAAAACACGAGATAACTCCATACCACTCCAAAACACGAGATAACTCCAAACCACTCAAAACACGAGATAACTCCAAACCACTCCAAAACACGAGATAACTCCAAACCACTCCAAAACAAGAGATAACTCCAAACCACTCCAAAACAGGAGATAACTCCAAACCACTCCAAAACACGAGATAACTCCAAACCACTGCAAAACACGAGATAACTCCAAAACACGAGATAACTCCAAACCACTCCAAAACACGAGATAACTCCAAACCACTCCAAAACACGAGATAACTCCAAACCACTCCAAAACACGAGATAACGCCAAACCACTCCAAAACACGAGATAACACCAAACCACTCCAAAACAGGAGATAACTCAAAACCACTCCAAAAAACGCGATAACTCCAAACCACTCCAAAGCAGGAGGTAACTCCAATCCACTCCAAAACACGAGATAACTCCAAACCACTCCAAAGCACGAGATAACTCCAAAACACGAGATAACTCCAAACCACTCCAAAACACGAGATAACTCCAAACCACTCCAAAACACGAGATAACTCCAAAACACTCCAAAGCACGAGATAACTCCAATCCACTCCAAAACACGAGATAACTCTCCAAACCACTCCAAAACACGAGATAACTCCAAACCACTCCACAACACGAGATAACTCCAAAACACGAGATAACTCCAAACCACTCCAATACACGAGATAACTCCAAACCACTCCAAAACACGAGATAACGCCAAACCACTCCAAAACACGAAATAAATCCAAACCACTCCAAAACACGAGATAACACCAAACCACTCAAAAACACGAGATAACTCCAAACCACTCCAAAACACGAGATAACTCCAAACCACTCCAAAGCACGAGATAACACCAAACCACTCCAAAACATGAGATAACTCCAAAACACGAGATAACTCCAAACCACTCCAAAACACGAGATAACTCCAAACCACTCCAAAACACGAGATAACTCCAAAACACTCCAAAGCACGAGATAACTCCAATCCACTCCAAAACACGAGATAACTCTCCAAACCACTCCAAAAACACGAGATAACTCCAAACCACTCCACAACACGAGATAACTCCTAAACACGAGATAACTCCAAACCACTCCAAAACACGAGATAACTCCAAACCACTCCAAAACACGAGATAACGCCAAACCACTCCAAAACACGAGATAACACCAAACCACTCCAAAACACGAGATAACTCCAAACCACTCCAAAACACGAGATAACTCCAAACCACTCCACAACACGAGATAACTCCAAACCACTCCAAAACACGAGATAACTCAAAACCACTCCAAAAAACGCGATAACTCCAAACCACTCCAAAACACGAGATAACTCCAAACCACTCCAAAACACGAGATAACTCCAAACCACTCCAAAACACGAGATAACTCCATACCACTCCAAAACACGAGATAACTCTCCAAACCACTCCAAAACACGAGATAACTCCAAACCACTCCAAAACACGAGATAACTTCAAACCACTCAAAACATGAGATAACTCCAAACCACTCCAAAGCACGAGATAACTCCAAACCACTCCAAAACACGAGATAACTCCAAACCACTCCAAAACAAGAGATAACTCTCCAAACCACTCCAAAACAGGAGATAACTCCAAGCCACTCCAAAACACGAGATAACTCCAAACCACTCCAAAACACGAGATAACTCCAAACCACGAGATAACTCCAAACCACTCCAAAACACGAGATAACTCCAAACCACTCCAAAACACGAGATAACTCCAAACCACTCCAAAACACGAGATAACTCCAAACCACTCAAAACACGAGATAACTCCAAACCACTCCAAAACACGAGATAACTCCAAACCACTCCAATACAAGAGATAACTCCAAACCACTCCAAAACACGAGATAACTCCAAACCACTCCAAAACGCGAGATAACTCCAAACCACTCCAAAAAACGAGATAACTCCAAACCACTCCAAAACACGAGATAACTCCAAACCACTCCAAAACACGAAATTACTCCAAAACACGAGATAACTCCAAACCACTCCAAAACACGAGATAACACCAAACCACTCCAAAACACGAGATAACTCCAAACCACTCCAAAACACGAGATAACTCCAAACCACTCCAAAACACGATAACTCCAAACCACTCCAAAACACGAGATAACTCAAAACCACTCCAAACAACGCGATAACTCCAAACCACTCCAAAGCACGAGATAACTCCAATCCACTCCAAAACACGAGATAACTCTCCAAACCACTCCAAAACACGAGATAACTCCATATCACTCCAAAACACGAGATAACTCCAAACCACTCCAAAACACGAGATAACTCCAAACCACTCCAAAACACGAGATAACTTCAAACTACTCAAAACATGAGATAACTCCAAACCACTCCAAAGCACGAGATAACTCCAAACCACTCCAAAACACGAGATAACTCCAAACCACTCCAAAACAAGAGATAACTCTCCAAACCACTCCAAAACAGGAGATAACTCCAAGCCACTCCAAAACACGAGACAACTCCAAACCACTCCAAAACACGAGATAACTCCAAACCACTGCAAAACACGAGATAACTCCAAAACACGAGATAACTCCAAACCACTCCAAAACACGAGATAACTCCAAACCACTCCAAAACACGAGATAGCTCCAAAGCACTCCAAAACACGAGATGACTCCAAAACACGAGATAACTCCAAACCACTCCAAAACACGAGATAACTCCAAACCACTCCAAAAGACGAGGTAACTCCAAACCACTCCAAAGCACGAGATAACTCCAAAACACGAGATAACTCCAAACCACTCCATAACACGAGATAACTCCAAAACACTCCAAAGCACGAGTAACTCCAATCCACTCCAAAACACGAGATAACTCTCCAAACCACTCCAAAACACGAGATAACTCCAAACCATTCCACAACACGAGATAACTCCAAAACACGAGATAACTCCAAACCACTCCAAAACACGAGATAACGCCAAACCACTCCAAAACACGAAATAAATCCAAACCACTCCAAAACACGAGATAACACCAAACCACTCCAAAACACGAGATAACTCCAAAACACGAGATAACTCCAAACCACTCCAAAACACGAGATAACTCCAAACCACTCCAAAACACGAGATAACTCCAAAACACTCCAAAGCACGAGATATCTCCAATCCACTCCAAAACACGAGATAACTCTCCAAACCACTCCAAAACACGAGATAACTCCAAACCACTCCACAACACGAGATAACTCCAAAGCACGAGATAACTCCAAACCACTCGAAAACACGAGATAACTCCAAACCACTCCAAAACACGAGATAACGCCAAACCACTCCAAAACACGAAATAGCTCCAAACCACTCCAAAACACGAGATAACACCAAACCACTCCAAGACACGAGATAACTCCAAACCACTCCAAAACACGAGATAACACCAAACCACTCCAAAACAGGAGATAACTCAAAACCACTCCAAAAAACGCGATAACTCCAAACCACTCCAAAGCAGGAGGTAACTCCAATCCACTCCAAAACACGAGATAACTCCAAACCACTCCAAAGCACGAGATAACTCCAAAACACGAGATAACTCCAAACCACTCCAAAACACGAGACAACTCCAAACCACTCCAAAACACGAGATAACTCCAAACCACTCCAAAACACGAGATAACTCCAAACCACTCCAAAACACGAGATAACTCCAAAACACGAGATAACTCCAAACCACTCCAAAACACGAGATAACTCCAAACCACTCCAAAACACGAGATAACTCCAAAGCACTGCAAAGCACGAGATAACTCCAATCCACTCCAAAACACGAGATAACTCTCCAAACCACTCCAAAACACGAGATAACTCCAAACCACTCCACAACACGAGATAACTCCAAAACACTAGATAACTCCAAACCACTCCAAAACACGAGATAACTCCAAACCACTCCAAAACACGAGATAACGCCAAACCACTCCAAAACACGAAATAACTCCAAACCACTCCAAAACACGAGATAACACCAAACCACTCCAAAACACGAGATAACTCCAAACCACTCCAAAACACGAGATAACTCCAAACCACTCCACAGCACGAGATAACTCCAAACCACTCCAAAACACGAGATAACTCAAAACCACTCCAAAAAACGCGATAACTCCATACCACTCCAAAGCACGAGATAACTCCAATCCACTCCAAAACACGAGATAACTCTCCAAAACACTCCAAAACACGAGATAACTCCAAACCACTCCAAAACACGAGATAACTCCAAACCACTCCAAAACACGAGATAACTCCAAACCACTCCAAAACACGAGATAACTCCATACCACTCCAAAACACGACATAACTCCAAACCACTCCAAAACACGAGATAACTCCAAACTACTCCAAAACACGAGATAACTCCAAACCACTCAAAACATGAGATAACTCCAAACCACTCCAAAGGACGAGATAACTCCAAACCACTCCAAAACACGAGATAACTCCAAACCACTCCAAAACAAGAGATAACTCTCCAAACCACTCCAAAACACGAGATAACTCCAAACCACTCCAAAACACGAGACAACTCCAAACCACTCCAAAACACGAGATAACTCCAAACCACTCCAAAACACGAGATAACTCCAAACCACTCCAAAACACGAGATAACTCCAAACCACTCCAAAACACGAGATAACTCCAAACGCTCCAAAACACGAGATAACTCCAAACCACTCAAAACACGAGATAACTCCAAACCACTCCAAAACACGAGATAACTCCAAACCACTCCAAAACAAGAGATAACTCCAAACCACTCCAAAACACGAGATAACTCCAAACCACTCCAAAACGCGAGATAACTCCAAACCAATCCAAAACACGAGATAACTCCAAACCACTCCAAAACACGAGATAACTCCAAACCACTCCAAAACAGGAGATAACTCCAAAACACGAGATAACTCCAAACCACTCCAAAACACGAGATAACTCCAAACCACTCCAAAACACGAGATAACTCCAAACCACTCCAAAACACGAGATAACGCCAAACCACACCAAAACACGAAATAACTCCATACCACTCCAAAACACGAGATAACACCAAACCACTCCAAAACACGAGATAACTCCAAACAACTCCAAAACACGAGATAACTCCAAACCACTCCAAAACACGAGATAACTCCAAACCACTCCAAACACCAGATTACTCCAAAACACGAGATAACTCCAAACCACTTCAAAACACGAGACAACTCCAAACCACTCCAAAACACGAGATAACTCCAAACCACTGCAAAACAGGAGATAACTCCAAAACACGAGGTAACTCCAAACCACTCCAAAACACGAGATAACTCCAAACCACTCCAAAACACGAGATAGCTCCAAAACACTCCAAAGCACGAGATAACTCCAATCCACTCCAAAACACGAGATAACTCTCCAAACCACTCCAAAACACGAGATAACTCCAAACCACTCCACAACACGAGATAACTCCAAAACACGAGATAACTCCAAACCACTCCAATACACGAGATAACTCCAAACCACTCCAAAACACGAGATAACGCCAAACCACTCCAAAACACGAAATAAATCCAAACCACTCCAAAACACGAGATAACACCAAACCACTCCAAAACACGAGATAACTCCAAACCACTCCAAAACACGAGATAACTCCAAACCACTCCAAAGCACGAGATAACACCAAACCACTCCAAAACATGAGATAACTCCAAAACACGAGATAACTCCAAACCACTCCAAAACACGAGATAACTCCAAACCACTCCAAAACACGAGATAACTCCAAACCACTCCAAAACACGAAATTACTCCAAAACACGAGATAACTCCAAACCACTCCAAAACACGAGATAACACCAAACCACTCCAAAACACGAGATAACTCCAAACCACTCCAAAACACGAGATAACTCCAAACCACTCCAAAACACGATAACTCCAAACCACTCCAAAACACGAGATAACTCAAAACCACTCCAAACAACGCGATAACTCCAAACCACTCCAAAGCACGAGATAACTCCAATCCACTCCAAAACACGAGATAACTCTCCAAACCACTCCAAAACACGAGATAACTCCATATCACTCCAAAACACGAGATAACTCCAAACCACTCCAAAACACGAGATAACTCCAAACCACTCCAAAACACGAGATAACTCCAAAGCACTCCAAAACAAGAGATAACTCTCCAAACCACTCCAAAACAGGAGATAACTCCAAGCCACTCCAAAACACGAGACAACTCCAAACCACTCCAAAACACGAGATAACTCCAAACCACTGCAAAACACGAGATAACTCCAAAACACGAGATAACTCCAAACCACTCCAAAACACGAGATAACTCCAAACCACTCCAAAACACGAGATAGCTCCAAAGCACTCCAAAACACGAGATGACTCCAAAACACGAGATAACTCCAAACCACTCCAAAACACGATAACTCCAAACCACTCCAAAACACGAGATAACTCAAAACCACTCCAAACAACGCGATAACTCCAAACCACTCCAAAGCACGAGATAACTCCAATCCACTCCAAAACACGAGATAACTCTCCAAACCACTCCAAAACACGAGATAACTCCATATCACTCCAAAACACGAGATAACTCCAAACCACTCCAAAACACGAGATAACTCCAAACCACTCCAAAACACGAGATAACTCCAAAGCACTCCAAAACAAGAGATAACTCTCCAAACCACTCCAAAACAGGAGATAACTCCAAGCCACTCCAAAACACGAGACAACTCCAAACCACTCCAAAACACGAGATAACTCCAAACCACTGCAAAACACGAGATAACTCCAAAACACGAGATAACTCCAAACCACTCCAAAACACGAGATAACTCCAAACCACTCCAAAACACGAGATAGCTCCAAAGCACTCCAAAACACGAGATGACTCCAAAACACGAGATAACTCCAAACCACTCCAAAACACGAGATAACTCCAAACCACTCCAAAACACGAGATATCTCCAAACCACTCCAAAACACGAGATAACTCCAAAATACGGAATAACTGCAAACCACTGCAAAACACGAGATAACTCCAAACCACTCCAAAAGACGAGGTAACTCCAAACCACTCCAAAGCACGAGATAACTCCAAAACACGAGATAACTCCAAACCACTCCATAACACGAGATAACTCCAAAACACTCCAAAGCACGAGTAACTCCAATCCACTCCAAAACACGAGATAACTCTCCAAACCACTCCAAAACACGAGATAACTCCAAACCATTCCACAACACGAGATAACTCCAAAACACGAGATAACTCCAAACCACTCCAAAACACGAGATAACGCCAAACCACTCCAAAACACGAAATAAATCCAAACCACTCCAAAACACGAGATAACACCAAACCACTCCAAAACACGAGATAACTCCAAAACACGAGATAACTCCAAACCACTCCAAAACACGAGATAACTCCAAACCACTCCAAAACACGAGATAACTCCAAAACACTCCAAAGCACGAGATATCTCCAATCCACTCCAAAACACGAGATAACTCTCCAAACCACTCCAAAACACGAGATAACTCCAAACCACTCCACAACACGAGATAACTCCAAAACACGAGATAACTCCAAACCACTCGAAAACACGAGATAACTCCAAACCACTCCAAAACACGAGATAACGCCAAACCACTCCAAAACACGAAATAGCTCCAAACCACTCCAAAACACGAGATAACACCAAACCACTCCAAAACAGGAGATAACTCAAAACCACTCCAAAAAACGCGATAACTCCAAACCACTCCAAAGCACGAGATAACTCCAAAACACGAGATAACTCCAAACCACTCCAAAACACGAGACAACTCCAAACCACTCCAAAACACGAGATAACTCCAAACCACTCCAAAACACGAGATAACTCCAAACCACTCCAAAACACGAGATAACTCCAAAACACGAGATAACTCCAAACCACTCCAAAACACGAGATAACTCCAAACCACTCCAAAACACGAGATAACTCCAAAGCACTGCAAAGCACGAGATAACTCCAATCCACTCCAAAACACGAGATAACTCTCCAAACCACTCCAAAAGACGAGATAACTCCAAACCACTCCACAACACGAGATAACTCCAAAACACTAGATAACTCCAAACCACTCCAAAACACGAGATAACTCCAAACCACTCCAAAACACGAGATAACGCCAAACCACTCCAAAACACGAGATAACTCCAAACCACTCCACAGCACGAGATAACTCCAAACCACTCCAAAACACGAGATAACTCAAAACCACTCCAAAAAACGCGATAACTCCATACCACTCCAAAGCACGAGATAACTCCAATCCACTCCAAAACACGAGATAACTCTCCAAAACACTCCAAAACACGAGATAACTCCAAACCACTCCAAAACACGAGATAACTCCAAACCACTCCAAAACACGAGATAACTCCAAACCACTCCAAAACACGAGATAACTCCATACCACTCCAAAACACGACATAACTCCAAACCGCTCCAAAACACGAGATAACTCCAAACTACTCCAAAACACGAGATAACTCCAAACCACTCAAAACATGAGATAACTCCAAACCACTCCAAAGGACGAGATAACTCCAAACCACTCCAAAACTCGAGATAACTCCAAACCACTCCAAAACAAGAGATAACTCTCCAAACCACTCCAAAACACGAGATAACTCCAAACCACTCCAAAACACGAGACAACTCCAAACCACTCCAAAACACGAGATAACTCCAAACCACTCCAAAACACGAGATAACTCCAAACCACTCCAAAACACGAGATAACTCCAAACCACTCCAAAACACGAGATAACTCCAAACGCTCCAAAACACGAGATAACTCCAAACCACTCAAAACACGAGATAACTCCAAACCACTCCAAAACACGAGATAACTCCAAACCACTCCAAAACAAGAGATAACTCCAAACCACTCCAAAACACGAGATAACTCCAAACCACTCCAAAACGCGAGATAACTCCAAACCACTCCAAAACACGAGATAACTCCAAACCACTCCAAAACAGGAGATAACTCCAAAACACGAGATAACTCCAAACCACTCCAAAACACGAGATAACTCCAAACCACTCCAAAACACGAGATAACTCCAAACCACTCCAAAACACGAGATAACGCCAAACCACACCAAAACACGAAATAACTCCATACCACTCCAAAACACGAGATAACACCAAACCACTCCAAAACACGAGATAACTCCAAACAACTCCAAAACACGAGATAACTCCAAACCACTCCAAAACACGAGATAACTCCAAACCACTCCAAACACCAGATTACTCCAAAACACGAGATAACTCCAAACCACTTCAAAACACGAGACAACTCCAAACCACTCCAAAACACGAGATAACTCCAAACCACTGCAAAACAGGAGATAACTCCAAAACACGAGGTAACTCCAAACCACTCCAAAACACGAGATAACTCCAAACCACTCCAAAACACGAGATAGCTCCAAAACACTCCAAAGCACGAGATAACTCCAATCCACTCCAAAACACGAGATAACTCTCCAAACCACTCCAAAACACGAGATAACTCCAAACCACTCCACAACACGAGATAACTCCAAAACACGAGATAACTCCAAACCACTCCAATACACGAGATAACTCCAAACCACTCCAAAACACGAGATAACGCCAAACCACTCCAAAACACGAAATAAATCCAAACCACTCCAAAACACGAGATAACACCAAACCACTCCAAAACACGAGATAACTCCAAACCACTCCAAAACACGAGATAACTCCAAACCACTCCAAAGCACGAGATAACACCAAACCACTCCAAAACATGAGATAACTCCAAAACACGAGATAACTCCAAACCACTCCAAAACACGAGATAACTCCAAACCACTCCAAAACACGAGATAACTCCAAAACACTCCAAAGCACGAGATAACTCCAATCCACTCCAAAACACGAGATAACTCTCCAAACCACTCCAAAACACGAGATAACTCCAAACCACTCCACAACACGAGATAACTCCTAAACACGAGATAACTCCAAACCACTCCAAAACACGAGATAACTCCAAACCACTCCAAAACACGAGATAACGCCAAACCACCCCAAAGCACGAAATAACTCCAAACCACTCCAAAACACGAGATAACACCAAACCACTCCAAAACACGAGATAACTCCAAACCACTCCAAAACACGAGATAACTCCAAACCACTCCAAAACACGAGATAACTCAAAACCACTCCAAAAAACGCGATAACTCCATACCACTCCAAAGCACGAGATAACTCCAATCCACTCCAAAACACGAGATAACTCTCCAAACCACTCCAAAACACGAGATAACTCCAAACCACTCCAAAACACGAGATAACTCCAAACCACTCCAAAACACGAGATAACTCCAAACCACTCCAAAACACGAGATAACTCCATACCACTCCAAAACACGAGATAACTCCAAACCACTCCAAAACACGAGATAACTCCAAACCACTCCAAAACACGAGATAACTCCAAACCACTCAAAACATGAGATAACTCCAAACCACTCCAAAGGAGGAGATAACTCCAAACCACTCCAAAACACGAGATAACTCCAAACCACTCCAAAACAAGAGATAACTCCAAACCACTCCAAAACACGAGATAACTCCAAACCACTCCAAAACGCGAGATAACTCCAAACCACTCCAAAACACGAGATAACTCCAAACCACTCCAAAACACGAGATTACTCCAAAACACGAGATAACTCCAAACCATTCCAAAACACGAGATAACTCCAAACCACTCCAAAACACGAGATAGCTCCAAAGCACTCCAAAACACGAGATTGCTCCAAAATACGGAATAACTGCAAACCACTCCAAAACACGAGATAACTCCAAACCACTCCAAAACACGAGATAACTCCAAACCACTCCAAAACAGGAGATAACTCCAAAACACGAGATAACTCCAAACCACTCCAAAACACGAGATAACTCCAAACCACTCCAAAACACGAGATAACTCCAAACCACTCCAAAACAGGAGATAACTCCAAAACACGAGATAACTCCAAACCACCCCACAACACGAGATAACTCCAAGCCACTCCAAAATTCGAGATAACTCCAAACCACTCCAAAACACGAGATAACGCCAAACCACACCAAAACACGAAATAACTCCATACCACTCCAAAACACGAGATAACACCAAACCACTCCAAAACACGAGATAACTCCAAACAACTCCAAAACACGAGATAACTCCAAACCACTCCAAAACACGAGATAACTCCAAACCACTCCAAAACACGAGATAACTCCAAACCACTCCAAAACACGAGATAACTCCAAACCATTCCAAAACACGAGATACCTCCAAACCACTCCAAAACACGAGATAACTCCAAACCACTCCAAAACACGAGATAACTCCAAACCACTCCAAAACACGAGATAACGCCAAAACACGAGATAACTCCAAACCACTCCAAAACACGAGATAACTCCAAACCACTCCAAAGCACGAGATAACTCCAATCCACTCCAAACACGAGATAACTCTCCAAACCACTCCAAAACACGAGATAACTCCAACCCACTCCAAAACACGACATAACTCCAAAACACGAGGTAACTCCAAACCACTCCAAAACACGAGGTAACTCCAAACCACTCCAAAACACGAGATAACTCCAAACCACTCAAAACATGAGATAACTCCAAACCACTCCAAAGCACGAGATAACTCCAAACCACTCCAAAACACGAGATAACTCCAAACCACTCCAATACAAGAGATAACTCTCCCAACCACTCCAAAACACGAGATAACTCCAAACCACTCCAAAACACGAGATAACTCCAAACCACTCCAAAACACGAGATAACTCCAAACCACTGCAAAACACGAGATAACTCCAAAACACGAGATAACTCCAAACCACTCCAAAACACGAGATAACACCAAACCACTCCAAAACACGAGATAACTCCAAACCACTCCAAAACACGAGATAACTCCAAACCACTCCAAAACACGATAACTCCAAACCACTCCAAAACACGAGATAACTCAAAACCACTCCAAACAACGCGATAACTCCAAACCACTCCAAAGCACGAGATAACTCCAATCCACTCCAAAACACGAGATAACTCTCCAAACCACTCCAAAACACGAGATAACTCCATACCACTCCAAAACACGAGATAACTCCAAACCACTCCAAAACACGAGATAACTCCAAACCACTCCAAAACACGAGATAACTTCAAACCACTCAAAACATGAGATAACTCCAAACCACTCCAAAGCACGAGATAACTCCAAACCACTCCAAAACACGAGATAACTCCAAACCACTCCAAAACAAGAGATAACTCTCCAAACCACTCCAAAACAGGAGATAACTCCAAGCCACTCCAAAACACGAGATAACTCCAAACCACTCCAAAACACGAGATAACTCCAAACCACGAGATAACTCCAAACCACTCCAAAACACGAGATAACTCCAAACCACTCCAAAACACGAGATAACTCCAAACCACTCCAAAACACGAGATAACTCCAAACCACTCAAAACACGAGATAACTCCAAACCACTCCAAAACACGAGATAACTCCAAACCACTCCAAAACAAGAGATAACTCCAAACCACTCCAAAACACGAGATAACTCCAAACCACTCCAAAACGCGAGATAACTCCAAACCACTCCAAAACACGAGATAACTCCAAACCACTCCAAAACACGAGATAACTCAAAACCACTCCAAAACACGAAATTACTCCAAAACACGAGATAACTCCAAACCACTCCAAAACACGAGATAACACCAAACCACTCCAAAACACGAGATAACTCCAAACCACTCCAAAACACGAGATAACTCCAAACCACTCCAAAACACGATAACTCCAAACCACTCCAAAACACGAGATAACTCAAAACCACTCCAAACAACGCGATAACTCCAAACCACTCCAAAGCACGAGATAACTCCAATCCACTCCAAAACACGAGATAACTCTCCAAACCACTCCAAAACACGAGATAACTCCATATCACCCCAAAACACGAGATAACTCCAAACCACTCCAAAACACGAGATAACTCCAAACCACTCCAAAACACGAGATAACTTCAAACTACTCAAAACATGAGATAACTCCAAACCACTCCAAAGCACGAGATAACTCCAAACCACTCCAAAACACGAGATAATTCCAAACCACTCCAAA
Source organism: Somniosus microcephalus (assembly GCF_052327205.1). Lineage (NCBI taxonomy): Eukaryota > Metazoa > Chordata > Chondrichthyes > Squaliformes > Somniosidae > Somniosus > Somniosus microcephalus. The sequence continues at coordinate 32,483,742 of NW_028225187.1, forward strand.
ACAAGAGATAACTCTCCAAACCACTCCAAAACAGGAGATAACTCCAAGCCACTCCAAAACACGAGACAACTCCAAACCACTCCAAAACACGAGATAACTCCAAACCACTGCAAAACACGAGATAACTCCAAAACACGAGATAACTCCAAACCACTCCAAAACACGAGATAACTCCAAACCACTCCAAAACACGAGATAGCTCCAAAGCACTCCAAAACACGAGATGACTCCAAAACACGAGATAACTCCAAACCACTCCAAAACACGAGATAACTCCAAACCACTCCAAAACACGAGATATCTCCAAGCCACTCCAAAACACGAGATAACTCCAAAATACGGAATAACTGCAAACCACTGCAAAACACGAGATAACTCCAAACCACTCCAAAAGACGAGGTAACTCCAAACCACTCCAAAGCACGAGATAACTCCAAAACACGAGATAACTCCAAACCACGCCATAACACGAGATAACTCCAAAACACTCCAAAGCACGAGTAACTCCAATCCACTCCAAAACACGAGATAACTCTCCAAACCACTCCAAAACACGAGATAACTCCAAACCATTCCACAACACGAGATAACTCCAAAACACGAGATAACTCCAAACCACTCCAAAACACGAGATAACTCCAAACCACTCCAAAAAACGAGATAACTCCAAAACACTCCAAAGCACGAGATATCTCCAATCCACTCCAAAACACGAGATAACTCTCCAAACCACTCCAAAACACGAGATAACTCCAAACCACTCCACAACACGAGATAACTCCAAAACACGAGATAACTCCAAACCACTCGAAAACACGAGATAACTCCAAACCACTCCAAAACACGAGATAACGCCAAACCACTCCAAAACACGAAATAGCTCCAAACCACTCCAAAACACGAGATAACACCAAACCACTCCAAGACACGAGATAACTCCAAACCACTCCAAAACACGAGATAACACCAAACCACTCCAAAACAGGAGATAACTCAAAACCACTCCAAAAAACGCGATAACTCCAAACCACTCCAAAGCAGGAGGTAACTCCAATCCACTCCAAAACACGAGATAACTCCAAACCACTCCAAAGCACGAGATAACTCCAAAACACGAGATAACTCCAAACCACTCCAAAACACGAGACAACTCCAAACCACTCCAAAACACGAGATAACTCCAAACCACTCCAAAACACGAGATAACTCCAAACCACTCCAAAACACGAGATAACTCCAAACCACTCCAAAACACGAGATAACTCCAAAACACGAGATAACTCCAAACCACTCCAAAACACGAGATAACTCCAAACCACTCCAAAACACGAGATAACTCCAAAGCACTGCAAAGCACGAGATAACTCCAATCCACTCCAAAACACGAGATAACTCTCCAAACCACTCCAAAACACGAGATAACTCCAAACCACTCCACAACACGAGATAACTCCAAAACACTAGATAACTCCAAACCACTCCAAAACACGAGATAACTCCAAACCACTCCAAAACACGAGATAACGCCAAACCACTCCAAAACACGAAATAACTCCAAACCACTCCAAAACACGAGATAACACCAAACCACTCCAAAACACGAGATAACTCCAAACCACTCCAAAACACGAGATAACTCCAAACCACTCCACAGCACGAGATAACTCCAAACCACTCCAAAACACGAGATAACTCAAAACCACTCCAAAAAACGCGATAACTCCATACCACTCCAAAGCACGAGATAACTCCAATCCACTCCAAAACACGAGATAACTCTCCAAACCACTCCAAAACACGAGATAACTCCAAACCACTCCAAAACACGAGATAACTCCAAACCACTCCAAAACACGAGATAACTCCAAACCACTCCAAAACACGAGATAACTCCATACCACTCCAAAACACGACATAACTCCAAACCACTCCAAAACACGAGATAACTCCAAACTACTCCAAAACACGAGATAACTCCAAACCACTCAAAACATGAGATAACTCCAAACCACTCCAAAGGACGAGATAACTCCAAACCACTCCAAAACACGAGATAACTCCAAACCACTCCAAAACAAGAGATAACTCTCCAAACCACTCCAAAACACGAGATAACTCCAAACCACTCCAAAACACGAGACAATTCCAAACCACTCCAAAACACGAGATAACTCCAAACCACTCCAAAACACGAGATAACTCCAAACCACTCCAAAACACGAGATAACTCCAAACCACTCCAAAACACGAGATAACTCCAAACGCTCCAAAACACGAGATAACTCCAAACCACTCAAAACACGAGATAACTCCAAACCACTCCAAAACACGAGATAACTCCAAACCACTCCAAAACAAGAGATAACTCCAAACCACTCCAAAACACGAGATAACTCCAAACCACTCCAAAACGCGAGATAACTCCAAACCACTCCAAAACACGAGATAACTCCAAACCACTCCAAAACACGAGATAACTCCAAACCACTCCAAAACAGGAGATAACTCCAAAACACGAGATAACTCCAAACCACTCCAAAACACGAGATAACTCCAAACCACTCCAAAACACGAGATAACTCCAAACCACTCCAAAACACGAGATAACGCCAAACCACACCAAAACACGAAATAACTCCAAACCACTCCAAAACACGAGATAACTCCAAACCACTCCAAAACACGAGATAACTCCAAACCACTCCAAAACACGAGATAACTCCAAACCACTCCAAAACACGAGATAACTCCAAAACACGAGATAACTCCAAACCACTCCAAAACACGAGATAACTCCAAACCACTCCAAAACACGAGATAACTCCAAAGCACTGCAAAGCACGAGATAACTCCAATCCACTCCAAAACACGAGATAACTCTCCAAACCACTCCAAAACACGAGATAACTCCAAACCACTCCACAACACGAGATAACTCCAAAACACTAGATAACTCCAAACAACTCCAAAACACGAGATAACTCCAAACCACTCCAAAACACGAGATAACGCCAAACCACTCCAAAACACGAAATAACTCCAAACCACTCCAAAACACGAGATAACACCAAACCACTCCAAAACACGAGATAACTCCAAACCACTCCAAAACACGAGATAACTCCAAACCACTCCACAGCACGAGATAACTCCAAACCACTCCAAAACACGAGATAACTCAAAAACACTCCAAAGCACGAGATATCTCCAATCCACTCCAAAACACGAGATAACTCTCCAAACCACTCCAAAACACGAGATAACTCCAAACCACTCCACAACACGAGATAACTCCAAAACACGAGATAACTCCAAACCACTCGAAAACACGAGATAACTCCAAACCACTCCAAAACACGAGATAACGCCAAACCACTCCAAAACACGAAATAGCTCCAAACCACTCCAAAACACGAGATAACACCAAACCACTCCAAGACACGAGATAACTCCAAACCACTCCAAAACACGAGATAACACCAAACCACTCCAAAACAGGAGATAACTCAAAACCACTCCAAAAAACGCGATAACTCCAAACCACTCCAAAGCAGGAGGTAACTCCAATCCACTCCAAAACACGAGATAACTCCAAACCACTCCAAAGCACGAGATAACTCCAAAACACGAGATAACTCCAAACCACTCCAAAACACGAGACAACTCCAAACCACTCCAAAACACGAGATAACTCCAAACCACTCCAAAACACGAGATAACTCCAAACCACTCCAAAACACGAGATAACTCCAAACCACTCCAAAACACGAGATAACTCCAAAACACGAGATAACTCCAAACCACTCCAAAACACGAGATAACTCCAAACCACTCCAAAACACGAGATAACTCCAAAGCACTGCAAAGCACGAGATAACTCCAATCCACTCCAAAACACGAGATAACTCTCCAAACCACTCCAAAACACGAGATAACTCCAAACCACTCCACAACACGAGATAACTCCAAAACACTAGATAACTCCAAACCACTCCAAAACACGAGATAACTCCAAACCACTCCAAAACACGAGATAACGCCAAACCACTCCAAAACACGAAATAACTCCAAACCACTCCAAAACACGAGATAACACCAAACCACTCCAAAACACGAGATAACTCCAAACCACTCCAAAACACGAGATAACTCCAAACCACTCCACAGCACGAGATAACTCCAAACCACTCCAAAACACGAGATAACTCAAAACCACTCCAAAAAACGCGATAACTCCATACCACTCCAAAGCACGAGATAACTCCAATCCACTCCAAAACACGAGATAACTCTCCAAACCACTCCAAAACACGAGATAACTCCAAACCACTCCAAAACACGAGATAACTCCAAACCACTCCAAAACACGAGATAACTCCAAACCACTCCAAAACACGAGATAACTCCATACCACTCCAAAACACGACATAACTCCAAACCACTCCAAAACACGAGATAACTCCAAACTACTCCAAAACACGAGATAACTCCAAACCACTCAAAACATGAGATAACTCCAAACCACTCCAAAGGACGAGATAACTCCAAACCACTCCAAAACACGAGATAACTCCAAACCACTCCAAAACAAGAGATAACTCTCCAAACCACTCCAAAACACGAGATAACTCCAAACCACTCCAAAACACGAGACAATTCCAAACCACTCCAAAACACGAGATAACTCCAAACCACTCCAAAACACGAGATAACTCCAAACCACTCCAAAACACGAGATAACTCCAAACCACTCCAAAACACGAGATAACTCCAAACGCTCCAAAACACGAGATAACTCCAAACCACTCAAAACACGAGATAACTCCAAACCACTCCAAAACACGAGATAACTCCAAACCACTCCAAAACAAGAGATAACTCCAAACCACTCCAAAACACGAGATAACTCCAAACCACTCCAAAACGCGAGATAACTCCAAACCACTCCAAAACACGAGATAACTCCAAACCACTCCAAAACACGAGATAACTCCAAACCACTCCAAAACAGGAGACAACTCCAAAACACGAGATAACTCCAAACCACTCCAAAACACGAGATAACTCCAAACCACTCCAAAACACGAGATAACTCCAAACCACTCCAAAACACGAGATAACGCCAAACCACACCAAAACACGAAATAACTCCAAACCACTCCAAAACACGAGATAACTCCAAACCACTCCAAAACACGAGATAACTCCAAACCACTCCAAAACACGAGATAACTCCAAACCACTCCAAAACACGAGATAACTCCAAAACACGAGATAACTCCAAACCACTCCAAAACACGAGATAACTCCAAACCACTCCAAAACACGAGATAACTCCAAAGCACTGCAAAGCACGAGATAACTCCAATCCACTCCAAAACACGAGATAACTCTCCAAACCACTCCAAAACACGAGATAACTCCAAACCACTCCACAACACGAGATAACTCCAAAACACTAGATAACTCCAAACAACTCCAAAACACGAGATAACTCCAAACCACTCCAAAACACGAGATAACGCCAAACCACTCCAAAACACGAAATAACTCCAAACCACTCCAAAACACGAGATAACACCAAACCACTCCAAAACACGAGATAACTCCAAACCACTCCAAAACACGAGATAACTCCAAACCACTCCACAGCACGAGATAACTCCAAACCACTCCAAAACACGAGATAACTCAAAACCACTCCAAAAAACGCGATAACTCCATACCACTCCAAAGCACGAGATAACTCCAATCCACTCCAAAACACGAGATAACTCTCCAAACCACTCCAAAACACGAGATAACTCCAAACCTCTCCAAAACACGAGATAACTCCAAACCACTCCAAAACACGAGATAACTCCAAACCACTCCAAAACACGAGATAACTCCATACCACTCCAAAACACGACATAACTCCAAACCACTCCAAAACACGAGATAACTCCAAACTACTCCAAAACACGAGATAACTCCAAACCACTCAAAACATGAGATAACTCCAAACCACTCCAAAGGACGAGATAACTCCAAACCACTCCAAAACACGAGATAACTCCAAACCACTCCAAAACAAGAGATAACTCTCCAAACCACTCCAAAACACGAGATAACTCCAAACCACTCCAAAACACGAGACAACTCCAAACCACTCCAAAACACGAGATAACTCCAAACCACTCCAAAACACGAGATAACTCCAAACCACTCCAAAACACGAGATAACTCCAAACCACTCCAAAACACGAGATAACTCCAAACGCTCCAAAACACGAGATAACTCCAAACCACTCAAAACACGAGATAACTCCAAACCACTCCAAAACACGAGATAACTCCAAACCACTCCAAAACAAGAGATAACTCCAAACCACTCCAAAACACGAGATAACTCCAAACCACTCCAAAACGCGAGATAACTCCAAACCACTCCAAAACACGAGATAACTCCAAACCACTCCAAAACGCGAGATAACTCCAAACCACTCCAAAACACGAGATAACTCCAAACCACTCCAAAACACGAGATAACGCCAAACCACACCAAAACACGAAATAACACCAAACCACTCCAAAACACGAGATAACTCCAAACAACTCCAAAACACGAGATAACTCCAAACCACTCCAAAACACGAGATAACTCCAAACCACTCCAAACACCAGATTACTCCAAAACACGAGATAACTCCAAACCACTTCAAAACACGAGACAACTCCAAACCACTCCAAAACACGAGATAACTCCAAACCACTGCAAAACAGGAGATAACTCCAAAACACGAGGTAACTCCAAACCACTCCAAAACACGAGATAACTCCAAACCACTCCAAAACACGAGATAGCTCCAAAACACTCCAAAACACGAGATAACTCCAAAATACGGAATAACTGCAAACCACTCCAAAACACGAGATAACTCCAAACCACTCCAAAACACGAGATAACTCCAAACCACTCCAAAGCACGAGATAACTCCAAAACACGAGATAACTCCAAACCACTCCATAACACGAGATAACTCCAAAACACTCCAAAGCACGAGTAACTCCAATCCACTCCAAAACACGAGATAACTCTCCAAACCACTCCAAAACACAAGATAACTCCAAACCATTCCACAACACGAGATAACTCCAAAACACGAGATAACTCCAAACCACTCGAAAACACGAAATAACTCCAAACCACTCCAAAACACGAGATAACACCAAACCACTCCAAAACACGAGATAACTCCAAACCACTCCAAAACACGGGATAACACCAAACCACTCCAAAACAGGAGATAACTCAAAACCACTCCAAAAAACGCGATAACTCCAAACCACTCCAAAACACGAGATAACACCAAACCACTCCAAAACACGAGATAACTCCAAACCACTCCAAAACACGAGATAACTCCAAACCACTCCAAAACACGAGATAACACCAAACCACTCCAAAACACGAGATAACTCCAAACCACTCCAAAACACGGGATAACACCAAACCACTCCAAAACACGAGATAACGCCAAACCACTCCAAAACACGAAATAACTCCAAACCACTCCAAAACACGAGATAACACCAAACCACTCCAAAACACGAGATAACTCCAAACCACTCCAAAACACGGGATAACACCAAACCACTCCAAAACAGGAGATAACTCAAAACCACTCCAAAAAACGCGATAACTCCAAACCACTACAAAGCAGGAGGTAACTCCAATCCACTCCAAAACACGAGATAACTCCAAACCACTCCAAAGCACGAGATAACTCCAAAACACGAGATAACTCCAAACCACTCCAAAACACGAGATAACACCAAACCACTCCATAACACGAGATAACTCCAAAACACTCCAAAGCACGAGTAACTCCAATCCACTCCAAAACACGAGATAACTCTCCAAACGACTCCAAAACACGAGATAACTCCAAACCATTCCACAACACGAGATAACTCCAAAACACGAGATAACTCCAAACCACTCCAAAACACGAGATAACTCCAAACCACTCCAAAACACGAGATAACGCCAAACCACTCCAAAACACGAAATAAATCCAAACCACTCCAAAACACGAGATAACACCAAACCACTCCAAAACACGAGATAACTCCAAACCACTCCAAAACACAAGATAACTCCAAACCACTCCAAAACACGAGATAACACCAAACCACTCCAAAACACGAGATAACTCCAAAACACGAGATAACTCCAAACCACTCCAAAACACGAGATAACTCCAAACCACTCCAAAACACGAGATAACTCCAAAACACTCCAAAGCACGAGATAACTCCAATCCACTCCAAAACACGAGATAACTCTCCAAACCACTCCAAAAAACGAGATAACTCCAAACCACTCCACAACACGAGATAACTCCAAAACACGAGATAACTCCAAACCACTCGAAAACACGAGATAACTCCAAACCACTCCAAAACACGAGATAACGCCAAACCACTCCAAAACACGAAATAACTCCAAACCACTCCAAAACACGAGATAACACCAAACCACTCCAAAACACGAGATAACTCCAAACCACTCCAAAACACGAGATAACACCAAACCACTCCAAAACAGGAGATAACTCAAAACCACTCCAAAAAACGCGATAACTCCAAACCACTCCAAAGCAGGAGGTAACTCCAATCCACTCCAAAACACGAGATAACTAAAAACCACTCCAAAGCACGAGATAACTCCAAAACACGAGATAACTCCAAACCACTCCAAAACACGAGATAACACCAAACCACTCCAAAACAGGAGATAACTCAAAACCACTCCAAAAAACGCGATAACTCCAAACCACTCCAAAGCAGGAGGTAACTCCAATCCACTCCAAAACACGAGATAACTCCAAACCGCTCCAAAGCACGAGATAACTCCAAAACACGAGATAACTCCAAACCACTCCAAAACACGAGATAACTCCAAACCACTCCAAAACACGAGATAACTCCAAAACACTGCAAAGCACGAGATAACTCCAATCCACTCCAAAACACGAGATAACTCTCCAAACCACTCCAAAACACGAGATAACTCCAAACCACTCCACAACACGAGATAAGTCCAAAACACGAGATAACTCCAAACCACTCCAAAACACGAAATAAATCCAAACCACTCCAAAACACGAGATAACACCAAACCACTCCAAAATTCGAGATAACTCCAAACCACTCCAAAACACGAGATAACTCCAAACCACTCCAAAACACGAGATAACACCAAACCACTCCAAAACACGAGATAACTCCAAAACACGAGATAACTCCAAACCACTCCAAAACACGAGATAACTCCAAATCACTCCAAAACACGAGATAACTCCAAAACACTCAAAAGCACGAGATAACTCCAATCCACTCCAAAACACGAGATAACTCTCCAAACCACTCCAAAACACGAGATAACTCCAAACCACTCCACAACACGAGATAACTCCAAAACACGAGATAACTCCAAACCACTCCAAAACACGAGATAACTCCAAACCACTCCAAAACACGAGATAACGCCAAACCACTCCAAAACACGAAATAACTCCAAACCACTCCAAAACACGAGATAACACCAAACCACTCCAAAACACGAGAAAACTGCAAACCACTCCAAAACACGAGATAACTCCAAACCACTCCACAGCACGAGATAACTCCAAACCACTCCAAAACACGAGATAACTCAAAACCACTCCAAAAAACGCGATAACTCCATACCACTCCAAAGCCCGAGATAACTCCAATCCACTCCAAAACACGAGATAACTCTCCAAACCACTCCAAAACAGGAGATAACTCCAAACCACTCCAAAACACGAGATAACTCCAAACCACTCCAAAACACGAGATAACTCCAAACCACTCCAAAAGACGAGATAACTCAAAACCACTCCAAAAAACGCGATAACTCCATACCACTCCAAAGCCCGAGATAACTCCAATCCACTCCAAAACACGAGATAACTCTCCAAACCACTCCAAAACACGAGATAACTCCAAACCACTCCAAAGCACGAGACAACTCCAAACCACTCCAAAACACGAGATAACTCCAAAACACGAGCTAACTCCAAACCACTCCAAAACACGTGATAACTCCAAACCACTCCAAAACATGAGATAACTCCAAAACACTCCAAAGCACGAGATAACTCCAATCCACTCCACAACACGAGATAACTCCAAAACACGAGATAACTCCAAACCACTCGAAAACACGAAATAACTCCAAACCACTCCAAAACACGAGATAACACCAAACCACTCCAAAACACGAGATAACTCCAAACCACTCCAAAACACGAGATAACACCAAACCACTCCAAAACAGGAGATAACTCAAAACCACTCCAAAAAACGCGATAACTCCAAACCACTCCAAAGCAGGAGATAACTCCAAACCACTCCAAAACACGAGATAACTCCAAACCACTCCACAGCACGAGATAACTCCAAACCACTCCAAAACACGAGATAACTCAAAACCACTCCAAAAAACGCGATAACTCCATACCACTCCAAAGCACGAGATAACTCCAATCCACTCCAAAACACGAGATAACTCTCCAAACCACTCCAAAACACGAGATAACTCCAAACCTCTCCAAAACACGAGATAACTCCAAACCACTCCAAAACACGAGATAACTCCAAACCACTCCAAAACACGAGATAACTCCATACCACTCCAAAACACGACATAACTCCAAACCACTCCAAAACACGAGATAACTCCAAACTACTCCAAAACACGAGATAACTCCAAACCACTCAAAACATGAGATAACTCCAAACCACTCCAAAGGCCGAGATAACTCCAAACCACTCCAAAACACGAGATAACTCCAAACCACTCCAAAACAAGAGATAACTCTCCAAACCACTCCAAAACACGAGATAACTCCAAACCACTCCAAAACACGAGACAACTCCAAACCACTCCAAAACACGAGATAACTCCAAACCACTCCAAAACACGAGATAACTCCAAACCACTCCAAAACACGAGATAACTCCAAACCACTCCAAAACACGAGATAACTCCAAACGCTCCAAAACACGAGATAACTCCAAACCACTCAAAACACGAGATAACTCCAAACCACTCCAAAACACGAGATAACTCCAAACCACTCTAAAACAAGAGATAACTCCAAACCACTCCAAAACACGAGATAACTCCAAACCACTCCAAAACGCGAGATAACTCCAAACCACTCCAAAACACGAGATAACTCCAAACCACTCCAAAACGCGAGATAACTCCAAACCACTCCAAAACACGAGATAACTCCAAACCACTCCAAAACACGAGATAACGCCAAACCACACCAAAACACGAAATAACTCCATACCACTCCAAAACACGAGATAACACCAAACCACTCCAAAACACGAGATAACTCCAAACAACTCCAAAACACGGAGATAACTCCAAACCACTCCAAAACACGAGATAACTCCAAACCACTCCAAACACCAGATTACTCCAAAACACGAGATAACTCCAAACCACTTCAAAACACGAGACAACTCCAAACCACTCCAAAACACGAGATAACTCCAAACCACTGCAAAACAGGAGATAACTCCAAAACACGAGGTAACTCCAAACCACTCCAAAACACGAGATAACTCCAAACCACTCCAAAGCACGAGATAGCTCCAAAACACTCCAAAACACGAGATAACTCCAAAATACGGAATAACTGCAAACCACTCCAAAACACGAGATAACTCCAAACCACTCCAAAACACGAGATAACTCCAAACCACTCCAAAGCACGAGATAACTCCAAAACACGAGATAACTCCAAACCACTCCATAACACGAGATAACTCCAAAACACTCCAAAGCACGAGTAACTCCAATCCACTCCAAAACACGAGATAACTCTCCAAACCACTCCAAAACACGAGATAACTCCAAACCATTCCACAACACGAGATAACTCCAAAACACGAGATAACTCCAAACCACTCGAAAACACGAGATAACTCCAAACCACTCCAAAACACGAGATAACGCCAAACCACTCCAAAACACGAAATAACTCCAAACCACTCCAAAACACGAGATAACACCAAACCACTCCAAAACACGAGATAACTCCAAACCACTCCAAAACACGGGATAACACCAAACCACTCCAAAACAGGAGATAACTCAAAACCACTCCAAAAAACGCGATAACTCCAAACCACTCCAAAGCAGGAGGTAACTCCAATCCACTCCAAAACACGAGATAACTCCAAACCACTCCAATGCACGAGATAACTCCAAAACACGAGATAACTCCAAACCACTCCAAAACACGAGATAACACCAAACCACTCCAAAACACGAGATAACTCCAAAACACTGCAAAGCACGAGATAACTCCAAAACACGAGATAACTCCAAACCACTCCATAACACGAGATAACTCCAAAACACTCCAAAGCACGAGTAACTCCAATCCACTCCAAAACACGAGATAACTCTCCAAACGACTCCAAAACACGAGATAACTCCAAACCATTCCACAACACGAGATAACTCCAAAACACGAGATAACTCCAAACCACTCCAAAACACGAGATAACTCCAAACCACTCCAAAACACGAGATAACGCCAAACCACTCCAAAACACGAAATAAATCCAAACCACTCCAAAACACGAGATAACACCAAACCACTCCAAAACACGAGATAACTCCAAACCACTCCAAAACACAAGATAACTCCAAACCACTCCAAAACACGAGATAACACCAAACCACTCCAAAACACGAGATAACTCCAAAACACGAGATAACTCCAAACCACTCCAAAACACGAGATAACTCCAAACCACTCCAAAACACGAGATAACTCCAAAACACTCCAAAGCACGAGATAACTCCAATCCACTCCAAAACACGAGATAACTCTCCAAACCACTCCAAAAAACGAGATAACTCCAAACCACTCCACAACACGAGATAACTCCAAAACACGAGATAACTCCAAACCACTCGAAAACACGAGATAACTCCAAACCACTCCAAAACACGAGATAACGCCAAACCACTCCAAAACACGAAATAACTCCAAACCACTCCAAAACACGAGATAACACCAAACCACTCCAAAACACGAGATAACTCCAAACCACTCCAAAACACGAGATAACACCAAACCACTCCAAAACAGGAGATAACTCAAAACCACTCCAAAAAACGCGATAACTCCAAACCACTCCAAAGCAGGAGGTAACTCCAATCCACTCCAAAACACGAGATAACTAAAAACCACTCCAAAGCACGAGATAACTCCAAAACACGAGATAACTCCAAACCACTCCAAAACACGAGATAACACCAAACCACTCCAAAACAGGAGATAACTCAAAACCACTCCAAAAAACGCGATAACTCCAAACCACTCCAAAGCAGGAGGTAACTCCAATCCACTCCAAAACACGAGATAACTCCAAACCGCTCCAAAGCACGAGATAACTCCAAAACACGAGATAACTCCAAACCACTCCAAAACACGAGATAACTCCAAACCACTCCAAAACACGAGATAACTCCAAAACACTGCAAAGCACGAGATAACTCCAATCCACTCCAAAACACGAGATAACTCTCCAAACCACTCCAAAACACGAGATAACTCCAAACCACTCCACAACACGAGATAAGTCCAAAACACGAGATAACTCCAAACCACTCCAAAACACGAAATAAATCCAAACCACTCCAAAACACGAGATAACACCAAACCACTCCAAAATTCGAGATAACTCCAAACCACTCCAAAACACGAGATAACTCCAAACCACTCCAAAACACGAGATAACTCCAAAACACGAGATAACTCCAAACCACTCCAAAACACGAGATAACTCCAAACCACTCCAAAACACGAGATAACTCCAAAACACTCAAAAGCACGAGATAACTCCAATCCACTCCAAAACACGAGATAACTCTCCAAACCACTCCAAAACACGAGATAACTCCAAACCACTCCACAACACGAGATAACTCCAAAACACGAGATAACTCCAAACCACTCCAAAACACGAGATAACACCAAACCACTCCAAAACACGAGAAAACTGCAAACCACTCCAAAACACGAGATAACTCCAAACCACTCCACAGCACGAGATAACTCCAAACCACTCCAAAACACGAGATAACTCAAAACCACTCCAAAAAACGCGATAACTCCATACCACTCCAAAGCCCGAGATAACTCCAATCCACTCCAAAACACGAGATAACTCTCCAAACCACTCCAAAACAGGAGATAACTCCAAACCACTCCAAAACACGAGATAACTCCAAACCACTCCAAAACAAGAGATAACTCTCCAAACCACTCCAAAACACGAGATAACTCCAAACCACTCCAAAGCACGAGACAACTCCAAACCACTCCAAAACACGAGATAACTCCAAAACACGAGCTAACTCCAAACCACTCCAAAACACGTGATAACTCCAAACCACTCCAAAACATGAGATAACTCCAAAACACTCCAAAGCACGAGATAACTCCAATCCACTCCACAACACGAGATAACTCCAAAACACGAGATAACTCCAAACCACTCGAAAACACGAAATAACTCCAAACCACTCCAAAACACGAGATAACACCAAACCACACCAAAACACGAGATAACTCCAAACCACTCCAAAACACGAGATAACACCAAACCACTCCAAAACAGGAGATAACTCAAAACCACTCCAAAAAACGCGATAACTCCAAACCACTCCAAAGCAGGAGGTAACTCCAATCCACTCCAAAACACGAGATAACTAAAAACCACTCCAAAGCACGAGATAACTCCAAAACACGAGATAACTCCAAACCACTCCAAAACACGAGATAACACCAAACCACTCCAAAACAGGAGATAACTCAAAACCACTCCAAAAAACGCGATAACTCCAAACCACTCCAAAGCAGGAGGTAACTCCAATCCACTCCAAAACACGAGATAACTCCAAACCGCTCCAAAGCACGAGATAACTCCAAAACACGAGATAACTCCAAACCACTCCAAAACACGAGATAACTCCAAACCACTCCAAAACACGAGATAACTCCAAAACACTGCAAAGCACGAGATAACTCCAATCCACTCCAAAACACGAGATAACTCTCCAAACTACTCCAAAACACGAGATAACTCCAAACCACTCCACAACACGAGATAAGTCCAAAACACGAGATAACTCCAAACCACTCCAAAACACGAAATAAATCCAAACCACTCCAAAACACGAGATAACACCAAACCACTCCAAAACACGAGATAACACCAAACCACTCCAAAACACGAGATAACTCCAAAACACGAGATAACTCCAAACCACTCCAAAACACGAGATAACTCCAAACCACTCCAAAACACGAGATAACTCCAAAACACTCAAAGCACGAGATAACTCCAATCCACTCCAAAACACGAGATAACTCTCCAAACCACTCCAAAACACGAGATAACTCCAAACCACTCCACAACACGAGATAACTCCTAAACACGAGATAACTCCAAACCACTCCAAAACACGAGATAACTCCAAACCACTCCAAAACACGAGATAACGCCAAACCACTCCAAAACACGAAATAACGCCAAACCACTCCAAAACACGAGATAACACCAAACCACTCCAAAACACGAGAAAACTGCAAACCACTCCAAAACACGAGATAACTCCAAACCACTCCACAGCACGAGATAACTCCAAACCACTCCAAAACACGAGATAACTCAAAACCACTCCAAAAAACGCGATAACTCCATACCACTCCAAAGCCCGAGATAACTCCAATCCACTCCAAAACACGAGATAACTCTCCAAACCACTCCAAAACACGAGATAACTCCAAACCACTCCAAAACACGAGATAACTCCAAACCACTCCAAAACACGAGACAACTCCAAACCACTCCAAAACACGAGATAACTCCAAAACACGAGCTAACTCCAAACCACTCCAAAACACGAGATAACTCCAAACCACTCCAAAACACGAGATAACTCCAAAACACTCCAAAGCACGAGATAACTCCAATCCACTCCACAACACGAGATAACTCCAAAACACGAGGTAACTCCAAACCACTCGAAAACACGAAATAACTCCAAACCACTCCAAAACACGAGATAACACCAAACCACTCCAAAACACGAGATAACTCCAAACCACTCCAAAACACGAGATAACACCAAACCACTCCAAAACAGGAGATAACTCAAAACCACTCCAAAAAACGCGATAACTCCAAACCACTCCAAAGCACGAGATAACTCCAAAACACGAGATAACTCCAAACCACTCCAAAACACGAGATAACTCCAAACCACTCCAAAACACGAGATAACTCCAAAACACTGCAAAGCACGAGATAACTCCAATCCACTCCAAAACACGAGATAACTCTCCAAACCACTCCAAAACACGAGATAACTCCAAACCACTCCACAACACGAGATAACTCCAAAACACGAGATAACTCCAAACCACTCCAAAACACGAGATATGTCCAAACCACTCCAAAACACGAGATAACGCCAAACCACTCCAAAACATGAAATAACTCCAAACCACTCCAAAACACGAGATAACACCAAACCACTCCAAAACACGAGATAACTCCAAACCACTCCAAAACACGAGATAACTCCAAACCACTCCACAGCACGAGATAACTCCAAACCACTCCAAAACACGAGATAACTCAAAACCACTCCAAAAAACGCGATAACTCCATACCACTCCAAAGCACGAGATAACTCCAATCCACTCCAAAACACGAGATAACTCTCCAAACCACTCTAAAACACGAGATAACTCCAAACCACTCCAAAACACGAGATAACTCCAAACCACTCCAAAACACGAGATAACTCCAAACCACTCCAAAACACGAGATAACTCCAAACCACTCAAAACATGAGATAACTCCAAACCACTCCAAAGGACGAGATAACTCCAAACCACTCCAAAACACGAGATAACTCCAAACCACTCCAAAACACGAGATAACTCCAAACCACTCCAAAACACGAGATAACTCCAAACCACTCCAAAACACGAGATAACTCCATACCACTCCAAAGCACGAGATAACTCCAATCCACTCCAAAACACGAGATAACTCTCCAAACCACTCCAAAACACGAGATAACTCCAAACCACTCCAAAACACGAGACAACTCCAAACCACTCCAAAACACGAGATAACTCCAAACCACTCCAAAACACGAGATAACTCCAAACCACTCCAAAACACGAGATAACTCCAAACCACTCCAAAACACGAGATAACTCCAAACGCTCCAAAACACGAGATAACTCCAAACCACTCAAAACACGAGATAACTCCAAACCACTCCAAAACACGAGATAACTCCAAACCACTCCAAAACAAGAGATAACTCCAAACCACTCCAAAACACGAGATAACTCCAAACCACTCCAAAACACTAGATAACTCCAAACCACTCCAAAACACGACATAACTCCAAACCACTCCAAAACACGAGATAACGCCAAACCACACCAAAACACGAAATAACTCCATACCACTCCAAAACACGAGATAACACCAAACCACTCCAAAACACGAGATAACTCCAAACAACTCCAAAACACGAGATAACTCCAAACCACTCCAAAACACGAGATAACTCCAAACCACTCCAAAACACCAGATTACTCCAAAACACGAGATAACTCCAAACCACTTCAAAACACGAGACAACTCCAAACCACTCCAAAACACGAGATAACTCCAAACCACTGCAAAACAGGAGATAACTCCAAAACACGAGGTAACTCCAAACCACTCCAAAACACGAGATAACCCCAAACCACTCCAAAACACGAGATAGCTCCAAAACACTCCAAAACACGAGATAACTCCAAAATACGGAATAACTGCAAACCACTCCAAAACACGAGATAACTCCAAACCACTCCAAAACACGAGATAACTCCAAACCACTCCAAAGCACGAGATAACTCCAAAACACGAGATAACTCCAAACCACTCCATAACACGAGATAACTCCAAAACACTGCAAAGCACGAGATAACTCCAATCCACTCCAAAACACGAGATAACTCTCCAAACCACTCCAAAACACGAGATAACTCCAAACCACTCCACAACACGAGATAACTCCAAAACACGAGATAACTCCAAACCACTCCAAAACACGAGATAAGTCCAAACCACTCCAAAACACGAGATAACGCCAAACCACTCCAAAACATGAAATAACTCCAAACCACTCCAAAACACGAGATAACACCAAACCACTCCAAAACACGAGATAACTCCAAACCACTCCAAAACACGAGATAACTCCAAACCACTCCACAGCACGAGATAACTCCAAACCACTCCAAAACACGAGATAACTCAAAACCACTCCAAAAAACGCGATAACTCCATACCACTCCAAAGCACGAGATAACTCCAATCCACTCCAAAACACGAGATAACTCTCCAAACCACTCTAAAACACGAGATAACTCCAAACCACTCCAAAACACGAGATAACTCCAAACCACTCCAAAACACGAGATAACTCCAAACCACTCCAAAACACGAGATAACTCCAAACCACTCAAAACATGAGATAACTCCAAACCACTCCAAAGGACGAGATAACTCCAAACCACTCCAAAACACGAGATAACTCCAAACCACTCCAAAACACGAGATAACTCCAAACCACTCCAAAACACGAGATAACTCCAAACCACTCCAAAACACGAGATAACTCCGTACCACTCCAAAGCACGAGATAACTCCAATCCACTCCAAAACACGAGATAACTCTCCAAACCACTCCAAAACACGAGATAACTCCAAACCACTCCAAAACACGAGACAACTCCAAACCACTCCAAAACACGAGATAACTCCAAACCACTCCAAAACACGAGATAACTCCAAACCACTCCAAAACACGAGATAACTCCAAACCACTCCAAAACACGAGATAACTCCAAACGCTCCAAAACACGAGATAACTCCAAACCACTCAAAACACGAGATAACTCCAAACCACTCCAAAACACGAGATAACTCCAAACCACTCCAAAACAAGAGATAACTCCAAACCACTCCAAAACACGAGATAACTCCAAACCACTCCAAAACACGAGATAACTCCAAACCACTCCAAAACACGAGATAACTCCAAACCACTCCAAAACACGAGATAACGCCAAACCACACCAAAACACGAAATAACTCCATACCACTCCAAAACACGAGATAACACCAAACCACTCCAAAACACGAGATAACTCCAAACAACTCCAAAACACGAGATAACTCCAAACCACTCCAAAACACGAGATAACTCCAAACCACTCCAAAACACCAGATTACTCCAAAACACGAGATAACTCCAAACCACTTCAAAACACGAGACAACTCCAAACCACTCCAAAACACGAGATAACTCCAAACCACTGCAAAACAGGAGATAACTCCAAAACACGAGGTAACTCCAAACCACTCCAAAACACGAGATAACCCCAAACCACTCCAAAACACGAGATAGCTCCAAAACACTCCAAAACACGAGATAACTCCAAAATACGGAATAACTGCAAACCACTCCAAAACACGAGATAACTCCAAACCACTCCAAAACACGAGATAACTCCAAACCACTCCAAAGCACGAGATAACTCCAAAACACGAGATAACTCCAAACCACTCCATAACACGAGATAACTCCAAAACACTCCAAAGCACGAGTAACTCCAATCCACTCCAAAACACGAGATAACTCTCCAAACCACTCCAAAACACGAGATAACTCCAAACCATTCCACAACACGAGATAACTCCAAAACACGAGATAACTCCAAACCACTCGAAAACACGAGATAACTCCAAACCACTCCAAAACACGAGATAACGCCAAACCACTCCAAAACACGAAATAACTCCAAACCACTCCAAAACACGAGATAACACCAAACCACTCCAAAACACGAGATAACTCCAAACCACTCCAAAACACGAGATAACACCAAACCACTCCAAAACAGGAGATAACTCAAAACCACTCCAAAAAACGCGATAACTCCAAACCACTCCAAAGCAGGAGGTAACTCCAATCCACTCCAAAACACGAGATAACTCCAAACCACTCCAAAGCACGAGATAACTCCAAAACACGAGATAACTCCAAACCACTCCAAAACACGAGATAACACCAAACCACTCCAAAACACGAGATAACTCCAAAACACTGCAAAGCACGAGATAACTCCAAAACACGAGATAACTCCAAACCACTCCATAACACGAGATAACTCCAAAACACTCCAAAGCACGAGTAACTCCAATCCACTCCAAAACACGAGATAACTCTCCAAACGACTCCAAAACACGAGATAACTCCAAACCATTCCACAACACGAGATAACTCCAAAACACGAGATAACTCCAAACCACTCCAAAACACGAGATAACTCCAAACCACTCCAAAACACGAGATAACGCCAAACCACTCCAAAACACGAAATAAATCCAAACCACTCCAAAACCCGAGATAACACCAAACCACTCCAAAACACGAGATAACTCCAAACCACTCCAAAACACAAGATAACTCCAAACCACTCCAAAACACGAGATAACACCAAACCACTCCAAAACACGAGATAACTCCAAAACACGAGATAACTCCAAACCACTCCAAAACACGAGATATCTCCAAACCACTCCAAAACACGAGATAACTCCAAAACACTCCAAAGCACGAGATAACTCCAATCCACTCCAAAACACGAGATAACTCTCCAAACCACTCCAAAACACGAGATAACTCCAAACCACTCCAAAACACGAGATAACTCCAAACCACTCCAAAACACGAGATAACTCCAAACCACTCCAAAACACGAGATAACTCCATACCGCTCCAAAACACGACATAACTCCAAACCACTCCAAAACACGAGATAACTCCAAACCAGTCCAAAACACGAGATAACTCCAAACCACTCAAAACATGAGATAACTCCAAACCACTCCAAAGGACGAGATAACTCCAAACCACTCCAAAACACGAGATAACTCCAAACCACTCCAAAACAAGAGATAACTCTCCAAACCACTCCAAAACACGAGATAACTCCAAACCACTCCAAAACACGAGACAACTCCAAACCACTCCAAAACACGAGATAACTCCAAACCACTCCAAAACACGAGATAACTCCAAACCACTCCAAAACACGAGATAACTCCAAACCACTCCAAAACACGAGATAACTCCAAACGCTCCAAAACACGAGATAACTCCAAACCACTCAAAACACGAGATAACTCCAAACCACTCCAAAACACGAGATAACTCCAAACCACTCCAAAACAAGAGATAACTCCAAACCACTCCAAAACACGAGATAACTCCAAACCACTCCAAAACGCGAGATAACTCCAAACCACTCCAAAACACGAGATAACTCCAAACCACTCCAAAACACGAGATAACTCCAAACCACTCCAAAACAGGAGATAACTCCAAAACACGAGATAACTCCAAACCACTCCAAAACACGAGATAACTCCAAACCACTCCAAAACACGAGATAACTCCAAACCACTCCAAAACACGAGATAACGCCAAACCACACCAAAACACGAAATAACTCCATACCACTCCAAAACACGAGATAACACCAAACCACTCCAAAACACGAGATAACTCCAAACAACTCCAAAACGCGAGATAACTCCAAACCACTCCAAAACACGAGATAACTCCAAACCACTCCAAAACACGAGATAACTCCAAACCACTCCAAAACAGGAGATAACTCCAAAACACGAGATAACTCCAAACCACTCCAAAACACGAGATAACTCCAAACCACTCCAAAACACGAGATAACTCCAAACCACTCCAAAACACGAGATAACGCCAAACCACACCAAAACACGAAATAACTCCATACCACTCCAAAACACGAGATAACACCAAACCACTCCAAAACACGAGATAACTCCAAACAACTCCAAAACACGAGATAACTCCAAACCACTCCAAAACACGAGATAACTCCAAACCACTCCAAAACACCAGATTACTCCAAAACACGAGATAACTCCAAACCACTCCAAAACACCAGATTACTCCAAAACACGAGATAACTCCAAACCACTTCAAAACACGAGACAACTCCAAACCACTCCAAAACACGAGATAACTCCAAACCACTGCAAAACACGAGATAACTCCAAAACACGAGGTAACTCCAAACCACTCCAAAACACGAGAAAACTCCAAACCACTCCAAAACACGAGATAGCTCCAAAACACTCCAAAACACGAGATAACTCCAAAATACGGAATAACTGCAAACCACTCCAAAACACGAGATAACTCCAAACCACTCCAAAACACGAGATAACTCCAAACCACTCCAAAGCACGAGATAACTCCAAAACACGAGATAACTCCAAACCACTCCATAACACGAGATAACTCCAAAGCACTCCAAAGCACGAGTAACTCCAATCCACTCCAAAGCACGAGATAACTCTCCAAACCACTCCAAAACACGAGATAACTCCAAACCATTCCACAACACGAGATAACTCCAAAACACGAGATAACTCCAAACCACTCGAAAACACGAGATAACTCCAAACCACTCCAAAACACGAGATAACGCCAAACCATTCCAAAACACGAAATAACTCCAAACCACTCCAAAACACGAGATAACTCCAAACCACTCCAAAACACGAGATAACACCAAACCACTCCAAAACAGGAGATAACTCAAAACCACTCCAAAAAACGCGATAACTCCAAACCACTCCAAAGCAGGAGGTAACTCCAATCCACTCCAAAACACGAGATAACTCCAAATCACTCCAAAGCACGAGATAACTCCAAAACACGAGATAACTCCAAACCACTCCAAAGCACGAGATAACACCAAACCACTCCAAAACACGAGATAACTCCAAAACACTGCAAAGCACGAGATAACTCCAAAACACGAGATAACTCCAAACCACTCCATAACACGAGATAACTCCAAAACACTCCAAAGCACGAGTAACTCCAATCCACTCCAAAACACGAGATAACTCTCCAAACGACTCCAAAACACGAGATAACTCCAAACCATTCCACAACACGAGATAACTCCAAAACACGAGATAACTCCAAACCACTCCAAAACACGAGATAACTCCAAACCACTCCAAAACACGAGATAACGCCAAACCACTCCAAAACACGAAATAAATCCAAACCACTGCAAAACAAGAGATAACTCCAAACCACTCCAAAACACGAGATAACTCCAAACCACTCCAAAACACGAGATAACTCCAAACCACTCCAAAACACGAGATAACTCCATACCACTCCAAAACACGACATAACTCCAAACCACTCCAAAACACGAGATAACTCCAAACCACTCCAAAACACGAGATAACTCCAAACCACTCAAAACATGAGATAACTCCAAACCACTCCAAAGGACGAGATAACTCCAAACCACTCCAAAACACGAGATAACTCCAAACCACTCCAAAACAAGAGATAACTCTCCAAACCACTCCAAAACACGAGATAACTCCAAACCACTCCAAAACACGAGACAACTCCAAACCACTCCAAAACACGAGATAACTCCAAACCACTCCAAAACACGAGATAACTCCAAACCACTCCAAAACACGAGATAACTCCAAACCACTCCAAAACACGAGATAACTCCAAACGCTCCAAAACACGAGATAACTCCAAACCACTCAAAACACGAGATAACTCCAAACCACTCCAAAACACGAGATAACTCCAAACCACTCCAAAACAAGAGATAACTCCAAACCACTCCAAAACACGAGATATCTCCAAACCACTCCAAAACGCGAGATAACTCCAAACCACTCCAAAACACGAGATAACTCCAAACCACTCCAAAACAGGAGATAACTCCAAAACACGAGATAACTCCAAACCACTCCAAAACACGAGATAACTCCAAACCACTCCAAAACACGAGATAACTCCAAACCACTCCAAAACACGAGATAACGCCAAACCACACCAAAACACGAAATAACTCCATACCACTCCAAAACACGAGATAACACCAAACCACTCCAAAACACGAGATAACTCCAAACAACTCCAAAACACGAGATAACTCCAAACCACTCCAAAACACGAGATAACTCCAAACCACTGCAAAACAGGAGATAACTCCAAAACACGAGGTAACTCCAAACCACTCCAAAACACGAGATAACTCCAAACCACTCCAAAACACGAGATAGCTCCAAAACACTCCAAAACACGAGATAACTCCAAAATACGGAATAACTGCAAACCACTCCAAAACACGAGATAACTCCAAACCACTCCAAAACACGAGATAACTCCAAACCACTCCAAAGCACGAGATAACTCCAAAACACGAGATAACTCCAAACCACTCCATAACACGAGATAACTCCAAAACACTCCAAAGCACGAGTAACTCCAATCCACTCCAAAACACGAGATAACTCTCCAAACCACTCCAAAACACGAGATAACTCCGTACCACTCCAAAGCACGAGATAACTCCAATCCACTCCAAAACACGAGATAACTCTCCAAACCACTCCAAAACACGAGATAACTCCAAACCACTCCAAAACACGAGACAACTCCAAACCACTCCAAAACACGAGATAACTCCAAACCACTCCAAAACACGAGATAACTCCAAACCACTCCAAAACACGAGATAACTCCAAACCACTCCAAAACACGAGATAACTCCAAACGCTCCAAAACACGAGATAACTCCAAACCACTCAAAACACGAGATAACTCCAAACCACTCCAAAACACGAGATAACTCCAAACCACTCCAAAACAAGAGATAACTCCAAACCACTCCAAAACACGAGATAACTCCAAACCACTCCAAAACACGAGATAACTCCAAACCACTCCAAAACACGAGATAACTCCAAACCACTCCAAAACACGAGATAACGCCAAACCACACCAAAACACGAAATAACTCCATACCACTCCAAAACACGAGATAACACCAAACCACTCCAAAACACGAGATAACTCCAAACAACTCCAAAACACGAGATAACTCCAAACCACTCCAAAACACGAGATAACTCCAAACCACTCCAAAACACCAGATTACTCCAAAACACGAGATAACTCCAAACCACTTCAAAACACGAGACAACTCCAAACCACTCCAAAACACGAGATAACTCCAAACCACTGCAAAACAGGAGATAACTCCAAAACACGAGGTAACTCCAAACCACTCCAAAACACGAGATAACCCCAAACCACTCCAAAACACGAGATAGCTCCAAAACACTCCAAAACACGAGATAACTCCAAAATACGGAATAACTGCAAACCACTCCAAAACACGAGATAACTCCAAACCACTCCAAAACACGAGATAACTCCAAACCACTCCAAAGCACGAGATAACTCCAAAACACGAGATAACTCCAAACCACTCCATAACACGAGATAACTCCAAAACACTCCAAAGCACGAGTAACTCCAATCCACTCCAAAACACGAGATAACTCTCCAAACCACTCCAAAACACGAGATAACTCCAAACCATTCCACAACACGAGATAACTCCAAAACACGAGATAACTCCAAACCACTCGAAAACACGAGATAACTCCAAACCACTCCAAAACACGAGATAACGCCAAACCACTCCAAAACACGAAATAACTCCAAACCACTCCAAAACACGAGATAACACCAAACCACTCCAAAACACGAGATAACTCCAAACCACTCCAAAACACGAGATAACACCAAACCACTCCAAAACAGGAGATAACTCAAAACCACTCCAAAAAACGCGATAACTCCAAACCACTCCAAAGCAGGAGGTAACTCCAATCCACTCCAA
Organism: Somniosus microcephalus; assembly: GCF_052327205.1. Classification (NCBI taxonomy): domain Eukaryota; kingdom Metazoa; phylum Chordata; class Chondrichthyes; order Squaliformes; family Somniosidae; genus Somniosus; species Somniosus microcephalus. The sequence continues at coordinate 32,509,730 of NW_028225187.1, forward strand.
AACACGAGATAACTCCAAACCACTCCAAAGCACGAGATAACTCCAAAACACGAGATAACTCCAAACCACTCCAAAACACGAGATAACACCAAACCACTCCAAAACACGAGATAACTCCAAAACACTGCAAAGCACGAGATAACTCCAAAACACGAGATAACTCCAAACCACTCCATAACACGAGATAACTCCAAAACACTCCAAAGCACGAGTAACTCCAATCCACTCCAAAACACGAGATAACTCTCCAAACGACTCCAAAACACGAGATAACTCCAAACCATTCCACAACACGAGATAACTCCAAAACACGAGATAACTCCAAACCACTCCAAAACACGAGATAACTCCAAACCACTCCAAAACACGAGATAACGCCAAACCACTCCAAAACACGAAATAAATCCAAACCACTCCAAAACCCGAGATAACACCAAACCACTCCAAAACACGAGATAACTCCAAACCACTCCAAAACACAAGATAACTCCAAACCACTCCAAAACACGAGATAACACCAAACCACTCCAAAACACGAGATAACTCCAAAACACGAGATAACTCCAAACCACTCCAAAACACGAGATATCTCCAAACCACTCCAAAACACGAGATAACTCCAAAACACTCCAAAGCACGAGATAACTCCAATCCACTCCAAAACACGAGATAACTCTCCAAACCACTCCAAAACACGAGATAACTCCAAACCACTCCAAAACACGAGATAACTCCAAACCACTCCAAAACACGAGATAACTCCAAACCACTCCAAAACACGAGATAACTCCATACCGCTCCAAAACACGACATAACTCCAAACCACTCCAAAACACGAGATAACTCCAAACCAGTCCAAAACACGAGATAACTCCAAACCACTCAAAACATGAGATAACTCCAAACCACTCCAAAGGACGAGATAACTCCAAACCACTCCAAAACACGAGATAACTCCAAACCACTCCAAAACAAGAGATAACTCTCCAAACCACTCCAAAACACGAGATAACTCCAAACCACTCCAAAACACGAGACAACTCCAAACCACTCCAAAACACGAGATAACTCCAAACCACTCCAAAACACGAGATAACTCCAAACCACTCCAAAACACGAGATAACTCCAAACCACTCCAAAACACGAGATAACTCCAAACGCTCCAAAACACGAGATAACTCCAAACCACTCAAAACACGAGATAACTCCAAACCACTCCAAAACACGAGATAACTCCAAACCACTCCAAAACAAGAGATAACTCCAAACCACTCCAAAACACGAGATAACTCCAAACCACTCCAAAACGCGAGATAACTCCAAACCACTCCAAAACACGAGATAACTCCAAACCACTCCAAAACACGAGATAACTCCAAACCACTCCAAAACAGGAGATAACTCCAAAACACGAGATAACTCCAAACCACTCCAAAACACGAGATAACTCCAAACCACTCCAAAACACGAGATAACTCCAAACCACTCCAAAACACGAGATAACGCCAAACCAAACCACTCCAAAACACGAGATAACTCCAAACAACTCCAAAACGCGAGATAACTCCAAACCACTCCAAAACACGAGATAACTCCAAACCACTCCAAAACACGAGATAACTCCAAACCACTCCAAAACAGGAGATAACTCCAAAACACGAGATAACTCCAAACCACTCCAAAACACGAGATAACTCCAAACCACTCCAAAACACGAGATAACTCCAAACCACTCCAAAACACGAGATAACGCCAAACCACACCAAAACACGAAATAACTCCATACCACTCCAAAACACGAGATAACACCAAACCACTCCAAAACACGAGATAACTCCAAACAACTCCAAAACACGAGATAACTCCAAACCACTCCAAAACACGAGATAACTCCAAACCACTCCAAAACACCAGATTACTCCAAAACACGAGATAACTCCAAACCACTCCAAAACACCAGATTACTCCAAAACACGAGATAACTCCAAACCACTTCAAAACACGAGACAACTCCAAACCACTCCAAAACACGAGATAACTCCAAACCACTGCAAAACACGAGATAACTCCAAAACACGAGGTAACTCCAAACCACTCCAAAACACGAGAAAACTCCAAACCACTCCAAAACACGAGATAGCTCCAAAACACTCCAAAACACGAGATAACTCCAAAATACGGAATAACTGCAAACCACTCCAAAACACGAGATAACTCCAAACCACTCCAAAACACGAGATAACTCCAAACCACTCCAAAGCACGAGATAACTCCAAAACACGAGATAACTCCAAACCACTCCATAACACGAGATAACTCCAAAGCACTCCAAAGCACGAGTAACTCCAATCCACTCCAAAGCACGAGATAACTCTCCAAACCACTCCAAAACACGAGATAACTCCAAACCATTCCACAACACGAGATAACTCCAAAACACGAGATAACTCCAAACCACTCGAAAACACGAGATAACTCCAAACCACTCCAAAACACGAGATAACGCCAAACCATTCCAAAACACGAAATAACTCCAAACCACTCCAAAACACGAGATAACTCCAAACCACTCCAAAACACGAGATAACACCAAACCACTCCAAAACAGGAGATAACTCAAAACCACTCCAAAAAACGCGATAACTCCAAACCACTCCAAAGCAGGAGGTAACTCCAATCCACTCCAAAACACGAGATAACTCCAAATCACTCCAAAGCACGAGATAACTCCAAAACACGAGATAACTCCAAACCACTCCAAAGCACGAGATAACACCAAACCACTCCAAAACACGAGATAACTCCAAAACACTGCAAAGCACGAGATAACTCCAAAACACGAGATAACTCCAAACCACTCCATAACACGAGATAACTCCAAAACACTCCAAAGCACGAGTAACTCCAATCCACTCCAAAACACGAGATAACTCTCCAAACGACTCCAAAACACGAGATAACTCCAAACCATTCCACAACACGAGATAACTCCAAAACACGAGATAACTCCAAACCACTCCAAAACACGAGATAACTCCAAACCACTCCAAAACACGAGATAACGCCAAACCACTCCAAAACACGAAATAAATCCAAACCACTGCAAAACAAGAGATAACTCCAAACCACTCCAAAACACGAGATAACTCCAAACCACTCCAAAACACGAGATAACTCCAAACCACTCCAAAACACGAGATAACTCCATACCACTCCAAAACACGACATAACTCCAAACCACTCCAAAACACGAGATAACTCCAAACCACTCCAAAACACGAGATAACTCCAAACCACTCAAAACATGAGATAACTCCAAACCACTCCAAAGGACGAGATAACTCCAAACCACTCCAAAACACGAGATAACTCCAAACCACTCCAAAACAAGAGATAACTCTCCAAACCACTCCAAAACACGAGATAACTCCAAACCACTCCAAAACACGAGACAACTCCAAACCACTCCAAAACACGAGATAACTCCAAACCACTCCAAAACACGAGATAACTCCAAACCACTCCAAAACACGAGATAACTCCAAACCACTCCAAAACACGAGATAACTCCAAACGCTCCAAAACACGAGATAACTCCAAACCACTCAAAACACGAGATAACTCCAAACCACTCCAAAACACGAGATAACTCCAAACCACTCCAAAACAAGAGATAACTCCAAACCACTCCAAAACACGAGATATCTCCAAACCACTCCAAAACGCGAGATAACTCCAAACCACTCCAAAACACGAGATAACTCCAAACCACTCCAAAACAGGAGATAACTCCAAAACACGAGATAACTCCAAACCACTCCAAAACACGAGATAACTCCAAACCACTCCAAAACACGAGATAACTCCAAACCACTCCAAAACACGAGATAACGCCAAACCACACCAAAACACGAAATAACTCCATACCACTCCAAAACACGAGATAACACCAAACCACTCCAAAACACGAGATAACTCCAAACAACTCCAAAACACGAGATAACTCCAAACCACTCCAAAACACGAGATAACTCCAAACCACTGCAAAACAGGAGATAACTCCAAAACACGAGGTAACTCCAAACCACTCCAAAACACGAGATAACTCCAAACCACTCCAAAACACGAGATAGCTCCAAAACACTCCAAAACACGAGATAACTCCAAAATACGGAATAACTGCAAACCACTCCAAAACACGAGATAACTCCAAACCACTCCAAAACACGAGATAACTCCAAACCACTCCAAAGCACGAGATAACTCCAAAACACGAGATAACTCCAAACCACTCCATAACACGAGATAACTCCAAAACACTCCAAAGCACGAGTAACTCCAATCCACTCCAAAACACGAGATAACTCTCCAAACCACTCCAAAACACGAGATAACTCCAAACCATTCCACAACACGAGATAACTCCAAAACACGAGATAACTCCAAACCACTCGAAAACACGAGATAACTCCAAACCACTCCAAAACACGAGATAACGCCAAACCACTCCAAAACACGAAATAACTCCAAACCACTCCAAAACACGAGATAACACCAAACCACTCCAAAACACGAGATAACTCCAAACCACTCCAAAACACGAGATAACGCCAAACCACTCCAAAACACGAAATAACTCCAAACCACTCCAAAACAGGAGATAACTCAAAACCACTCCAAAAAACGCGATAACTCCAAACCACTCCAAAGCAGGAGGTAACTCAAATCCACTCCAAAACACGAGATAACTCCAAACCACTCCAAAGCACGAGATAACTCCAAAACACGAGATAACTCCAAACCACTCCAAAACACGAGATAACACCAAACCACTCCAAAACACGAGATAACTCCAAAACACTGCAAAGCACGAGATAACTCCAAAACACGAGATAACTCCAAACCACTCCATAACACGAGATAACTCCAAAACACTCCAAAGCACGAGTAACTCCAATCCACTCCAAAACACGAGATAACTCTCCAAACGACTCCAAAACACGAGATAACTCCAAACCATTCCACAACACGAGATAACTCCAAAACACGAGATAACTCCAAACCACTCCAAAACACGAGATAACTCCAAACCACTCCAAAACAAGAGATAACTCCAAACCACTCCAAAACACGAGATAACTCCAAACCACTCCAAAACGCGAGATAACTCCAAACCACTCCAAAACACGAGATAACTCCAAACCACTCCAAAACACGAGATAACTCCAAACCACTCCAAAACAGGAGATAACTCCAAACCACTCCAAAACACGAGATAACTCCAAACCATTCCACAACACGAGATAACTCCAAAACACGAGATAACTCCAAACCACTCCAAAACACGAGATAACTCCAAACCACTCCAAAACACGAGATAACGCCAAACCACTCCAAAACACGAAATAAATCCAAACCACTCCAAAACACGAGATAACACCAAACCACTCCAAAACACGAGATAACTCCAAACCACTCCAAAACACAAGATAACTCCAAACCACTCCAAAACACGAGATAACACCAAACCACTCCAAAACACGAGATAACTCCAAAACACGAGATAACTCCAAACCACTCCAAAACACGAGATAACTCCAAACCACTCCAAAACACGAGATAACTCCAAAACACTCCAAAGCACGAGATAACTCCAATCCACTCCAAAACACGAGATAACTCTCCAAACCACTCCAAAACACGAGATAACTCCAAACCACTCCACAACACGAGATAACTCCAAAACACGAGATAACTCCAAACCACTCGAAAACACGAGATGACTCCAAACCACTCCAAAACACGAGATAACGCCAAACCACTCCAAAACACGAAATAACTCCAAACCACTCGAAAACACGAGATAACACCAAACCTCTCCAAAACACGAGATAACTCCAAACCATTCCAAAACACGAGATAACACCAAACCACTCCAAAACAGGAGATAACTCAAAACCACTCCAAAAAACGCGATAACTCCAAACCACTCCAAAGCAGGAGGTAACTCCAATCCACTCCAAAACACGAGATAACTCCAAACCACTCCAAAGCACGAGATAACTCCAAAACACGAGATAACTCCAAACCACTCCAAAACACGAGATAACTCCAAACCACTCCAAAACAAGAGATAACTCCAAACCACTCCAAAACACGAGATAACTCCAAACCACTCCAAAACGCGAGATAACTCCAAACCACTCCAAAACACGAGATAACTCCAAACCACTCCAAAACACGAGATAACTCCAAACCACTCCAAAACAGGAGATAACTCCAAAACACGAGATAACTCCAAACCACTCCAAAACACGAGATAACTCCAAACCACTCCAAAACACGAGATAACTCCAAACCACTCCAAAACACGAGATAACTCCAAACCACTCCAAAACACGAGATAACGCCAAACCACACCAAAACACGAAATAACTCCATACCACTCCAAAACACGAGATAACACCAAACCACTCCAAAACACGAGATAACTCCAAACAACTCCAAAACACGAGATAACTCCAAACCACTCCAAAACACGAGATAACTCCAAACCACTCCAAAACACCAGATTACTCCAAAACACGAGATAACTCCAAACCACTTCAAAACACGAGACAACTCCAAACCACTCCAAAACACGAGATAACTCCAAACCACTGCAAAACACGAGATAACTCCAAAACACGAGGTAACTCCAAACCACTCCAAAACACGAGAAAACTCCAAACCACTCCAAAACACGAGATAGCTCCAAAACACTCCAAAACACGAGATAACTCCAAAATACGGAATAACTGCAAAGCACTCCAAAACACGAGATAACTCCAAACCACTCCAAAACACGAGATAACTCCAAACCACTCCAAAGCACGAGATAACTCCAAAACACGAGATAACTCCAAACCACTCCATAACACGAGATAACTCCAAAACACTCCAAAGCACGAGTAACTCCAATCCACTCCAAAGCACGAGATAACTCTCCAAACCACTCCAAAACACGAGATAACTCCAAACCATTCCACAACACGAGATAACTCCAAAACACGAGATAACTCCAAACCACTCGAAAACACGAGATAACTCCAAACCACTCCAAAACACGAGATAACGCCAAACCACTCCAAAACACGAAATAACTCCAAACCACTCCAAAACACGAGATAACACCAAACCACTCCAAAACACGAGATAACTCCAAACCACTCCAAAACACGAGATAACACCAAACCACTCCAAAGCAGGAGGTAACTCCAATCCACTCCAAAACACGAGATAACTCCAAACCACTCCAAAGCACGAGATAACTCCAAAACACGAGATAACTCCAAACCACTCCAAAACACGAGATAACACCAAACCACTCCAAAACACGAGATAACTCCAAAACACTGCAAAGCACGAGATAACTCCAAAACACGAGATAACTCCAAACCACTCCATAACACGAGATAACTCCAAAACACTCCAAAGCACGAGTAACTCCAATCCACTCCAAAACACGAGATAACTCTCCAAACGACTCCAAAACACGAGATAACTCCAAACCATTCCACAACACGAGATAACTCCAAAACACGAGATAACTCCAAACCACTCCAAAACACGAGATAACTCCAAACCACTCCAAAACACGAGATAACGCCAAACCACTCCAAAACACGAAATAAATCCAAACCACTCCAAAACAAGAGATAACTCCAAACCACTCCAAAACACGAGATAACTCCAAACCACTCCAAAACACGAGATAACTCCAAACCACTCCAAAACACGAGATAACTCCAAACCACTCCAAAACACGAGATAACACCATACCACTCCAAAACACGACATAACTCCAAACCACTCCAAAACACGAGATAACTCCAAACCACTCCAAAACACGAGATAACTCCAAACCACTCAAAACATGAGATAACTCCAAACCACTCCAAAGGACGAGATAACTCCAAACCACTCCAAAACACGAGATAACTCCAAACCACTCCAAAACAAGAGATAACTCTCCAAACCACTCCAAAACACGAGATAACTCCAAACCACTCCAAAACACGAGACAACTCCAAACCACTCCAAAACACGAGATAACTCCAAACCACTCCAAAACACGAGATAACTCCAAACCACTCCAAAACACGAGATAACTCCAAACCACTCCAAAACACGAGATAACTCCAAACGCTCCAAAACACGAGATAACTCCAAACCACTCAAAACACGAGATAACTCCAAACCACTCCAAAACACGAGATAACTCCAAAACACTCCAAAACAAGAGATAACTCCAAACCACTCCAAAACACGAGATAACTCCAAACCACTCCAAAACGCGAGATAACTCCAAACCACTCCAAAACACGAGATAACTCCAAACCACTCCAAAACACGAGATAACTCCAAACCACTCCAAAACAGGAGATAACTCCAAAACACGAGATAACTCCAAACCACTCCAAAACACGAGATAACTCCAAACCACGCCAAAACACGAGATAACTCCAAACCACTCCAAAACACGAGATAACGCCAAACCACACCAAAACACGAAATAACTCCATACCACTCCAAAACACGAGATAACACCAAACCACTCCAAAACACGAGATAACTCCAAACAACTCCAAAACACGAGATAACTCCAAACCACTCCAAAACACGAGATAACTCCAAACCACTGCAAAACAGGAGATAACTCCAAAACACGAGGTAACTCCAAACCACTCCAAAACACGAGATAACTCCAAACCACTCCAAAACACGAGATAGCTCCAAAACACTCCAAAACACGAGATAACTCCAAAATACGGAATAACTGCAAACCACTCCAAAACACGAGATAACTCCAAACCACTCCAAAACACGAGATAACTCCAAACCACTCCAAAGCACGAGATAACTCCAAAACACGAGATAACTCCAAACCACTCCATAACACGAGATAACTCCAAAACACTCCAAAGCACGAGTAACTCCAATCCACTCCAAAACACGAGATAACTCCAAACCATTCCACAACACGAGATAACTCCAAAACACGAGATAACTCCAAACCACTCGAAAACACGAGATAACTCCAAACCACTCCAAACACGAGATAACGCCAAACCACTCCAAAACACGAAATAACTCCAAACCACTCCAAAACACGAGATAACACCAACCAATCCAAAACACGAGATAACTCCAAACCACTCCAAACACGAGATAACACCAAACCACTCCAAAACAGGAGATAACTCAAAACCACTCCAAAAAACGCGATAACTCCAAACCACTCCAAAGCAGGAGGTAACTCCAATCCACTCCAAAACACGAGATAACTCCAAACCACTCCAAAGCACGAGATAACTCCAAAACACGAGATAACTCCAAACCACTCCAAAACACGAGATAACACCAAACCACTCCAAAACACGAGATAACTCCAAAACACTGCAAAGCACGAGATAACTCCAAAACACGAGATAACTCCAAACCACTCCATAACACGAGATAACTCCAAAACACTCCAAAGCACGAGTAACTCCAATCCACTCCAAAACACGAGATAACTCTCCAAACGACTCCAAAACACGAGATAACTCCAAACCATTCCACAACACGAGATAACTCCAAAACACGAGATAACTCCAAACCACTCCAAAACACGAGATAACTCCAAACCACTCCAAAACACGAGATAACGCCAAACCACTCCAAAACACGAAATAAATCCAAACCACTCCAAAACACGAGATAACACCAAACCACTCCAAAACACGAGATAACTCCAAACCACTCCAAAACACAAGATAACTCCAAACCACTCCAAAACACGAGATAACACCAAACCACTCCAAAACACGAGATAACTCCAAAAAACGAGATAACTCCAAACCACTCCAAAACACGAGATAACTCCAAACCACTCCAAAACACGAGATAACTCCAAAACACTCCAAAGCACGAGATAACTCCAATCCACTCCAAAACACGAGATAACTCTCCAAACCACTCCAAAACACGAGATAACTCCAAACCACTCCACAACACGAGATAACTCCAAAACACGAGATAACTCCAAACCACTCGAAAACACGAGATGACTCCAAACCACTCCAAAACACGAGATAACGCCAAACCACTCCAAAACACGAAATAACTCCAAACCACTCGAAAACACGAGATAACACCAAACCTCTCCAAAACACGAGATAACTCCAAACCATTCCAAAACACGAGATAACACCAAACCACTCCAAAACAGGAGATAACTCAAAACCACTCCAAAAAACGCGATAACTCCAAACCACTCCAAAGCAGGAGGTAACTCCAATCCACTCCAAAACACGAGATAACTCCAAACCACTCCAAAGCACGAGATAACTCCAAAACACGAGATAACTCCAAACCACTCCAAAACACGAGATAACTCCAAACCACTCCAAAACAAGAGATAACTCCAAACCACTCCAAAACACGAGATAACTCCAAACCACTCCAAAACGCGAGATAACTCCAAACCACTCCAAAACACGAGATAACTCCAAACCACTCCAAAACACGAGATAACTCCAAACCACTCCAAAACAGGAGATAACTCCAAAACACGAGATAACTCCAAACCACTCCAAAACACGAGATAACTCCAAACCACTCCAAAACACGAGATAACTCCAAACCACTCCAAAACACGAGATAACTCCAAACCACTCCAAAACACGAGATAACGCCAAACCACACCAAAACACGAAATAACTCCATACCACTCCAAAACACGAGATAACACCAAACCACTCCAAAACACGAGATAACTCCAAACAACTCCTAAACACGAGATAACTCCAAACCACTCCAAAACACGAGATAACTCCAAACCACTCCAAAACACCAGATTACTCCAAAACACGAGATAACTCCAAACCACTTCAAAACACGAGACAACTCCAAACCACTCCAAAACACGAGATAACTCCAAACCACTGCAAAACACGAGATAACTCCAAAACACGAGGTAACTCCAAACCACTCCAAAACACGAGAAAACTCCAAACCACTCCAAAACACGAGATAGCTCCAAAACACTCCAAAACACGAGATAACTCCAAAATACGGAATAACTGCAAAGCACTCCAAAACACGAGATAACTCCAAACCACTCCAAAACACGAGATAACTCCAAACCACTCCAAAGCACGAGATAACTCCAAAACACGAGATAACTCCAAACCACTCCATAACACGAGATAACTCCAAAACACTCCAAAGCACGAGTAACTCCAATCCACTCCAAAGCACGAGATAACTCTCCAAACCACTCCAAAACACGAGATAACTCCAAACCATTCCACAACACGAGATAACTCCAAAACACGAGATAACTCCAAACCACTCGAAAACACGAGATAACTCCAAACCACTCCAAAACACGAGATAACGCCAAACCACTCCAAAACACGAAATAACTCCAAACCACTCCAAAACACGAGATAACACCAAACCACTCCAAAACACGAGATAACTCCAAACCACTCCAAAACACGAGATAACACCAAACCACTCCAAAGCAGGAGGTAACTCCAATCCACTCCAAAACACGAGATAACTCCAAACCACTCCAAAGCACGAGATAACTCCAAAACACGAGATAACTCCAAACCACTCCAAAACACGAGATAACACCAAACCACTCCAAAACACGAGATAACTCCAAAACACTGCAAAGCACGAGATAACTCCAAAACACGAGATAACTCCAAACCACTCCATAACACGAGATAACTCCAAAACACTCCAAAGCACGAGTAACTCCAATCCACTCCAAAACACGAGATAACTCTCCAAACGACTCCAAAACACGAGATAACTCCAAACCATTCCACAACACGAGATAACTCCAAAACACGAGATAACTCCAAACCACTCCAAAACACGAGATAACTCCAAACCACTCCAAAACACGAGATAACGCCAAACCACTCCAAAACACGAAATAAATCCAAACCACTCCAAAACAAGAGATAACTCCAAACCACTCCAAAACACGAGATAACTCCAAACCACTCCAAAACACGAGATAACTCCAAACCACTCCAAAACACGAGATAACTCCAAACCACTCCAAAACACGAGATAACTCCATACCACTCCAAAACACGACATAACTCCAAACCACTCCAAAACACGAGATAACTCCAAACCACTCCAAAACACGAGATAACTCCAAACCACTCAAAACATGAGATAACTCCAAACCACTCCAAAGGACGAGATAACTCCAAACCACTCCAAAACACGAGATAACTCCAAACCACTCCAAAACAAGAGATAACTCTCCAAACCACTCCAAAACACGAGATAACTCCAAACCACTCCAAAACACGAGACAACTCCAAACCACTCCAAAACACGAGATAATTCCAAACCACTCCAAAACACGAGATAACTCCAAACCACTCCAAAACACGAGATAACTCCAAACCACTCCAAAACACGAGATAACTCCAAACGCTCCAAAACACGAGATAACTCCAAACCACTCAAAACACGAGATAACTCCAAACCACTCCAAAACACGAGATAACTCCAAAACACTCCAAAACAAGAGATAACTCCAAACCACTCCAAAACACGAGATAACTCCAAACCACTCCAAAACGCGAGATAACTCCAAACCACTCCAAAACACGAGATAACTCCAAACCACTCCAAAACACGAGATAACTCCAAACCACTCCAAAACAGGAGATAACTCCAAAACACGAGATAACTCCAAACCACTCCAAAACACGAGATAACTCCAAACCACTCCAAAACACGAGATAACTCCAAACCACTCCAAAACACGAGATAACGCCAAACCACACCAAAACACGAAATAACTCCATACCACTCCAAAACACGAGATAACACCAAACCACTCCAAAACACGAGATAACTCCAAACAACTCCAAAACACGAGATAACTCCAAACCACTCCAAAACACGAGATAACTCCAAACCACTGCAAAACAGGAGATAACTCCAAAACACGAGGTAACTCCAAACCACTCCAAAACACGAGATAACTCCAAACCACTCCAAAACACGAGATAGCTCCAAAACACTCCAAAACACGAGATAACTCCAAAATACGGAATAACTGCAAACCACTCCAAAACACGAGATAACTCCAAACCACTCCAAAACACGAGATAACTCCAAACCACTCCAAAGCACGAGATAACTCCAAAACACGAGATAACTCCAAACCACTCCATAACACGAGATAACTCCAAAACACTCCAAAGCACGAGTAACTCCAATCCACTCCAAAACACGAGATAACTCTCCAAACCACTCCAAAACACGAGATAACTCCAAACCATTCCACAACACGAGATAACTCCAAAACACGAGATAACTCCAAACCACTCGAAAACACGAGATAACTCCAAACCACTGCAAAACACGAGATAACGCCAAACCACTCCAAAACACGAAATAACTCCAAACCACTCCAAAACACGAGATAACACCAAACCACTCCAAAACACGAGATAACTCCAAACCACTCCAAAACACGAGATAACACCAAACCACTCCAAAACAGGAGATAACTCAAAACCACTCCAAAAAACGCGATAACTCCAAACCACTCCAAAGCAGGAGGTAACTCCAATCCACTCCAAAACACGAGATAACTCCAACCACTCCAAAGCACGAGATAACTCCAAAACACGAGATAACTCCAAACCACTCCAAAACACGAGATAACACCAAACCACTCCAAAACACGAGATAACTCCAAAACACTGCAAAGCACGAGATAACTCCAAAACACGAGATAACTCCAAACCACTCCATAACACGAGATAACTCCAAAACACTCCAAAGCACGAGTAACTCCAATCCACTCCAAAACACGAGATAACTCTCCAAACGACTCCAAAACACGAGATAACTCCAAACCATTCCACAACACGAGATAACTCCAAAACACGAGATAACTCCAAACCACTCCAAAACACGAGATAACTCCAAACCACTCCAAAACACGAGATAACGCCAAACCACTCCAAAACACGAAATAAATCCAAACCACTCCAAAACACGAGATAACACCAAACCACTCCAAAACACGAGATAACTCCAAACCACTCCAAAACACAAGATAACTCCAAACCACTCCAAAACACGAGATAACACCAAACCACTCCAAAACACGAGATAACTCCAAAACACGAGATAACTCCAAAGCACTCCAAAACACGAGATAACTCCAAACCACTCCAAAACACGAGATAACTCCAAAACACTCCAAAACACGAGATAACTCCAAAACACGAGATAACTCCAAACCACTCGAAAACACGAGATGACTCCAAACCACTCCAAAACACGAGATAACGCCAAACCACTCCAAAACACGAAATAACTCCAAACCACTCGAAAACACGAGATAACACCAAACCTCTCCAAAACACGAGATAACTCCAAACCATTCCAAAACACGAGATAACACCAAACCACTCCAAAACAGGAGATAACTCAAAACCACTCCAAAAAACGCGATAACTCCAAACCACTCCAAAGCAGGAGGTAACTCCAATCCACTCCAAAACACGAGATAACTCCAAACCACTCCAAAGCACGAGATAACTCCAAAACACGAGATAACTCCAACCAACTCCAAAACACGAGATAACTCCAAACCACTCCAAAACACGAGATAACTCCAAAACACTGCAAAGCACGAGATAACTCCAATCCACTCCAAAACACGAGATAACTCTCCAAACCACTCCAAAACACGAGATAACTCCAAACCACTCCACAACAAGAGATAACTCCAAAACACGAGATAACTCCAAACCACTCCAAAACACGAGATAACTCCAAACCACTCCAAAACACGAGATAACTCCAAACCACTCCAAAACACGGGATAACACCAAACCACTCCAAAACACGAGATAACTCCAAAACACGAGATAACTCCAAACCACTCCAAAACACGAGATAACTCCAAACCACTCCAAAACACGAGATAACTCCAAAACACTCCAAAGCACGAGATAACTCTCCAAACCACTCCAAAACACGAGATAACTCCAAACCATTCCACAACACGAGATAACTCCAAAACACGAGATAACTCCAAAGCACTCCAAAACACGAGATAACGCCAAACCACTCCAAAACACGAAATAAATCCAAACCACTCCAAAACACGAGATAACACCAAACAACTCCAAAACACGAGATAACTCCAAACCACTCCAAAACACAAGATAACTCCAAGCCACTCCAAAACACGAGATAACACCAAACCACTCCAAAACACGAGATAACTCCAAAACACGAGATAACTCCAAACCACTCCAAAACACGAGATAACTCCAAACCACTCCAAAACACGAGATAACTCCAAAACACTCCAAAGCACGAGATAACTCCAATCCACTCCAAAACACGAGATAACTCTCCAAAGCACTCCAAAAAACGAGATAACTCCAAACCACTCCACAACACGAGATAACTCCAAAACACGAGATAACTCCAAACCACTCGAAAACACGAGATAACTCCAAACCACTCCAAAACACGAGATAACACCAAACCACTCCAAAACACGAAATAACTCCAAACCACTCCAAAACACGAGATAACACCAAACCACTCCAAAACACGAGATAACTCCAAACCACTCCAAAACACGAGATAACACCAAACCACTCCAAAACAGGAGATAACTCAAAACCACTCCAAAAAACGCGATAACTCCAAACCACTCCAAAGCAGGAGGTAACTCCAATCCACTCCAAAACACGAGATAACTCCAAACCACTCCAAAGCACGAGAAATCTCCGAAACACGAGATAACTCCAAACCACTCCAAAACACGAGATAACACCAAACCACTCCAAAACAGGAGATAACTCAAAACCACTCCAAAAAACGCGATAACTCCAAACCACTCCAAAGCAGGAGGTAACTCCAATCCAATCCAAAACACGAGATAACTCCAAACCACTCCAAAGCACGAGATAACTCCAAAACACGAGATAACTCCAAACCACTCCAAAACACGAGATAACACCAAACCACTCCAAAACAGGAGATAACTCAAAACCACTCCAAAAAACGCGATAACTCCAAACCACTCCAAAGCAGGATGTAACTCCAATCCACTCCAAAACACGAGATATCTCCAAACCACTCCAAAGCACGAGAAATCTCCAAAACACGAGATAACTCCAAACCACTCCAAAACACGAGATAACACCAAACCACTCCAAAACAGGAGATAACTCAAAACCACTCCAAAAAACGCGATAACTCCAAACCACTCCAAAGCAGGAGGTAACTCCAATTCACTCCAAAACACGAGATAACTCCAAACCACTCCAAAGCACGAGATAACTCCAAAACACGAGATAACTCCAAACCACTCCAAAACACGAGATAACTCCAAACCACTCCAAAACACGAGATAACTCCAAAGCACGAGATAACTCCAAAACACGAGATAACTCTCCAAACCACTCCAAAACACGAGAAAACTCCAAACCACTCCACAACACGAGATAACTCCAAAACACGAGATAACTCCAAACCACTCCAAAACACGAGATAACTCCAAACCACTCCAAAACACGAGATAACGCCAAACCACTCCAAAACACGAAATAAATCCAAACCACTCCAAAACACGAGATAACACCAAACCACTCCAAAACACGAGATAACTCCAAACCACTCCAAAACACGAGATAACTCCAAACCACTCCAAAAGACGAGATAACACCAAACCACTCCAAAACACGAGATAACTCCAAAACACGAGATAACTCCAAACCACTCCAAAACACGAGATAACTCCAAACCACTCCAAAACACGAGATAACTCCAAAACACTCAAAAGCACGAGATAACTCCAATCCACTCCAAAACACGAGATAACTCTCCAAACCACTCCAAAACACGAGATAACTCCAAACCACTCCACAACACGAGATAACTCCAAAACACGAGATAACTCCAAACCACTCCAAAACACGAGATAACTCCAAACCACTCCAAAACACGAGATAACGCCAAACCACTCCAAAACACGAAATAACTCCAAACCACTCCAAAACACGAGATAACACCAAACCACTCCAAAACACGAGAAAACTCCAAACCACTCCAAAACACGAGATAAATCCAAACCACTCCACAGCACGAGATAACTCCAAACCACTCCAAAACACGAGAGAACTCAAAACCACTCCAAAAAACGCGATAACTCCATACCACTCCAAAGCACGAGATAACTCCAATCCACTCCAAAACACGAGATAACTCTCCAAACCACTCCAAAACACGAGATAACTCCAAACCACTCCAAAACACGAGATAACTCCAAACCACTCCAAAACACGAGATAACTCCAAACCACTCCAAAACAAGAGATAACTCTCCAAACCACTCCAAAACACGAGATAACTCCAAACCACTCCAAAACACGAGACAACTCCAAACCACTCCAAAACACGAGATAACTCCAAAACACGAGATAACTCCAAACCACTCCAAAACACGAGATAACTCCAAACCACTCCAAAACACGAGATAACTCCAAAACACTCCAAAGCACGAGATAACTCCAATCCACTCCACAACACGAGATAACTCCAAAACACGAGATAACTCCAAACCACTCGAAAACACGAGATAACTCCAAACCACTCCAAAACACGAGATAACTCCAAACCACTCCAAAACACGAGATAACACCAAACCACTCCAAAACAGGAGATAACTCAAAACCACTCCAAAAAACGCGATAACTCCAAACCACTCCAAAGCAGGAGGTAACTCCAATCCACTCCAAAACACGAGATAACTCCAAACCACTCCAAAGCACGAGATAACTCCAAAACACGAGATAACTCCAAACCACTCCAAAACACGAGATAACACCAAACCACTCCAAAACACGAGATAACTCCAAAACACTGCAAAGCACGAGATAACTCCAAAACACGAGATAACTCCAAACCACTCCATAACACGAGATAACTCCAAAACACTCCAAAGCACGAGTAACTCCAATCCACTCCAAAACACGAGATAACTCTCCAAACGACTCCAAAACACGAGATAACTCCAAACCATTCCACAACACGAGATAACTCCAAAACACGAGATAACTCCAAACCACTCCAAAACACGAGATAACTCCAAACCACTCCAAAACACGAGATAACGCCAAACCACTCCAAAACACGAAATAAATCCAAACCACTCCAAAACACGAGATAACACCAAACCACTCCAAAACACGAGATAACTCCAAACCACTCCAAAACACAAGATAACTCCAAACCACTCCAAAACACGAGATAACACCAAACCACTCCAAAACACGAGATAACTCCAAAACACGAGATAACTCCAAACCACTCCAAAACACGAGATAACTCCAAACCACTCCAAAACACGAGATAACTCCAAAACACTCCAAAGCACGAGATAACTCCAATCCACTCCAAAACACGAGATAACTCTCCAAACCACTCCAAAACACGAGATAACTCCAAACCACTCCACAACACGAGATAACTCCAAAACACGAGATAACTCCAAACCACTCGAAAACACGAGATGACTCCAAACCACTCCAAAACACGAGATAACGCCAAACCACTCCAAAACACGAAATAACTCCAAACCACTCGAAAACACGAGATAACACCAAACCTCTCCAAAACACGAGATAACTCCAAACCATTCCAAAACACGAGATAACACCAAACCACTCCAAAACAGGAGATAACTCAAAACCACTCCAAAAAACGCGATAACTCCAAACCACTCCAAAGCAGGAGGTAACTCCAATCCACTCCAAAACACGAGATAACTCCAAACCACTCCAAAGCACGAGATAACTCCAAAACACGAGATAACTCCAACCAACTCCAAAACACGAGATAACTCCAAACCACTCCAAAACACGAGATAACTCCAAAACACTGCAAAGCACGAGATAACTCCAATCCACTCCAAAACACGAGATAACTCTCCAAACCACTCCAAAACACGAGATAACTCCAAACCACTCCACAACAAGAGATAACTCCAAAACACGAGATAACTCCAAACCACTCCAAAACACGAGATAACTCCAAACCACTCCAAAACACGAGATAACTCCAAACCACTCCAAAACACGGGATAACACCAAACCACTCCAAAACACGAGATAACTCCAAAACACGAGATAACTCCAAACCACTCCAAAACACGAGATAACTCCAAACCACTCCAAAACACGAGATAACTCCAAAACACTCCAAAGCACGAGATAACTCTCCAAACCACTCCAAAACACGAGATAACTCCAAACCATTCCACAACACGAGATAACTCCAAAACACGAGATAACTCCAAAGCACTCCAAAACACGAGATAACGCCAAACCACTCCAAAACACGAAATAAATCCAAACCACTCCAAAACACGAGATAACACCAAACCACTCCAAAACACGAGATAACTCCAAACCACTCCAAAACACAAGATAACTCCAAGCCACTCCAAAACACGAGATAACACCAAACCACTCCAAAACACGAGATAACTCCAAAACACGAGATAACTCCAAACCACTCCAAAACACGAGATAACTCCAAACCACTCCAAAACACGAGATAACTCCAAAACACTCCAAAGCACGAGATAACTCCAATCCACTCCAAAACACGAGATAACTCTCCAAAGCACTCCAAAAAACGAGATAACTCCAAACCACTCCACAACACGAGATAACTCCAAAACACGAGATAACTCCAAACCACTCGAAAACACGAGATAACTCCAAACCACTCCAAAACACGAGATAACACCAAACCACTCCAAAACACGAAATAACTCCAAACCACTCCAAAACACGAGATAACACCAAACCACTCCAAAACACGAGATAACTCCAAACCACTCCAAAACACGAGATAACACCAAACCACTCCAAAACAGGAGATAACTCAAAACCACTCCAAAAAACGCGATAACTCCAAACCACTCCAAAGCAGGAGGTAACTCCAATCCACTCCAAAACACGAGATAACTCCAAACCACTCCAAAGCACGAGAAATCTCCGAAACACGAGATAACTCCAAACCACTCCAAAACACGAGATAACACCAAACCACTCCAAAACAGGAGATAACTCAAAACCACTCCAAAAAACGCGATAACTCCAAACCACTCCAAAGCAGGAGGTAACTCCAATCCAATCCAAAACACGAGATAACTCCAAACCACTCCAAAGCACGAGATAACTCCAAAACACGAGATAACTCCAAACCACTCCAAAACACGAGATAACACCAAACCACTCCAAAACAGGAGATAACTCAAAACCACTCCAAAAAACGCGATAACTCCAAACCACTCCAAAGCAGGAGGTAACTCCAATCCACTCCAAAACACGAGATAACTCCAAACCACTCCAAAGCACGAGAAATCTCCAAAACACGAGATAGCTCCAAACCACTCCAAAACACGAGATAACACCAAACCACTCCAAAACAGGAGATAACTCAAAACCACTCCAAAAAACGCGATAACTCCAAACGACTCCAAAGCAGGAGGTAACTCCAATTCACTCCAAAACACGAGATAACTCCAAACCACTCCAAAGCACGAGATAACTCCAAAACACGAGATAACTCCAAACCACTCCAAAACACGAGATAACTCCAAACCACTCCAAAACACGAGATAACTCCAAAGCACGAGATAACTCCAAAACACGAGATAACTCTCCAAACCACTCCAAAACACGAGATAACTCCAAACCACTCCACAACACGAGATAACTCCAAAACACGAGATAACTCCAAACCACTCCAAAACACGAGATAACTCCAAACCACTCCAAAACACGAGATAACGCCAAACCACTCCAAAACACGAAATAAATCCAAACCACTCCAAAACACGAGATAACACCAAACCACTCCAAAACACGAGATAACTCCAAACCACTTCAAAACACGAGATAACTCCAAACCACTCCAAAAGACGAGATAACACCAAACCACTCCAAAACACGAGATAACTCCAAAACACGAGATAACTCCAAACCACTCCAAAACACGAGATAACTCCAAACCACTCCAAAACACGAGATAACTCCAAAACACTCAAAAGCACGAGATAACTCCAATCCACTCCAAAACACGAGATAACTCTCCAAACCACTCCAAAACACGAGATAACTCCAAACCACTCCACAACACGAGATAACTCCAAAACACGAGATAACTCCAAACCACTCCAAAACACGAGATAACTCCAAACCACTCCAAAACACGAGATAACGCCAAACCACTCCAAAACACGAAATAACTCCAAACCACTCCAAAACACGAGATAACACCAAACCACTCCAAAACACGAGAAAACTCCAAACCACTCCAAAACACGAGATAAATCCAAACCACTCCACAGCACGAGATAACTCCAAACCACTCCAAAACACGAGATAACTCAAAACCACTCCAAAAAACGCGATAACTCCATACCACTCCAAAGCACGAGATAACTCCAATCCACTCCAAAACACGAGATAACTCTCCAAACCACTCCAAAACACGAGATAACTCCAAACCACTCCAAAACACGAGATAACTCCAAACCACTCCAAAACACGAGATAACTCCAAACCACTCCAAAACAAGAGATAACTCTCCAAACCACTCCAAAACACGAGATAACTCCAAACCACTCCAAAATACGAGACAACTCCAAACCACTCCAAAACACGAGATAACTCCAAAACACGAGATAACTCCAAACCACTCCAAAACACGAGATAACTCCAAACCACTCCAAAACACGAGATAACTCCAAAACACTCCAAAGCACGAGATAACTCCAATCCACTCCACAACACGAGATAACTCCAAAACACGAGATAACTCCAAACCACTCGAAAACACGAGATAACTCCAAACCACTCCAAAACACGAGATAACTCCAAACCACTCCAAAACACGAAATAACTCCAAACCACTCCAAAACACGAGATAACACCAAACCACTCCAAAACACGAGATAACTCCAAACCACTCCAAAACACGAGATAACACCAAACCACTCCAAAACAGGAGATAACTCAAAACCACTCCAAAAAACGCGATAACTCCAAACCACTCCAAAGCAGGAGGTAACTCCAATCCACTCCAAAACACGAGATAACTCCAAACAACTCCAAAGCACGAGATAACTCCAAAGCACGAGATAACTCCAATCCACTCCAAAACACGAGATAACTCTCCAAACCACTCCAAAACACGAGATAACTCCAACCCACTCCACAACACGAGATAACTCCAAAACACGAGATAACTTCAAACCACTCCAAAACACGAGATAACTCCAAACCACTCCAAAACACGAGATAACGCCAAACCACTCCAAAACACGAAATAACTCCAAACCACTCCAAAACACGAGATAACACCAAACCACTCCAAAACACGAGATAACTCCAAACCACTCCAAAACACGAGACAACTCCAAACCACTCCACAGCACGAGATAACTCCAAACCACTCCAAAACACGAGATAACTCCAAACCACTCCAAAACACGAGATAACGCCAAACCACTCCAAAACACGAAATAACTCCAAACCACTCCAAAACACGAGATAACACCAAACCACTCCAAAACACGAGATAACTCCAAACCACTCCAAAACACGAGATAACACCAAACCACTCCAAAACAGGAGATAACTCAAAACCACTCCAAAAAACGCGATAACTCCAAACCACTCCAAAGCAGGAGGTAACTCCAATCCACTCCAAAACACGAGATAACTCCAAACAACTCCCAAAGCACGAGATAACTCCAAAACACGAGATAACTCCAAACCACTCCAAAACACGAGATAACTCCAAACCACTCCAAAACACGAGATAACTCCAAAACCTGCAAAGCACGAGATAACTCCAATCCACTCCAAAACACGAGATAACTCTCCAAACCACTCCAAAACACGAGATAACTCCAAACCACTCCACAACACGAGATAACTCCAAAACACGAGATAACTTCAAACCACTCCAAAACACGAGATAACTCCAAACCACTCCAAAACACGAGATAACGCCAAACCACTCCAAAACACGAAATAACTCCAAACCACTCCAAAACACGAGATAACACCAAACCACTCCAAAACACGAGATAACTCCAAACCACTCCAAAACACGAGACAACTCCAAACCACTCCACAGCACGAGATAACTCCAACCCTCTCCAAAACACGAGATAACTCAAAACCACTCCAAAAAACGCGATAACTCCATACCACTCCAAAGCACGAGATAACTCCAATCCACTCCAAAACACGAGATAACTCTCCAAACCACTCCAAAACACGAGATAACTCCAAACCACTCAAAACATGAGATAACTCCAAACCACTCCAAAGGACGAGATAACTCCAAACCACTCCAAAACACGAGATAACTCCAAACCACTCCAAAACACGAGACAACTCCCAACCACTCCAAAACACGAGATAACTCCAAACCACTCCAAAACACGAGATAACTCCAAACCACTCCAAAACACGAGATAACTCCAAACCACTCCAAAACACGAGATAACTCCAAACGCTCCAAAACACGAGATAACTCCAAACCACTCAAAACACGAGACAACTCCAAACCACTCCAAAACACGAGATAACTCCAAACCACTCCAAAACAAGAGATAACTCCAAACCACTCCAAAACACGAGATAACTCCAAACCACTCCAAAACGCGAGATAACTCCAAACCACTCCAAAACACGAGATAACTCCAAACCACTCCAAAACACGAGATTACTCCAAAACACGAGATAACTCTAAACCACTCCAAAACACGAGATAACTCCAAACCACTCCAAAACACGAGATAACTCCAAACGCTCCAAAACACGAGATAACTCCAAACCACTCAAAACACGAGATAACTCCAAACCACTCCAAAACACGAGATAACTCCAAACCACTCCAAAACAAGAGATAACTCCAAACCACTCCAAAACACGAGATAACTCCAAACCACTCCAAAACGCGAGATAACTCCAAACCACTCCAAAACACGAGATAACTCCAAACCACTCCAAAACACGAGATAACTCCAAAACACGAGATAACTCCAAACCACTTCAAAACACGAGATAACTCCAAAACACGAGATAACTCCAAACCACTCCAAAACACGAGATAACTCCAAACCACTCCAAAACACGAGATAGCTCCAAAGCACTCCAAGACACGAGATAACTCCAAAATACGGAATAACTGCAAACCACTCCAAAACACGAGATAACTCCAAACCACTCCAAAACACGAGATAACTCCAAACCACTCCAAAACACGAGATAACGCCAAACCACTCCAAAACACGAAATAACTCCATACCACTCCAAAACACGAGATAACACCAAACCACTCCAAAACACGAGATAACTCCAAACCACTCCAAAACACGAGATAACTCCAAACCACTCCAAAACACGAGATAACTCCAAACCACTCCAAAACACGAGATAACTCCAAAACACGAGATAACTCCAAACCACTACAAAACACGAGATAACTCCAAACCACTCCAAAGAACGAGATAACTCCAAAACACGAGATAACTCCAAACCACTCCAAAACACGAGATAACTCCAAACCACTCCAAAACACGAGATAACTCCAAAACACTGCAAAGCACGAGATAACTCCAATCCACTCCAAAACACGAGATAACTCTCCAAACCACTCCAAAACACGAGATAACTCCAAACCACTCCACAACACGAGATAACTCCAAAACTCGAGATAACTCCAAACCACTCCAAAACACGAGAAAACTCCAAACCACTCCAAAACACGAGATAACGCCAAACCACTCCAAAACACGAAATAAATCCAAACCACTCCAAAACACGAGATAACACCAAACCACTCCATAACACGAGATAACTCCAAACCACTCCAAAACACGAGATAACTCCAAACCACTCCAAAACACGAGATAACACCAAACCACTCCAAAACACGAGATAACTCCAAAACACGAGATAACTCCAAACCACTCCAAAACACGAAATAACTCCAAACCACTCCAAAACACGAGATAACACCAAACCACTCCAGAACACGAAATAACTCCAAACCACTCCAAAACACGAGATAACACCAAACCACACCAAAACACGAGATAACTCCAAACCACTCCAAAACACGAGATAACTCCAAACCACTCCACAGCACGAGATAACTCCAAACCACTCCAAAACACGAGATAGCTCAAAACCACTCCAAAAAACGCGATAACTCCATACCACTCCAAAGCACGAGATAACTCCAATCCACTCCAAAACACGAGATAACTCTCCAAACCACTCCAAAACACGATATAACTCCAAAACACTCCAAAACACGAGATAACTCCAAACCACTCCAAAACACGAGATAACTCCAAACCACTCCAAAACAAGAGATAACTCTCCAAACCACTCCAAAACACGAGGTAACTCCAAACCACTCCAAAACACGAGACAACTCCAAACCACTCCAAAACACGAGATAACTCCAAAACACGAGATAACTCCAAACCACTCCAAAACACGAGATAACTCCAAACCACTCCAAAACACGAGATAACTCCAAAACACTCCAAAGCACGAGATAACTCCAATCCACTCCAAAACACGAGATAACTCTCCAAACCACTCCAAAAAACGAGATAACTCCAAACCACTCCACAACACGAGATAACTCCAAAACACGAGATAACTCCAAACTACTCGAAAACACGAGATAACTCCAAACCACTCCAAAACACGAGATAACGCCAAACCACTCCAAAACACGAAATAACTCCAAACCACTCCAAAACACGAGAGAACACCAAACCACTCCAAAACAGGAGATAACTCAAAACCACTCCAAAAAACGCGATAACTCCAAACCACTCCAAAGCAGGAGGTAACTCCAATCCACTCCAAAACACGAGATAACTCCAAACCACTCCAAAACACGAGATAACACCAAACCACTCCAAAACAGGAGATAACTCAAAACCACTCCAAAAAACGCGATAACTCCAAACCACTCCAAAGCACGAGATAACTCCAAAACACGAGATAACTCCAAACCACTCCAAAACACGAGATAACTCCAAACCACTCCAAAACACGAGATAACTCCAAAACACTGCAAAGAACGAGATAACTCCAATCCACTCCAAAACACGAGATCACTCTCCAAACCACTCCAAAACACGAGATAACTCCAAACCACTCCACAGCACGAGATAACTCCAAACCACTCCAAAACACGAGATAGCTCAAAACCACTCCAAAAAATGCGATAACTCCATACCACTCCAAAGCACGAGATAACTCCAATCCACTCCAAAACACGAGATAACTCTCCAAACCACTCCAAAACACGATATAACTCCAAACCACTCCAAAACACGAGATAACTCCAAACCACTCCAAAACACGAGATAACTCCAAACCACTCCAAAACAAGAGATAACTCTCCAAACCACTCCAAAACACGAGGTAACTCCAAACCACTCCAAAACACGAGACAACTCCAAACCACTCCAAAACACGAGATAACTCCAAAACACGAGATAACTCCAAACCACTCCAAAACACGAGATAACTCCAAACCACTCCAAAACACGAGATAACTCCAAAACACTCCAAAGCACGAGATAACTCCAATCCACTCCAAAACACGAGATAACTCTCCAAACCACTCCAAAAAACGAGATAACTCCAAACCACTCCACAACACGAGATAACTCCAAAACACGAGATAACTCCAAACTACTCGAAAACACGAGATAACTCCAAACCACTCCAAAACACAAGATAACGCCAAACCACTCCAAAACACGAAATAACTCCAAACCACTCCAAAACACGAGAGAACACCAAACCACTCCAAAACAGGAGATAACTCAAAACCACTCCAAAAAACGCGATAACTCCAAACCACTCCAAAGCAGGAGGTAACTCCAATCCACTCCAAAACACGAGATAACTCCAAACCACTCCAAAACACGAGATAACACCAAACCACTCCAAAACAGGAGATAACTCAAAACCACTCCAAAAAACGCGATAACTCCAAACCACTCCAAAGCACGAGATAACTCCAAAACACGAGATAACTCCAAACCACTCCAAAACACGAGATAACTCCAAACCACTCCAAAACACGAGATAACTCCAAAACACTGCAAAGAACGAGATAACTCCAATCCACTCCAAAACACGAGATCACTCTCCAAACCACTCCAAAACACGAGATAACTCCAAACCACTCCACAACACGAGATAACTCCAAAACACGAGATAACTCCAAACCACTCCAAAACACGAGATAACTCCAAACCACTCCAAAACACGAGATAACGCCAAACCACTCCAAAACACGAAATAAATCCAAACCACTCCAAAACACGAGATAACACCAAACCACTCCAAAACACGAGATAACTCCAAACCACTCCAAAACACGAGATAACTCCAAACCACTCCAAAACACGAGATAACTCCAAACCACTCCAAAACAGGAGATAACTCCAAAACACGAGATAACTCCAAACCACCCCACAACACGAGATAACTCCAAGCCACTCCAAAACACGAGATAACTCCAAACCACTCCAAAACACGAGATAACGCCAAACCACTCCAAAACACGAAATAACTCCATACCACTCCAAAACACGAGATAACACCAAACCACACCAAAACACGAGATAACTCCAAACCACTCCAAAACACGAGATAACTCCAAACCACTCCAAAACACGAGATAACTCCAAAACACGAGATAACTCCAAACCACTCCAAAACACGAGATAACACCAAACCACACCAAAGCACGAGATAACTCCAAAACACGAGATAACTCCAAACCACTCCAAAACACGAGATAACTCCAAAACACTCAAAAGCACGAGATAACTCCAATCCACTCCAAAACACGAGATAACTCTCCAAACCACTCCAAAACACGAGATAACTCCAAACCACTCCACAACACGAGATAACTCCAAAACACGAGATAACTCCAAACCACTCCAAAACACGAGATAACTCCAAACCACTCCAAAACACGAGATAACGCCAAACCACTCCAAAACACGAAATAACTCCAAACCACTCCAAAACACGAGATAACACCAAACCACTCCAAAACACGAGATAACTCCAAACCACTCCAAAACACGAGATAACTCCAAGCCACTCCAAAACACGAGATAACTCCAAACCACTCCAAAACACGAGATAACGCCAAACCACTCCAAAACACGAAATAACTCCATACCACTCCAAAACACGAGATAACACCAAACCACACCAAAACACGAGATAACTCCAAACCACTCCAAAACACGAGATAACTCCAAACCACTCCAAAACACGAGATAACTCCAAAACACGAGATAACTCCAAACCACTCCAAAACACGAGATAACTCCAAACCACTCCACAGCACGAGATAACTCCAAACCACTCCAAAACACGAGACAACTCAAAACCACTCCAAAAAACGCGATAACTCCATACCACTCCAAAGCACGAGATAACTCCAATCCACTCCAAAACACGAGATAACTTTCCAAACCACTCCAAAACTCGATATAACTCCAAACCACTCCAAAACACGAGATAACTCCAAACCACTCCAAAACACGAGATAACTCCAAACCACTCCAAAACAAGAGATAACTCTCCAAACCACTCCAAAACACGAGATAACTCCAAACCACTCCACAACACGAGATAACTCCAAAACACGAGATAACACCAAACCACACCAAAGCACGAGATAACTCCAAAACACGAGATAACTCCAAACCACTCCAAAACACGAGATAACTCCAAAACACTCAAAAGCACGAGATAACTCCAATCCACTCCAAAACACGAGATAACTCTCCAAACCACTCCAAAACACGAGATAACTCCAAACCACTCCACAACACGAGATAACTCCAAAACACGAGATAACTCCAAACCACTCCAAAACACGAGATAACTCCAAACCACTCCAAAACACGAGATAACGCCAAACCACTCCAAAACACGAAATAACTCCAAACCACTCCAAAACACGAGATAACACCAAACCACTCCAAAACACGAGATAACTCCAAACCACTCCAAAACACGAGATAACTCCAAGCCACTCCAAAACACGAGATAACTCCAAACCACTCCAAAACACGAGATAACGCCAAACCACTCCAAAACACGAAATAACTCCATACCACTCCAAAACACGAGATAACACCAAACCACACCAAAACACGAGATAACTCCAAACCACTCCAAAACACGAGATAACTCCAAACCACTCCAAAACACGAGATAACTCCAAAACACGAGATAACTCCAAACCACTCCAAAACACGAGATAACACCAAACCACACCAAAGCACGAGATAACTCCAAAACACGAGATAACTCCAAACCACTCCAAAACACGAGATAACTCCAAAACACTCAAAAGCACGAGATAACTCCAATCCACTCCAAAACACGAGATAACTCTCCAAACCACTCCAAAACACGAGATAACTCCAAACCACTCCACAACACGAGATAACTCCAAAACACGAGATAACTCCAAACCACTCCAAAACACGAGATAACTCCAAACCACTCCAAAACACGAGATAACGCCAAACCACTCCAAAACACGAAATAACTCCAAACCACTCCAAAACACGAGATAACACCAAACCACTCCAAAACACGAGATAACTCCAAACCACTCCAAAACACGAGATAACTCCAAACCACTCCACAGCACGAGATAACTCCAAACCACTCCAAAACACGAGATAACTCAAAACCACTCCAAAAAACGCGATAACTCCATACCACTCCAAAGCACGAGATAACTCCAATCCACTCCAAAACACGAGATAACTCTCCAAACCACTCCAAAACTCGATATAACTCCAAACCACTCCAAAACACGAGATAACTCCAAACCACTCCATAACACGAGATAACTCCAAACCACTCCAAAACAAGAGATAACTCTCCAAACCACTCAAAACACGAGGTAACTCCAAACCACTCCAAAACACGAGACAACTCCAAACCACTCCAAAACACGAGATAACTCCAAAATACGAGATAACTCCAAACCACTCCAAAACACGAGATAACTCCAAACCACTCCAAAACACGAGATAACTCCAAACCACACCAAAACACGAGATAACTCCAAACCACTCCAAAACACGAGATAACTCCAAACCACTCCACAGCACGAGATAACTCCAAACCACTCCAAAACACGAGATAGCTCAAAACCACTCCAAAAAACGCGATAACTCCATACCACTCCAAAGCACGAGATAACTCCAATCCACTCCAAAACACGAGATAACTCTCCAAACCACTCCAAAACACGATATAACTCCAAACCACTCCAAAACACGAGATAACTCCAAACCACTCCAAAACACGAGATAACTCCAAACCACTCCAAAACAAGAGATAACTCTCCAAACCACTCCAAAACACGAGGTAACTCCAAACCACTCCAAAACACGAGACAACTCCAAACCACCCCAAAACACGAGATAACTCCAAAACACGAGATAACTCCAAACCACTCCAAAACACGAGATAACTCCAAACCACTCCAAAACACGAGATAACTCCAAAACACTCCAAAGCACGAGATAACTCCAATCCACTCCAAAACACGAGATAACTCTCCAAACCACTCCAAAAAACGAGATAACTCCAAACCACTCCACAACACGAGATAACTCCAAAACACGAGATAACTCCAAACTACTCGAAAACACGAGATAACTCCAAACCACTCCAAAACACGAGATAACGCCAAACCACTCCAAAACACGAAATAACTCCAAACCACTCCAAAACACGAGAGAACACCAAACCACTCCAAAACAGGAGATAACTCAAAACCACTCCAAAAAACGCGATAACTCCAAACCACTCCAAAGCAGGAGGTAACTCCAATCCACTCCAAAACACGAGATAACTCCAAACCACTCCAAAACACGAGATAACACCAAACCACTCCAAAACAGGAGATAACTCAAAACCACTCCAAAAAACGCGATAACTCCAAACCACTCCAAAGCACGAGATAACTCCAAAACACGAGATAACTCCAAACCACTCCAAAACACGAGATAACTCCAAACCACTCCAAAACACGAGATAACTCCAAAACACTGCAAAGAACGAGATAACTCCAATCCACTCCAAAACACGAGATCACTCTCCAAACCACTCCAAAACACGAGATAACTCCAAACCACTCCACAGCACGAGATAACTCCAAACCACTCCAAAACACGAGATAACTCCAAACCACTCCAAAACACGAGATAACTCCAAACCACTCCAAAACAAGAGATAACTCTCCAAACCACTCAAAACACGAGGTAACTCCAAACCACTCCAAAACACGAGACAACTCCAAACCACTCCAAAACACGAGATAACTCCAAAATACGAGATAACTCCAAACCACTCCAAAACACGAGATAACTCCAAACCACTCCAAAACACGAGATAACACCAAACCACACCAAAGCACGAGATAACTCCAAAACACGAGATAACTCCAAACCACTCCAAAACACGAGATAACTCCAAAACACTCAAAAGCACGAGATAACTCCAATCCACTCCAAAACACGAGATAACTCTCCAAACCACTCCAAAACACGAGATAACTCCAAACCACTCCACAACACGAGATAACTCCAAAACACGAGATAACTCCAAACCACTCCAAAACACGAGATAACTCCAAACCACTCCAAAACACGAGATAACGCCAAACCACTCCAAAACACGAAATAACTCCAAACCACTCCAAAACACGAGATAACACCAAACCACTCCAAAACACGAGATAACTCCAAACCACTCCAAAACACGAGATAACTCCAAGCCACTCCAAAACACGAGATAACTCCAAACCACTCCAAAACACGAGATAACGCCAAACCACTCCAAAACACGAAATAACTCCATACCACTCCAAAACACGAGATAACACCAAACCACACCAAAACACGAGATAACTCCAAACCACTCCAAAACACGAGATAACTCCAAACCACTCCAAAACACGAGATAACTCCAAAACACGAGATAACTCCAAACCACTCCAAAACACGAGATAACACCAAACCACACCAAAGCACGAGATAACTCCAAAACACGAGATAACTCCAAACCACTCCAAAACACGAGATAACTCCAAAACACTCAAAAGCACGAGATAACTCCAATCCACTCCAAAACACGAGATAACTCTCCAAACCACTCCAAAACACGAGATAACTCCAAACCACTCCACAACACGAGATAACTCCAAAACACGAGATAACTCCAAACCACTCCAAAACACGAGATAACTCCAAACCACTCCAAAACACGAGATAACGCCAAACCACTCCAAAACACGAAATAACTCCAAACCACTCCAAAACACGAGATAACACCAAACCACTCCAAAACACGAGATAACTCCAAACCACTCCAAAACACGAGATAACTCCAAACCACTCCACAGCACGAGATAACTCCAAACCACTCCAAAACACGAGATAACTCAAAACCACTCCAAAAAACGCGATAACTCCATACCACTCCAAAGCACGAGATAACTCCAATCCACTCCAAAACACGAGATAACTCTCCAAACCACTCCAAAACTCGATATAACTCCAAACCACTCCAAAACACGAGATAACTCCAAACCACTCCAAAACACGAGATAACTCCAAACCACTCCAAAACAAGAGATAACTCTCCAAACCACTCAAAACACGAGGTAACTCCAAACCACTCCAAAACACGAGACAACTCCAAACCACTCCAAAACACGAGATAACTCCAAAATACGAGATAACTCCAAACCACTCCAAAACACGAGATAACTCCAAACCACTCCAAAACACGAGATAACTCCAAACCACACCAAAACACGAGATAACTCCAAACCACTCCAAAACACGAGATAACTCCAAACCACTCCACAGCACGAGATAACTCCAAACCACTCCAAAACACGAGATAGCTCAAAACCACTCCAAAAAACGCGATAACTCCATACCACTCCAAAGCACGAGATAACTCCAATCCACTCCAAAACACGAGATAACTCTCCAAACCACTCCAAAACACGATATAACTCCAAACCACTCCAAAACACGAGATAAGTCCAAACCACTCCAAAACACGAGATAACTCCAAACCACTCCAAAACAAGAGATAACTCTCCAAACCACTCCAAAACACGAGGTAACTCCAAACCACTCCAAAACACGAGACAACTCCAAACCACCCCAAAACACGAGATAACTCCAAAACACGAGATAACTCCAAACCACTCCAAAACACGAGATAACTCCAAACCACTCCAAAACACGAGATAACTCCAAAACACTCCAAAGCACGAGATAACTCCAATCCACTCCAAAACACGAGATAACTCTCCAAACCACTCCAAAAAACGAGATAACTCCAAACCACTCCACAACACGAGATAACTCCAAAACACGAGATAACTCCAAACTACTCGAAAACACGAGATAACTCCAAACCACTCCAAAACACGAGATAACGCCAAACCACTCCAAAACACGAAATAACTCCAAACCACTCCAAAACACGAGAGAACACCAAACCACTCCAAAACAGGAGATAACTCAAAACCACTCCAAAAAACGCGATAACTCCAAACCACTCCAAAGCAGGAGGTAACTCCAATCCACTCCAAAACACGAGATAACTCCAAACCACTCCAAAACACGAGATAACACCAAACCACTCCAAAACAGGAGATAACTCAAAACCACTCCAAAAAACGCGATAACTCCAAACCACTCCAAAGCACGAGATAACTCCAAAACACGAGATAACTCCAAACCACTCCAAAACACGAGATAACTCCAAACCACTCCAAAACACGAGATAACTCCAAAACACTGCAAAGAACGAGATAACTCCAATCCACTCCAAAACACGAGATCACTCTCCAAACCACTCCAAAACACGAGATAACTCCAAACCACTCCACAGCACGAGATAACTCCAAACCACTCCAAAACACGAGATAGCTCAAAACCACTCCAAAAAACGCGATAACTCCATACCACTCCAAAGCACGAGATAACTCCAATCCACTCCAAAACACGAGATAACTCTCCAAACCACTCCAAAACACGATATAACTCCAAACCACTCCAAAACACGAGATAACTCCAAACCACTCCAAAACACGAGATAACTCCAAACCACTCCAAAACAAGAGATAACTCTCCAAACCACTCCAAAACACGAGGTAACTCCAAACCACTCCAAAACACGAGACAACTCCAAACCACTCCAAAACACGAGATAACTCCAAAACACGAGATAACTCCAAACCACTCCAAAACACGAGATAACTCCAAACCACTCCAAAACACGAGATAACTCCAAAACACTCCAAAGCACGAGATAACTCCAATCCACTCCAAAACACGAGATAACTCTCCAAACCACTCCAAAAAACGAGATAACTCCAAACCACTCCACAACACGAGATAACTCCAAAACACGAGATAACTCCAAACTACTCGAAAACACGAGATAACTCCAAACCACTCCAAAACACGAGATAACGCCAAACCACTCCAAAACACGAAATAACTCCAAACCACTCCAAAACACGAGAGAACACCAAACCACTCCAAAACAGGAGATAACTCAAAACCACTCCAAAAAACGCGATAACTCCAAACCACTCCAAAGCAGGAGGTAACTCCAATCCACTCCAAAACACGAGATAACTCCAAACCACTCCAAAACACGAGATAACACCAAACCACTCCAAAACAGGAGATAACTCAAAACCACTCCAAAAAACGCGATAACTCCAAACCACTCCAAAGCACGAGATAACTCCAAAACACGAGATAACTCCAAACCACTCCAAAACACGAGATAACTCCAAACCACTCCAAAACACGAGATAACTCCAAAACACTGCAAAGAACGAGATAACTCCAATCCACTCCAAAACACGAGATCACTCTCCAAACCACTCCAAAACACGAGATAACTCCAAACCACTCCACAACACGAGATAACTCCAAAACACGAGATAACTCCAAACCACTCCAAAACACGAGATAACTCCAAACCACTCCAAAACACGAGATAACGCCAAACCACTCCAAAACACGAAATAAATCCAAACCACTCCAAAACACGAGATAACACCAAACCACTCCAAAACACGAGATAACTCCAAACCACTCCAAAACACGAGATAACTCCAAACCACTCCAAAACACGAGATAACTCCAAACCACTCCAAAACAGGAGATAACTCCAAAACACGAGATAACTCCAAACCACCCCACAACACGAGATAACTCCAAGCCACTCCAAAACACGAGATAACTCCAAACCACTCCAAAACACGAGATAACGCCAAACCACTCCAAAACACGAAATAACTCCATACCACTCCAAAACACGAGATAACACCAAACCACACCAAAACACGAGATAACTCCAAACCACTCCAAAACACGAGATAACTCCAAACCACTCCAAAACACGAGATAACTCCAAAACACGAGATAACTCCAAACCACTCCAAAACACGAGATAACACCAAACCACACCAAAGCACGAGATAACTCCAAAACACGAGATAACTCCAAACCACTCCAAAACACGAGATAACTCCAAAACACTCAAAAGCACGAGATAACTCCAATCCACTCCAAAACACGAGATAACTCTCCAAACCACTCCAAAACACGAGATAACTCCAAACCACTCCACAACACGAGATAACTCCAAAACACGAGATAACTCCAAACCACTCCAAAACACGAGATAACTCCAAACCACTCCAAAACACGAGATAACGCCAAACCACTCCAAAACACGAAATAACTCCAAACCACTCCAAAGCACGAGATAACTCCAATCCACTCCAAAACACGAGATAACTCTCCAAACCACTCCAAAACTCGATATAACTCCAAACCACTCCAAAACACGAGATAACTCCAAACCACTCCAAAACACGAGATAACTCCAAACCACTCCAAAACAAGAGATAACTCTCCAAACCACTCAAAACACGAGGTAACTCCAAACCACTCCAAAACACGAGACAACTCCAAACCACTCCAAAACACGAGATAACTCCAAAATACGAGATAACTCCAAACCACTCCAAAACACGAGATAACTCCAAACCACTCCAAAACACGAGATAACTCCAAAACACTCCAAAGCACGAGATAACTCCAATCCACTCCAAAACACGAGATAACTCTCCAAACCACTCCAAAAAACGAGATAACTCCAAACCACTCCACAACACGAGATAACTCCAAAACACGAGATAACTCCAAACCACTCCAAAACACGAGAGAACACCAAACCACTCCAAAACAGGAGATAACTCAAAACCACTCCAAAAAACGCGATAACTCCAAACCACTCCAAAGCAGGAGGTAACTCCAATCCACTCCAAAACACGAGATAACTCCAAACCACTCCAAAACACGAGATAACACCAAACCACTCCAAAACAGGAGATAACTCAAAACCACTCCAAAAAACGCGATAACTCCAAACCACTCCAAAGCACGAGATAACTCCAAAACACGAGATAACTCCAAACCACTCCAAAACACGAGATAACTCCAAACCACTCCAAAACACGAGATAACTCCAAAACACTGCAAAGCACGAGATAACTCCAATCCACTCCAAAACACGAGATCACTCTCCAAACCACTCCAAAACACGAGATAACTCCAAACCACTCCACAACACGAGATAACTCCAAAACACGAGATAACTCCAAACCACTCCAAAACACGAGATAACTCCAAACCACTCCAAAACACGAGATAACGCCAAACCACTCCAAAACACGAAATAAATCCAAACCACTCCAAAACACGAGATAACACCAAACCACTCCAAAACACGAGATAACTCCAAACCACTCCAAAACACGAGATAACTCCAAACCACTCCAAAACAGGAGATAACTCCAAAACACGAGATAACTCCAAACCACCCCACAACACGAGATAACTCCAAACCACTCCAAAACACGAGATAACTCCAAACGCTCCAAAACACGAGATAACTCCAAACCACTCAAAACACGAGACAACTCCAAACCACTCCAAAACACGAGATAACTCCAAACCACTCCAAAACAAGAGATAACTCCAAACCACTCCAAAACACGAGATAACTCCAAACCACTCCAAAACGCGAGATAACTCCAAACCACTCCAAAACACGAGATAACTCCAAACCACTCCAAAACACGAGATTACTCCAAAACACGAGATAACTCCAAACCACTCCAAAACACGAGATAACTCCAAACCACTCCAAAACACGAGATAACTCCAAACGCTCCAAAACACGAGATAACTCCAAACCACTCAAAACACGAGATAACTCCAAACCACTCCAAAACACGAGATAACTCCAAACCACTCCAAAACAAGAGATAACTCCAAACCACTCCAAAACACGAGATAACTCCAAACCACTCCAAAACGCGAGATAACTCCAAACCACTCCAAAACACGAGATAACTCCAAACCACTCCAAAACACGAGATAACTCCAAAACACGAGATAACTCCAAACCACTTCAAAACACGAGATAACTCCAAAACACGAGATAACTCCAAACCACTCCAAAACACGAGATAACTCCAAACCACTCCAAAACACGAGATAGCTCCAAAGCACTCCAAGACACGAGATAACTCCAAAATACGGAATAACTGCAAACCACTCCAAAACACGAGATAACTCCAAACCACTCCAAAACACGAGATAACTCCAAACCACTCCAAAACAGGAGATAACTCCAAAATACGAGATAACTCCAAACCACTCCAAAACACGAGATAACTCCAAACCACTCCAAAACACGAGATAACTCCAAACCACTCCAAAACAGGAGATAACTCCAAAACACGAGATAACTCCACACCACCCCACAACACGAGATAACTCCAAGCCACTCCAAAACACGAGATAACTCCAAACCACTCCAAAACACGAGATAACGCCAAACCACTCCAAAACACGAAATAACTCCATACCACTCCAAAACACGAGATAACACCAAACCACTCCAAAACACGAGATAACTCCAAACCACTCCAAAACACGAGATAACTCCAAACCACTCCAAAACACGAGATAACTCCAAACCACTCCAAAACACGAGATAACACCAAAACACGAGATAACTCCAAACCACTACAAAACACGAGATAACTCCAAACCACTCCAAAGCACGAGATAACTCCAAAACACGAGATAACTCCAAACCACTCCAAAACACGAGATAACTCCAAAACACTGCAAAGCACGAGATAACTCCAATCCACTCCAAAACACGAGATAACTCTCCAAACCACTCCAAAACACGAGATAACTCCAAACCACTCCACAACACGAGATAACTCCAAAACTCGAGATAACTCCAAACCACTCCAAAACACGAGAAAACTCCAAACCACTCCAAAACACGAGATAACGCCAAACCACTCCAAAACACGAAATAAATCCAAACCACTCCAAAACACGAGATAACACCAAACCACTCCATAACACGAGATAACTCCAAACCACTCCAAAACACGAGATAACTCCAAACCACTCCAAAACACGAGATAACACCAAACCACTCCAAAACACGAGATAACTCCAAAACACGAGATAACTCCAAACCACTCCAAAACACGAAATAACTCCAAACCACTCCAAAAAACGAGATAACACCAAACCACTCCAAAACACGAAATAACTCCAAACCACTCCAAAACACGAGATAACACCAAACCACACCAAAACACGAGATAACTCCAAACCACTCCAAAACACGAGATAACTCCAAACCACTCCACAGCACGAGATAACTCCAAACCACTCCAAAACACGAGATAGCTCAAAACCACTCCAAAAAACGCGATAACTCCATACCACTCCAAAGCACGAGATAACTCCAATCCACTCCAAAACACGAGATAACTCTCCAAACCACTCCAAAACACGATATAACTCCAAACCACTCCAAAACACGAGATAACTCCAAACCACTCCAAAACACGAGATAACTCCAAACCACTCCAAAACAAGAGATAACTCTCCAAACCACTCCAAAACACGAGGTAACTCCAAACCACTCCAAAACACGAGACAACTCCAAACCACTCCAAAACACGAGATAACTCCAAAACACGAGATAACTCCAAACCACTCCAAAACACGAGATAACTCCAAACCACTCCAAAACACGAAATAACTCCAAAACACTCCAAAGCACGAGATAACTCCAATCCACTCCAAAACACGAGATAACTCTCCAAACCACTCCAAAAAACGAGATAACTCCAAACCACTCCACAACACGAGATAACTCCAAAACACGAGATAACTCCAAACTACTCGAAAACACGAGATAACTCCAAACCACTCCAAAACACGAGATAACGCCAAACCACTCCAAAACACGAAATAACTCCAAACCACTCCAAAACACGAGAGAACACCAAACCACTCCAAAACAGGAGATAACTCAAAACCACTCCAAAAAACGCGATAACTCCAAACCACTCCAAAGCAGGAGGTAACTCCAATCCACTCCAAAACACGAGATAACTCCAAACCACTCCAAAACACGAGATAACACCAAACCACTCCAAAAAACGCGATAACTCCAAACCACTCCAAAGCACGAGATAACTCCAAAACACGAGATAACTCCAAACCACTCCAAAACACGAGATAACTCCAAACCACTCCAAAACACGAGATAACTCCAAAACACTGCAAAGAACGAGATAACTCCAATCCACTCCAAAAGACGAGATCACTCTCCAAACCACTCCAAAACACGAGATAACTCCAAACCACTCCACAACACGAGATAACTCCAAAACACGAGATAACTCCAAACCACTCCAAAACACGAGATAACTCCAAACCACTCCAAAACACGAGATAACGCCAAACCACTCCAAAACACGAAATAACTCCAAACCACTCCAAAACACGAGATAACACCAAACCACTCCAAAACACGAGATAACTCCAAACCACTCCAAAACACGAGATAACTCCAAGCCACTCCAAAACACGAGATAACTCCAAACCACTCCAAAACACGAGATAACGCCAAACCACTCCAAAACACGAAATAACTCCATACCACTCCAAAACACGAGATAACACCAAACCACACCAAAACACGAGATAACTCCAAACCACTCCAAAACACGAGATAACTCCAAACCACTCCAAAACACGAGATAACTCCAAAACACGAGATAACTCCAAACCACTCCAAAACACGAGATAACACCAAACCACACCAAAGCACGAGATAACTCCAAAACACGAGATAACTCCAAACCACTCCAAAACACGAGATAACTCCAAAACACTCAAAAGCACGAGATAACTCCAATCCACTCCAAAACACGAGATAACTCTCCAAACCACTCCAAAACACGAGATAACTCCAAACCACTCCACAACACGAGATAACTCCAAAACACGAGATAACTCCAAACCACTCCAAAACACGAGATAACTCCAAACCACTCCAAAACACGAGATAACGCCAAACCACTCCAAAACACGAAATAACTCCAAACCACTCCAAAACACGAGATAACACCAAACCACTCCAAAACACGAGATAACTCCAAACCACTCCAAAACACGAGATAACTCCAAACCACTCCACAGCACGAGATAACTCCAAACCACTCCAAAACACGAGATAACTCAAAACCACTCCAAAAAACGCGATAACTCCATACCACTCCAAAGCACGAGATAACTCCAATCCACTCCAAAACACGAGATAACTTTCCAAACCACTCCAAAACTCGATATAACTCCAAACCACTCCAAAACACGAGATAACTCCAAACCACTCCAAAACACGAGATAACTCCAAACCACTCCAAAACAAGAGATAACTCTCCAAACCACTCAAAACACGAGGTAACTCCAAACCACTCCAAAACACGAGACAACTCCAAACCACTCCAAAACACGAGATAACTCCAAAATACGAGATAACTCCAAACCACTCCAAAACACGAGATAACTCCAAACCACTCCAAAACACGAGATAACACCAAACCACACCAAAGCACGAGATAACTCCAAAACACGAGATAACTCCAAACCACTCCAAAACACGAGATAACTCCAAAACACTCAAAAGCACGAGATAACTCCAATCCACTCCAAAACACGAGATAACTCTCCAAACCACTCCAAAACACGAGATAACTCCAAACCACTCCACAACACGAGATAACTCCAAAACACGAGATAACTCCAAACCACTCCAAAACACGAGATAACTCCAAACCACTCCAAAACGCGAGATAACTCCAAACCACTCCAAAACACGAGATAACTCCAAACCACTCCAAAACACGAGATTACTCCAAAACACGAGATAACTCCAAACCACTCCAAAACACGAGATAACTCCAAACCACTCCAAAACACGAGATAACTCCAAACGCTCCAAAACACGAGATAACTCCAAACCACTCAAAACACGAGATAACTCCAAACCACTCCAAAACACGAGATAACTCCAAACCACTCCAAAACAAGAGATAACTCCAAACCACTCCAAAACACGAGATTAGTCCAAACCACTCCAAAACGCGAGATAACTCCAAACCACTCCAAAACACGAGATAACTCCAAACCACTCCAAAACACGAGATAACTCCAAAACACGAGATAACTCCAAACCACTTCAAAACACGAGATAACTCCAAAACACGAGATAACTCCAAACCACTCCAAAACACGAGATAACTCCAAACCACTCCAAAACACGAGATAGCTCCAAAGCACTCCAAGACACGAGATAACTCCAAAATACGGAATAACTGCAAACCACTCCAAAACACGAGATAACTCCAAACCACTCCAAAACACGAGATAACTCCAAACCACTCCAAAACAGGAGATAACTCCAAAATACGAGATAACTCCAAACCACTCCAAAACACGAGATAACTCCAAACCACTCCAAAACACGAGATAACTCCAAACCACTCCAAAACAGGAGATAACTCCAAAACACGAGATAACTCCACACCACCCCACAACACGAGATAACTCCAAGCCACTCCAAAACACGAGATAACTCCAAACCACTCCAAAACACGAGATAACGCCAAACCACTCCAAAACACGAAATAACTCCATACCACTCCAAAACACGAGATAACACCAAACCACTCCAAAACACGAGATAACTCCAAACCACTCCAAAACACGAGATAACTCCAAACCACTCCAAAACACGAGATAACTCCAAACCACTCCAAAACACGAGATAACACCAAACCACTCCAAAACACGAGATAACTCCAAACCACTCCAAAACACGAGATAACTCCAAGCCACTCCAAAACACGAGATAACTCCAAACCACTCCAAAACACGAGATAACGCCAAACCACTCCAAAACACGAAATAACTCCATACCACTCCAAAACACGAGATAACACCAAACCACACCAAAACACGAGATAACTCCAAACCACTCCAAAACACGAGATAACTCCAAACCACTCCAAAACACGAGATAACTCCAAAACACGAGATAACTCCAAACCACTCCAAAACACGAGATAACACCAAACCACACCAAAGCACGAGATAACTCCAAAACACGAGATAACTCCAAACCACTCCAAAACACGAGATAACTCCAAAACACTCAAAAGCACGAGATAACTCCAATCCACTCCAAAACACGAGATAACTCTCCAAACCACTCCAAAACACGAGATAACTCCAAACCACTCCACAACACGAGATAACTCCAAAACACGAGATAACTCCAAACCACTCCAAAACACGAGATAACTCCAAACCACTCCAAAACACGAGATAACGCCAAACCACTCCAAAACACGAAATAACTCCAAACCACTCCAAAACACGAGATAACACC
The DNA here is from genome assembly GCF_052327205.1 of Somniosus microcephalus. Lineage (NCBI taxonomy): Eukaryota > Metazoa > Chordata > Chondrichthyes > Squaliformes > Somniosidae > Somniosus > Somniosus microcephalus. The sequence continues at coordinate 32,552,851 of NW_028225187.1, forward strand.
AAACCACTCCAAAACACGAGATAACTCCAAACCACTCCAAAACACGAGATAACTCCAAACCACTCCACAGCACGAGATAACTCCAAACCACTCCAAAACACGAGATAACTCAAAACCACTCCAAAAAACGCGATAACTCCATACCACTCCAAAGCACGAGATAACTCCAATCCACTCCAAAACACGAGATAACTTTCCAAACCACTCCAAAACTCGATATAACTCCAAACCACTCCAAAACACGAGATAACTCCAAACCACTCCAAAACACGAGATAACTCCAAACCACTCCAAAACAAGAGATAACTCTCCAAACCACTCAAAACACGAGGTAACTCCAAACCACTCCAAAACACGAGACAACTCCAAACCACTCCAAAACACGAGATAACTCCAAAATACGAGATAACTCCAAACCACTCCAAAACACGAGATAACTCCAAACCACTCCAAAACACGAGATAACACCAAACCACACCAAAGCACGAGATAACTCCAAAACACGAGATAACTCCAAACCACTCCAAAACACGAGATAACTCCAAAACACTCAAAAGCACGAGATAACTCCAATCCACTCCAAAACACGAGATAACTCTCCAAACCACTCCAAAACACGAGATAACTCCAAACCACTCCACAACACGAGATAACTCCAAAACACGAGATAACTCCAAACCACTCCAAAACACGAGATAACTCCAAACCACTCCAAAACGCGAGATAACTCCAAACCACTCCAAAACACGAGATAACTCCAAACCACTCCAAAACACGAGATTACTCCAAAACACGAGATAACTCCAAACCACTCCAAAACACGAGATAACTCCAAACCACTCCAAAACACGAGATAACTCCAAACGCTCCAAAACACGAGATAACTCCAAACCACTCAAAACACGAGATAACTCCAAACCACTCCAAAACACGAGATAACTCCAAACCACTCCAAAACAAGAGATAACTCCAAACCACTCCAAAACACGAGATAACTCCAAACCACTCCAAAACGCGAGATAACTCCAAACCACTCCAAAACACGAGATAACTCCAAACCACTCCAAAACACGAGATAACTCCAAAACACGAGATAACTCCAAACCACTTCAAAACACGAGATAACTCCAAAACACGAGATAACTCCAAACCACTCCAAAACACGAGATAACTCCAAACCACTCCAAAACACGAGATAGCTCCAAAGCACTCCAAGACACGAGATAACTCCAAAATACGGAATAACTGCAAACCACTCCAAAACACGAGATAACTCCAAACCACTCCAAAACACGAGATAACTCCAAACCACTCCAAAACAGGAGATAACTCCAAAATACGAGATAACTCCAAACCACTCCAAAACACGAGATAACTCCAAACCACTCCAAAACACGAGATAACTCCAAACCACTCCAAAACAGGAGATAACTCCAAAACACGAGATAACTCCACACCACCCCACAACACGAGATAACTCCAAGCCACTCCAAAACACGAGATAACTCCAAACCACTCCAAAACACGAGATAACGCCAAACCACTCCAAAACACGAAATAACTCCATACCACTCCAAAACACGAGATAACACCAAACCACTCCAAAACACGAGATAACTCCAAACCACTCCAAAACACGAGATAACTCCAAACCACTCCAAAACACGAGATAACTCCAAACCACTCCAAAACACGAGATAACACCAAAACACGAGATAACTCCAAACCACTACAAAACACGAGATAACTCCAAACCACTCCAAAGCACGAGATAACTCCAAAACACGAGATAACTCCAAACCACTCCAAAACACGAGATAACTCCAAAACACTGCAAAGCACGAGATAACTCCAATCCACTCCAAAACACGAGATAACTCTCCAAACCACTCCAAAACACGAGATAACTCCAAACCACTCCACAACACGAGATAACTCCAAAACTCGAGATAACTCCAAACCACTCCAAAACACGAGAAAACTCCAAACCACTCCAAAACACGAGATAACGCCAAACCACTCCAAAACACGAAATAAATCCAAACCACTCCAAAACACGAGATAACACCAAACCACTCCATAACACGAGATAACTCCAAACCACTCCAAAACACGAGATAACTCCAAACCACTCCAAAACACGAGATAACACCAAACCACTCCAAAACACGAGATAACTCCAAAACACGAGATAACTCCAAACCACTCCAAAACACGAAATAACTCCAAACCACTCCAAAAAACGAGATAACACCAAACCACTCCAAAACACGAAATAACTCCAAACCACTCCAAAACACGAGATAACACCAAACCACACCAAAACACGAGATAACTCAAAACCACTCCAAAACACGAGATAACTCCAAACCACTCCACAGCACGAGATAACTCCAAACCACTCCAAAACACGAGATAGCTCAAAACCACTCCAAAAAACGCGATAACTCCATACCACTCCAAAGCACGAGATAACTCCAATCCACTCCAAAACACGAGATAACTCTCCAAACCACTCCAAAACACGATATAACTCCAAACCACTCCAAAACACGAGATAACTCCAAACCACTCCAAAACACGAGATAACTCCAAACCACTCCAAAACAAGAGATAACTCTCCAAACCACTCCAAAACACGAGGTAACTCCAAACCACTCCAAAACACGAGACAACTCCAAACCACTCCAAAACACGAGATAACTCCAAAACACGAGATAACTCCAAACCACTCCAAAACACGAGATAACTCCAAACCACTCCAAAACACGAAATAACTCCAAAACACTCCAAAGCACGAGATAACTCCAATCCACTCCAAAACACGAGATAACTCTCCAAACCACTCCAAAAAACGAGATAACTCCAAACCACTCCACAACACGAGATAACTCCAAAACACGAGATAACTCCAAACTACTCGAAAACACGAGATAACTCCAAACCACTCCAAAACACGAGATAACGCCAAACCACTCCAAAACACGAAATAACTCCAAACCACTCCAAAACACGAGAGAACACCAAACCACTCCAAAACAGGAGATAACTCAAAACCACTCCAAAAAACGCGATAACTCCAAACCACTCCAAAGCAGGAGGTAACTCCAATCCACTCCAAAACACGAGATAACTCCAAACCACTCCAAAACACGAGATAACACCAAACCACTCCAAAACAGGAGATAACTCAAAACCACTCCAAAAAACGCGATAACTCCAAACCACTCCAAAGCACGAGATAACTCCAAAACACGAGATAACTCCAAACCACTCCAAAACACGAGATAACTCCAAACCACTCCAAAACACGAGATAACTCCAAAACACTGCAAAGAACGAGATAACTCCAATCCACTCCAAAAGACGAGATCACTCTCCAAACCACTCCAAAACACGAGATAACTCCAAACCACTCCACAACACGAGATAACTCCAAAACACGAGATAACTCCAAACCACTCCAAAACACGAGATAACTCCAAACCACTCCAAAACACGAGATAACGCCAAACCACTCCAAAACACGAAATAACTCCAAACCACTCCAAAACACGAGATAACACCAAACCACTCCAAAACACGAGATAACTCCAAACCACTCCAAAACACGAGATAACTCCAAGCCACTCCAAAACACGAGATAACTCCAAACCACTCCAAAACACGAGATAACGCCAAACCACTCCAAAACACGAAATAACTCCATACCACTCCAAAACACGAGATAACACCAAACCACACCAAAACACGAGATAACTCCAAAACACGAGATAACTCCAAACCACTCCAAAACACGAGATAACACCAAACCACACCAAAGCACGAGATAACTCCAAAACACGAGATAACTCCAAACCACTCCAAAACACGAGATAACTCCAAAACACTCAAAAGCACGAGATAACTCCAATCCACTCCAAAACACGAGATAACTCTCCAAACCACTCCAAAACACGAGATAACTCCAAACCACTCCACAACACGAGATAACTCCAAAACACGAGATAACTCCAAACCACTCCAAAACACGAGATAACTCCAAACCACTCCAAAACACGAGATAACGCCAAACCACTCCAAAACACGAAATAACTCCAAACCACTCCAAAACACGAGATAACACCAAACCACTCCAAAACACGAGATAACTCCAAACCACTCCAAAACACGAGATAACTCCAAACCACTCCACAGCACGAGATAACTCCAAACCACTCCAAAACACGAGATAACTCAAAACCACTCCAAAAAACGCGATAACTCCATACCACTCCAAAGCACGAGATAACTCCAATCCACTCCAAAACACGAGATAACTTTCCAAACCACTCCAAAACTCGATATAACTCCAAACCACTCCAAAACACGAGATAACTCCAAACCACTCCAAAACACGAGATAACTCCAAACCACTCCAAAACAAGAGATAACTCTCCAAACCACTCAAAACACGAGGTAACTCCAAACCACTCCAAAACACGAGACAACTCCAAACCACTCCAAAACACGAGATAACTCCAAAATACGAGATAACTCCAAACCACTCCAAAACACGAGATAACTCCAAACCACTCCAAAACACGAGATAACACCAAACCACACCAAAGCACGAGATAACTCCAAAACACGAGATAACTCCAAACCACTCCAAAACACGAGATAACTCCAAAACACTCAAAAGCACGAGATAACTCCAATCCACTCCAAAACACGAGATAACTCTCCAAACCACTCCAAAACACGAGATAACTCCAAACCACTCCACAACACGAGATAACTCCAAAACACGAGATAACTCCAAACCACTCCAAAACACGAGATAACTCCAAACCACTCCAAAACACGAGATAACGCCAAACCACTCCAAAACACGAAATAACTCCAAACCACTCCAAAACACGAGATAACACCAAACCACTCCAAAACACGAGATAACTCCAAACCACTCCAAAACACGAGATAACTCCAAGCCACTCCAAAACACGAGATAACTCCAAATCACTCCAAAACACGAGATAACGCCAAACCACTCCAAAACACGAAATAACTCCATACCACTCCAAAACACGAGATAACACCAAACCACACCAAAACACGAGATAACTCCAAACCACTCCAAAACACGAGATAACTCCAAACCACTCCAAAACACGAGATAACTCCAAAACACGAGATAACTCCAAACCACTCCAAAACACGAGATAACACCAAACCACACCAAAGCACGAGATAACTCCAAAACACGAGACAACTCCAAACCACTCCAAAACACGAGATAACTCCAAAACACGAGATAACTCCAAACCACTCCAAAACACGAGATAACTCCAAACCACTCCAAAACACGAAATAACTCCAAAACACTCCAAAGCACGAGATAACTCCAATCCACTCCAAAACACGAGATAACTCTCCAAACCACTCCAAAAAACGAGATAACTCCAAACCACTCCACAACACGAGATAACTCCAAAACACGAGATAACTCCAAACTACTCGAAAACACGAGATAACTCCAAACCACTCCAAAACACGAGATAACGCCAAACCACTCCAAAACACGAAATAACTCCAAACCACTCCAAAACACGAGAGAACACCAAACCACTCCAAAACAGGAGATAACTCAAAACCACTCCAAAAAACGCGATAACTCCAAACCACTCCAAAGCAGGAGGTAACTCCAATCCACTCCAAAACACGAGATAACTCCAAACCACTCCAAAACACGAGATAACACCAAACCACTCCAAAACAGGAGATAACTCAAAACCACTCCAAAAAACGCGATAACTCCAAACCACTCCAAAGCACGAGATAACTCCAAAACACGAGATAACTCCAAACCACTCCAAAACACGAGATAACTCCAAACCACTCCAAAACACGAGATAACTCCAAAACACTGCAAAGAACGAGATAACTCCAATCCACTCCAAAAGACGAGATCACTCTCCAAACCACTCCAAAACACGAGATAACTCCAAACCACTCCACAACACGAGATAACTCCAAAACACGAGATAACTCCAAACCACTCCAAAACACGAGATAACTCCAAACCACTCCAAAACACGAGATAACGCCAAACCACTCCAAAACACGAAATAACTCCAAACCACTCCAAAACACGAGATAACACCAAACCACTCCAAAACACGAGATAACTCCAAACCACTCCAAAACACGAGATAACTCCAAGCCACTCCAAAACACGAGATAACTCCAAACCACTCCAAAACACGAGATAACGCCAAACCACTCCAAAACACGAAATAACTCCATACCACTCCAAAACACGAGATAACACCAAACCACACCAAAACACGAGATAACTCCAAAACACGAGATAACTCCAAACCACTCCAAAACACGAGATAACACCAAACCACACCAAAGCACGAGATAACTCCAAAACACGAGATAACTCCAAACCACTCCAAAACACGAGATAACTCCAAAACACTCAAAAGCACGAGATAACTCCAATCCACTCCAAAACACGAGATAACTCTCCAAACCACTCCAAAACACGAGATAACTCCAAACCACTCCACAACACGAGATAACTCCAAAACACGAGATAACTCCAAACCACTCCAAAACACGAGATAACTCCAAACCACTCCAAAACACGAGATAACGCCAAACCACTCCAAAACACGAAATAACTCCAAACCACTCCAAAACACGAGATAACACCAAACCACTCCAAAACACGAGATAACTCCAAACCACTCCAAAACACGAGATAACTCCAAACCACTCCACAGCACGAGATAACTCCAAACCACTCCAAAACACGAGATAACTCAAAACCACTCCAAAAAACGCGATAACTCCATACCACTCCAAAGCACGAGATAACTCCAATCCACTCCAAAACACGAGATAACTTTCCAAACCACTCCAAAACTCGATATAACTCCAAACCACTCCAAAACACGAGATAACTCCAAACCACTCCAAAACACGAGATAACTCCAAACCACTCCAAAACAAGAGATAACTCTCCAAACCACTCAAAACACGAGGTAACTCCAAACCACTCCAAAACACGAGACAACTCCAAACCACTCCAAAACACGAGATAACTCCAAAATACGAGATAACTCCAAACCACTCCAAAACACGAGATAACTCCAAACCACTCCAAAACACGAGATAACACCAAACCACACCAAAGCACGAGATAACTCCAAAACACGAGATAACTCCAAACCACTCCAAAACACGAGATAACTCCAAAACACTCAAAAGCACGAGATAACTCCAATCCACTCCAAAACACGAGATAACTCTCCAAACCACTCCAAAACACGAGATAACTCCAAACCACTCCACAACACGAGATAACTCCAAAACACGAGATAACTCCAAACCACTCCAAAACACGAGATAACTCCAAACCACTCCAAAACACGAGATAACGCCAAACCACTCCAAAACACGAAATAACTCCAAACCACTCCAAAACACGAGATAACACCAAACCACTCCAAAACACGAGATAACTCCAAACCACTCCAAAACACGAGATAACTCCAAGCCACTCCAAAACACGAGATAACTCCAAACCACTCCAAAACACGAGATAACGCCAAACCACTCCAAAACACGAAATAACTCCATACCACTCCAAAACACGAGATAACACCAAACCACACCAAAACACGAGATAACTCCAAACCACTCCAAAACACGAGATAACTCCAAACCACTCCAAAACACGAGATAACTCCAAAACACGAGATAACTCCAAACCACTCCAAAACACGAGATAACACCAAACCACACCAAAGCACGAGATAACTCCAAAACACGAGATAACTCCAAACCACTCCAAAACACGAGATAACTCCAAAACACTCAAAAGCACGAGATAACTCCAATCCACTCCAAAACACGAGATAACTCTCCAAACCACTCCAAAACACGAGATAACTCCAAACCACTCCACAACACGAGATAACTCCAAAACACGAGATAACTCCAAACCACTCCAAAACACGAGATAACTCCAAACCACTCCAAAACACGAGATAACGCCAAACCACTCCAAAACACGAAATAACTCCAAACCACTCCAAAACACGAGATAACACCAAACCACTCCAAAACACGAGATAACTCCAAACCACTCCAAAACACGAGATAACTCCAAACCACTCCACAGCACGAGATAACTCCAAACCACTCCAAAACACGAGATAACTCAAAACCACTCCAAAAAACGCGATAACTCCATACCACTCCAAAGCACGAGATAACTCCAATCCACTCCAAAACACGAGATAACTCTCCAAACCACTCCAAAACTCGATATAACTCCAAACCACTCCAAAACACGAGATAACTCCAAACCACTCCAAAACACGAGATAACTCCAAACCACTCCAAAACAAGAGATAACTCTCCAAACCACTCAAAACACGAGGTAACTCCAAACCACTCCAAAACACGAGACAACTCCAAACCACTCCAAAACACGAGATAACTCCAAAATACGAGATAACTCCAAACCACTCCAAAACACGAGATAACTCCAAACCACTCCAAAACACGAGATAACTCCAAACCACACCAAAACACGAGATAACTCCAAACCACTCCAAAACACGAGATAACTCCAAACCACTCCACAGCACGAGATAACTCCAAACCACTCCAAAACACGAGATAGCTCAAAACCACTCCAAAAAACGCGATAACTCCATACCACTCCAAAGCACGAGATAACTCCAATCCACTCCAAAACACGAGATAACTCTCCAAACCACTCCAAAACACGATATAACTCCAAACCACTCCAAAACACGAGATAACTCCAAACCACTCCAAAACACGAGATAACTCCAAACCACTCCAAAACAAGAGATAACTCTCCAAACCACTCCAAAACACGAGGTAACTCCAAACCACTCCAAAACACGAGACAACTCCAAACCACCCCAAAACACGAGATAACTCCAAAACACGAGATAACTCCAAACCACTCCAAAACACGAGATAACTCCAAACCACTCCAAAACACGAGATAACTCCAAAACACTCCAAAGCACGAGATAACTCCAATCCACTCCAAAACACGAGATAACTCTCCAAACCACTCCAAAAAACGAGATAACTCCAAACCACTCCACAACACGAGATAACTCCAAAACACGAGATAACTCCAAACTACTCGAAAACACGAGATAACTCCAAACCACTCCAAAACACGAGATAACGCCAAACCACTCCAAAACACGAAATAACTCCAAACCACTCCAAAACACGAGAGAACACCAAACCACTCCAAAACAGGAGATAACTCAAAACCACTCCAAAAAACGCGATAACTCCAAACCACTCCAAAGCAGGAGGTAACTCCAATCCACTCCAAAACACGAGATAACTCCAAACCACTCCAAAACACGAGATAACACCAAACCACTCCAAAACAGGAGATAACTCAAAACCACTCCAAAAAACGCGATAACTCCAAACCACTCCAAAGCACGAGATAACTCCAAAACACGAGATAACTCCAAACCACTCCAAAACACGAGATAACTCCAAACCACTCCAAAACACGAGATAACTCCAAAACACTGCAAAGAACGAGATAACTCCAATCCACTCCAAAACACGAGATCACTCTCCAAACCACTCCAAAACACGAGATAACTCCAAACCACTCCACAGCACGAGATAACTCCAAACCACTCCAAAACACGAGATAGCTCAAAACCACTCCAAAAAACGCGATAACTCCATACCACTCCAAAGCACGAGATAACTCCAATCCACTCCAAAACACGAGATAACTCTCCAAACCACTCCAAAACACGATATAACTCCAAACCACTCCAAAACACGAGATAACTCCAAACCACTCCAAAACACGAGATAACTCCAAACCACTCCAAAACAAGAGATAACTCTCCAAACCACTCCAAAACACGAGGTAACTCCAAACCACTCCAAAACACGAGACAACTCCAAACCACTCCAAAACACGAGATAACTCCAAAACACGAGATAACTCCAAACCACTCCAAAACACGAGATAACTCCAAACCACTCCAAAACACGAGATAACTCCAAAACACTCCAAAGCACGAGATAACTCCAATCCACTCCAAAACACGAGATAACTCTCCAAACCACTCCAAAAAACGAGATAACTCCAAACCACTCCACAACACGAGATAACTCCAAAACACGAGATAACTCCAAACTACTCGAAAACACGAGATAACTCCAAACCACTCCAAAACACGAGATAACGCCAAACCACTCCAAAACACGAAATAACTCCAAACCACTCCAAAACACGAGAGAACACCAAACCACTCCAAAACAGGAGATAACTCAAAACCACTCCAAAAAACGCGATAACTCCAAACCACTCCAAAGCAGGAGGTAACTCCAATCCACTCCAAAACACGAGATAACTCCAAACCACTCCAAAACACGAGATAACACCAAACCACTCCAAAACAGGAGATAACTCAAAACCACTCCAAAAAACGCGATAACTCCAAACCACTCCAAAGCACGAGATAACTCCAAAACACGAGATAACTCCAAACCACTCCAAAACACGAGATAACTCCAAACCACTCCAAAACACGAGATAACTCCAAAACACTGCAAAGAACGAGATAACTCCAATCCACTCCAAAACACGAGATCACTCTCCAAACCACTCCAAAACACGAGATAACTCCAAACCACTCCACAACACGAGATAACTCCAAAACACGAGATAACTCCAAACCACTCCAAAACACGAGATAACTCCAAACCACTCCAAAACACGAGATAACGCCAAACCACTCCAAAACACGAAATAAATCCAAACCACTCCAAAACACGAGATAACACCAAACCACTCCAAAACACGAGATAACTCCAAACCACTCCAAAACACGAGATAACTCCAAACCACTCCAAAGCACGAGATAACTCCAAACCACTCCAAAACAGGAGATAACTCCAAAACACGAGATAACTCCAAACCACCCCACAACACGAGATAACTCCAAGCCACTCCAAAACACGAGATAACTCCAAACCACTCCAAAACACGAGATAACGCCAAACCACTCCAAAACACGAAATAACTCCATACCACTCCAAAACACGAGATAACACCAAACCACACCAAAACACGAGATAACTCCAAACCACTCCAAAACACGAGATAACTCCAAACCACTCCAAAACACGAGATAACTCCAAAACACGAGATAACTCCAAACCACTCCAAAACACGAGATAACACCAAACCACACCAAAGCACGAGATAACTCCAAAACACGAGATAACTCCAAACCACTCCAAAACACGAGATAACTCCAAAACACTCAAAAGCACGAGATAACTCCAATCCACTCCAAAACACGAGATAACTCTCCAAACCACTCCAAAACACGAGATAACTCCAAACCACTCCACAACACGAGATAACTCCAAAACACGAGATAACTCCAAACCACTCCAAAACACGAGATAACTCCAAACCACTCCAAAACACGAGATAACGCCAAACCACTCCAAAACACGAAATAACTCCAAACCACTCCAAAACACGAGATAACACCAAACCACTCCAAAACACGAGATAACTCCAAACCACTCCAAAACACGAGATAACTCCAAACCACTCCACAGCACGAGATAACTCCAAACCACTCCAAAACACGAGATAACTCAAAACCACTCCAAAAAACGCGATAACTCCATACCACTCCAAAGCACGAGATAACTCCAATCCACTCCAAAACACGAGATAACTCTCCAAACCACTCCAAAACTCGATATAACTCCAAACCACTCCAAAACACGAGATAACTCCAAACCACTCCAAAACACGAGATAACTCCAAACCACTCCAAAACAAGAGATAACTCTCCAAACCACTCAAAACACGAGGTAACTCCAAACCACTCCAAAACACGAGACAACTCCAAACCACTCCAAAACACGAGATAACTCCAAAATACGAGATAACTCCAAACCACTCCAAAACACGAGATAACTCCAAACCACTCCAAAACACGAGATAACTCCAAAACACTCCAAAGCACGAGATAACTCCAATCCACTCCAAAACACGAGATAACTCTCCAAACCACTCCAAAAAACGAGATAACTCCAAACCACTCCACAACACGAGATAACTCCAAAACACGAGATAACTCCAAACCACTCCAAAACACGAGAGAACACCAAACCACTCCAAAACAGGAGATAACTCAAAACCACTCCAAAAAACGCGATAACTCCAAACCACTCCAAAGCAGGAGGTAACTCCAATCCACTCCAAAACACGAGATAACTCCAAACCACTCCAAAACACGAGATAACACCAAACCACTCCAAAACAGGAGATAACTCAAAACCACTCCAAAAAACGCGATAACTCCAAACCACTCCAAAGCACGAGATAACTCCAAAACACGAGATAACTCCAAACCACTCCAAAACACGAGATAACTCCAAACCACTCCAAAACACGAGATAACTCCAAAACACTGCAAAGCACGAGATAACTCCAATCCACTCCAAAACACGAGATCACTCTCCAAACCACTCCAAAACACGAGATAACTCCAAACCACTCCACAACACGAGATAACTCCAAAACACGAGATAACTCCAAACCACTCCAAAACACGAGATAACTCCAAACCACTCCAAAACACGAAATAACTCCAAACCACTCCAAAACACGAGATAACACCAAACCACTCCAAAACACGAGATAACTCCAAACCACTCCAAAACACGAGATAACTCCAAACCACTCCAAAACAGGAGATAACTCCAAAACACGAGATAACTCCAAACCACCCCACAACACGAGATAACTCCAAACCACTCCAAAACACGAGATAACTCCAAACGCTCCAAAACACGAGATAACTCCAAACCACTCAAAACACGAGACAACTCCAAACCACTCCAAAACACGAGATAACTCCAAACCACTCCAAAACAAGAGATAACTCCAAACCACTCCAAAACACGAGATAACTCCAAACCACTCCAAAACGCGAGATAACTCCAAACCACTCCAAAACACGAGATAACTCCAAACCACTCCAAAACACGAGATTACTCCAAAACACGAGATAACTCCAAACCACTCCAAAACACGAGATAACTCCAAACCACTCCAAAACACGAGATAACTCCAAACGCTCCAAAACACGAGATAACTCCAAACCACTCAAAACACGAGATAACTCCAAACCACTCCAAAACACGAGATAACTCCAAACCACTCCAAAACAAGAGATAACTCCAAACCACTCCAAAACACGAGATAACTCCAAACCACTCCAAAACGCGAGATAACTCCAAACCACTCCAAAACACGAGATAACTCCAAACCACTCCAAAACACGAGATAACTCCAAAACACGAGATAACTCCAAACCACTTCAAAACACGAGATAACTCCAAAACACGAGATAACTCCAAACCACTCCAAAACACGAGATAACTCCAAACCACTCCAAAACACGAGATAGCTCCAAAGCACTCCAAGACACGAGATAACTCCAAAATACGGAATAACTGCAAACCACTCCAAAACACGAGATAACTCCAAACCACTCCAAAACACGAGATAACTCCAAACCACTCCAAAACAGGAGATAACTCCAAAATACGAGATAACTCCAAACCACTCCAAAACACGAGATAACTCCAAACCACTCCAAAACACGAGATAACTCCAAACCACTCCAAAACAGGAGATAACTCCAAAACACGAGATAACTCCACACCACCCCACAACACGAGATAACTCCAAGCCACTCCAAAACACGAGATAACTCCAAACCACTCCAAAACACGAGATAACGCCAAACCACTCCAAAACACGAAATAACTCCATACCACTCCAAAACACGAGATAACACCAAACCACTCCAAAACACGAGATAACTCCAAACCACTCCAAAACACGAGATAACTCCAAACCAATCCAAAACACGAGATAACTCCAAACCACTCCAAAACACGAGATAACACCAAAACACGAGATAACTCCAAACCACTACAAAACACGAGATAACTCCAAACCACTCCAAAGCACGAGATAACTCCAAAACACGAGATAACTCCAAACCACTCCAAAACACGAGATAACTCCAAAACACTGCAAAGCACGAGATAACTCCAATCCACTCCAAAACACGAGATAACTCTCCAAACCACTCCAAAACACGAGATAACTCCAAACCACTCCACAACACGAGATAACTCCAAAACTCGAGATAACTCCAAACCACTCCAAAACACGAGAAAACTCCAAACCACTCCAAAACACGAGATAACGCCAAACCACTCCAAAACACGAAATAAATCCAAACCACTCCAAAACACGAGATAACACCAAACCACTCCATAACACGAGATAACTCCAAACCACTCCAAAACACGAGATAACACCAAACCACTCCAAAACACGAGATAACTCCAAAACACGAGATAACTCCAAACCACTCCAAAACACGAAATAACTCCAAACCACTCCAAAAAACGAGATAACACCAAACCACTCCAAAACACGAAATAACTCCAAACCACTCCAAAACACGAGATAACACCAAACCACACCAAAACACGAGATAACTCCAAACCACTCCAAAACACGAGATAACTCCAAACCACTCCACAGCACGAGATAACTCCAAACCACTCCAAAACACGAGATAGCTCAAAACCACTCCAAAAAACGCGATAACTCCATACCACTCCAAAGCACGAGATAACTCCAAACCACTCCAAAACACGAGATAACTCCAAACCACTCCAAAACACGAGATAACTCCAAACCACTCCAAAACAAGAGATAACTCTCCAAACCACTCCAAAACACGAGGTAACTCCAAACCACTCCAAAACACGAGACAACTCCAAACCACTCCAAAACACGAGATAACTCCAAAACACGAGATAACTCCAAACCACTCCAAAACACGAGATAACTCCAAACCACTCCAAAACACGAAATAACTCCAAAACACTCCAAAGCACGAGATAACTCCAATCCACTCCAAAACACGAGATAACTCTCCAAACCACTCCAAAAAACGAGATAACTCCAAACCACTCCACAACACGAGATAACTCCAAAACACGAGATAACTCCAAACTACTCGAAAACACGAGATAACTCCAAACCACTCCAAAACACGAGATAACGCCAAACCACTCCAAAACACGAAATAACTCCAAACCACTCCAAAACACGAGAGAACACCAAACCACTCCAAAACAGGAGATAACTCAAAACCACTCCAAAAAACGCGATAACTCCAAACCACTCCAAAGCAGGAGGTAACTCCAATCCACTCCAAAACACGAGATAACTCCAAACCACTCCAAAACACGAGATAACACCAAACCACTCCAAAACAGGAGATAACTCAAAACCACTCCAAAAAACGCGATAACTCCAAACCACTCCAAAGCACGAGATAACTCCAAAACACGAGATAACTCCAAACCACTCCAAAACACGAGATAACTCCAAACCACTCCAAAACACGAGATAACTCCAAAACACTGCAAAGAACGAGATAACTCCAATCCACTCCAAAAGACGAGATCACTCTCCAAACCACTCCAAAACACGAGATAACTCCAAACCACTCCACAACACGAGATAACTCCAAAACACGAGATAACTCCAAACCACTCCAAAACACGAGATAACTCCAAACCACTCCAAAACACGAGATAACGCCAAACCACTCCAAAACACGAAATAAATCCAAACCACTCCAAAACACGAGATAACACCAAACCACTCCAAAACACGAGATAACTCCAAACCACTCCAAAACACGAGATAACTCCAAACCACTCCAAAACACGAGATAACTCCAAACCACTCCAAAACAGGAGATAACTCCAAAACACGAGATAACTCCAAACCACCCCACAACACGAGATAACTCCAAGCCACTCCAAAACACGAGATAACTCCAAACCACTCCAAAACACGAGATAACGCCAAACCACTCCAAAACACGAAATAACTCCATACCACTCCAAAACACGAGATAACACCAAACCACACCAAAACACGAGATAACTCCAAACCACTCCAAAACACGAGATAACTCCAAACCACTCCAAAACACGAGATAACTCCAAAACACGAGATAACTCCAAACCACTCCAAAACACGAGATAACTCCAAACCACTCCAAAGCACGAGATAACTCCAAAACACGAGATAACTCCAAACCACTCCAAAACACGAGATAACTCCAAAACACTCAAAAGCACGAGATAACTCCAATCCACTCCAAAACACGAGATAACTCTCCAAACCACTCCAAAACACGAGATAACTCCAAACCACTCCACAACACGAGATAACTCCAAAACACGAGATAACTCCAAACCACTCCAAAACACGAGATAACTCCAAACCACTCCAAAACACGAGATAACGCCAAACCACTCCAAAACACGAAATAACTCCAAACCACTCCAAAACACGAGATAACACCAAACCACTCCAAAACACGAGATAACTCCAAACCACTCCAAAACACGAGATAACTCCAAACCACTCCACAGCACGAGATAGCTCCAAACCACTCCAAAACACGAGATAACTCAAAACCACTCCAAAAAACGCGATAACTCCATACCACTCCAAAGCACGAGATAACTCCAATCCACTCCAAAACACGAGATAACTCTCCAAACCACTCCAAAACACGATATAACTCCAAACCACTCCAAAACACGAGATAACTCCAAACCACTCCAAAACACGAGATAACTCCAAACCACTCCAAAACAAGAGATAACTCTCCATACCACTCCAAAGCACGAGATAACTCCAATCCACTCCAAAACACGAGATAACTCTCCAAACCACTCCAAAACACGAGATAACTCAAAACCACTCCAAAAAACGCGATAACTCCATACCACTCCAAAGCACGAGATAACTCCAATCCACTCCAAAACACGAGATAACTCTCCAAACCACTCCAAAACACGATATAACTCCAAACCACTCCAAAATACGAGATAACTCCAAACCACTCCAAAACACGAGATAACTCCAAACCACTCCAAAACACGAGATAACTCCAAAACACTCCAAAGCACGAGATAACTCCAATCCACTCCAAAACACGAGATAACTCTCCAAACCACTCCAAAAAACGAGATAACTCCAAACCACTCCACAACACGAGATAACTCCAAAACACGAGATAACTCCAAACCACTCCAAAACACGAGAGAACACCAAACCACTCCAAAACAGGAGATAACTCAAAACCACTCCAAAAAACGCGATAACTCCAAACCACTCCAAAGCAGGAGGTAACTCCAATCCACTCCAAAACACGAGATAACTCCAAACCACTCCAAAACACGAGATAACACCAAACCACTCCAAAACAGGAGATAACTCAAAACCACTCCAAAAAACGCGATAACTCCAAACCACTCCAAAGCACGAGATAACTCCAAAACACGAGATAACTGCAAACCACTCCAAAACACGAGATAACTCCAAACCACTCCAAAACACGAGATAACTCCAAAACACTGCAAAGCACGAGATAACTCCAATCCACTCCAAAACACGAGATCACTCTCCAAACCACTCCAAAACACGAGATAACTCCAAACCACTCCACAACACGAGATAACTCCAAAACACGAGATAACTCCAAACCACTCCAAAACACGAGATAACTCCAAACCACTCCAAAACACGAGATAACGCCAAACCACTCCAAAACACGAAATAAATCCAAACCACTCCAAAACACGAGATAACACCAAACCACTCCAAAACACGAGATAACTCCAAACCACTCCAAAACACGAGATAACTCCAAACCACTCCAAAACAGGAGATAACTCCAAAACACGAGATAACTCCAAACCACCATACAACACGAGATAACTCCAAGCCACTCCAAAACACGAGATAACTACAAACCACTCCAAAACACGAGATAACGCCAAACCACTCCAAAACACGAAATAACTCCATACCACTCCAAAACACGAGATAACACCAAACCACACCAAAACACGAGATAACTCCAATCCACTCCAAAACACGAGATAACTCTCCAAACCACTCCAAAAAACGAGATAACTCCAAACCACTCCACAACACGAGATAACTCCAAAACACGAGATAACTCCAAACTACTCGAAAACACGAGATAACTCCAAACCACTCCAAAACACGAGATAACGCCAAACCACTCCAAAACACGAAATAACTCCAAACCACTCCAAAACACGAGAGAACACCAAACCACTCCAAAACAGGAGATAACTCAAAACCACTCCAAAAAACGCGATAACTCCAAACCACTCCAAAGCAGGAGGTAACTCCAATCCACTCCAAAACACGAGATAACTCCAAACCACTCCAAAACACGAGATAACACCAAACCACTCCAAAACAGGAGATAACTCAAAACCACTCCAAAAAACGCGATAACTCCAAACCACTCCAAAGCACGAGATAACTCCAAAACACGAGATAACTCCAAACCACTCCAAAACACGAGATAACTCCAAACCACTCCAAAACACGAGATAACTCCAAAACACTGCAAAGCACGAGATAACTCCAATCCACTCCAAAACACGAGATCACTCTCCAAACCACTCCAAAACACGAGATAACTCCAAACCACTCCACAACACGAGATAACTCCAAAACACGAGATAACTCCAAACCACTCCAAAACACGAGATAACTCCAAACCACTCCAAAACACGAGATAACGCCAAACCACTCCAAAACACGAAATAAATCCAAACCACTCCAAAACACGAGATAACACCAAACCACTCCAAAACACGAGATAACACCAAACCACTCCAAAACACGAGATAACTCCAAACCACTCCAAAACAGGAGATAACTCCAAAACACGAGATAACTCCAAACCACCCCACAACACGAGATAACTCCAAGCCACTCCAAAACACGAGATAACTCCAAACCACTCCAAAACACGAGATAACGCCAAACCACTCCAAAACACGAAATAACTCCATACCACTCCAAAACACGAGATAACACCAAACCACTCCAAAACACGAAATAACTCCAAACCACTCCAAAACACGAGATAACACCAAACCACACCAAAACACGAGATAACTCCAAACCACTCCAAAACACGAGATAACTCCAAACCACTCCACAGCACGAGATAACTCCAAACCACTCCAAAACACGAGATAGCTCAAAACCACTCCAAAAAACGCGATAACTCCATACCACTCCAAAGCACGAGATAACTCCAATCCACTCCAAAACACGAGATAACTCTCCAAACCACTCCAAAACACGATATAACTCCAAACCACTCCAAAACACGAGATAACTCCAAACCACTCCAAAACACGAGATAACTCCAAACCACTCCAAAACAAGAGATAACTCTCCAAACCACTCCAAAACACGAGGTAACTCCAAACCACTCCAAAACACGAGACAACTCCAAACCACTCCAAAACACGAGATAACTCCAAAACACGAGATAACTCCAAACCACTCCAAAACACGAGATAACTCCAAACCACTCCAAAACACGAGATAACTCCAAAACACTCCAAAGCACGAGATAACTCCAATCCACTCCAAAACACGAGATAACTCTCCAAACCACTCCAAAAAACGAGATAACTCCAAACCACTCCACAACACGAGATAACTCCAAAACACGAGATAACTCCAAACTACTCGAAAACACGAGATAACTCCAAACCACTCCAAAACACGAGATAACGCCAAACCACTCCAAAACACGAAATAACTCCAAACCACTCCAAAACACGAGAGAACACCAAACCACTCCAAAACAGGAGATAACTCAAAACCACTCCAAAAAACGCGATAACTCCAAACCACTCCAAAGCAGGAGGTAACTCCAATCCACTCCAAAACACGAGATAACTCCAAACCACTCCAAAACACGAGATAACACCAAACCACTCCAAAACAGGAGATAACTCAAAACCACTCCAAAAAACGCGATAACTCCAAACCACTCCAAAGCACGAGATAACTCCAAAACACGAGATAACTCCAAACCACTCCAAAACACGAGATAACTCCAAACCACTCCAAAACACGAGATAACTCCAAAACACTGCAAAGAACGAGATAACTCCAATCCACTCCAAAACACGAGATCACTCTCCAAACCACTCCAAAACACGAGATAACTCCAAACCACTCCACAACACGAGATAACTCCAAAACACGAGATAACTCCAAACCACTCCAAAACACGAGATAACTCCAAACCACTCCAAAACACGAGATAACGCCAAACCACTCCAAAACACGAAATAAATCCAAACCACTCCAAAACACGAGATAACACCAAACCACTCCAAAACACGAGATAACTCCAAATCACTCCAAAACACGAGATAACTCCAAACCACTCCAAAACACGAGATAACTCCAAACCACTCCAAAACAGGAGATAACTCCAAAACACGAGATAACTCCAAACCACCCCACAACACGAGATAACTCCAAGCCACTCCAAAACACGAGATAACTCCAAACCACTCCAAAACACGAGATAACGCCAAACCACTCCAAAACACGAAATAACTCCATACCACTCCAAAACACGAGATAACACCAAACCACACCAAAACACGAGATAACTCCAAACCACTCCAAAACACGAGATAACTCCAAACCACTCCAAAACACGAGATAACTCCAAAACACGAGATAACTCCAAACCACTCCAAAACACGAGATAACTCCAAACCACTCCAAAGCACGAGATAACTCCAAAACACGAGATAACTCCAAACCACTCCAAAACACGAGATAACTCCAAAACACTCAAAAGCACGAGATAACTCCAATCCACTCCAAAACACGAGATAACTCTCCAAACCACTCCAAAACACGAGATAACTCCAAACCACTCCACAACACGAGATAACTCCAAAACACGAGATAACTCCAAACCACTCCAAAACACGAGATAACTCCAAACCACTCCAAAACACGAGATAACGCCAAACCACTCCAAAACACGAAATAACTCCAAACCACTCCAAAACACGAGATAACACCAAACCACTCCAAAACACGAGATAACTCCAAACCACTCCAAAACACGAGATAACTCCAAACCACTCCACAGCACGAGATAACTCCAAACCACTCCAAAACACGAGATAACTCAAAACCACTCCAAAAAACGCGATAACTCCATACCACTCCAAAGCACGAGATAACTCCAATCCACTCCAAAACACGAGATAACTCTCCAAACCACTCCAAAACACGATATAACTCCAAACCACT
This sequence comes from Somniosus microcephalus, assembly GCF_052327205.1. Classification (NCBI taxonomy): domain Eukaryota; kingdom Metazoa; phylum Chordata; class Chondrichthyes; order Squaliformes; family Somniosidae; genus Somniosus; species Somniosus microcephalus. Next base: position 32,574,212 of record NW_028225187.1, read on the forward strand.
CCAAAACACGAGATAACTCCAAACCACTCCAAAACACGAGATAACTCCAAACCACTCCAAAACAAGAGATAACTCTCCAAACCACTCAAAACACGAGGTAACTCCAAACCACTCCAAAACACGAGACAACTCCAAACCACTCCAAAACACGAGATAACTCCAAAATACGAGATAACTCCAAACCACTCCAAAACACGAGATAACTCCAAACCACTCCAAAACACGAGATAACTCCAAAACACTCCAAAGCACGAGATAACTCCAATCCACTCCAAAACACGAGATAACTCTCCAAACCACTCCAAAAAACGAGATAACTCCAAACCACTCCACAACACGAGATAACTCCAAAACACGAGATAACTCCAAACCACTCCAAAACACGAGAGAACACCAAACCACTCCAAAACAGGAGATAACTCAAACCACTCCAAAAAACGCGATAACTCCAAACCACTCCAAAGCAGGAGGTAACTCCAATCCACTCCAAAACACGAGATAACTCCAAACCACTCCAAAACACGAGATAACACCAAACCACTCCAAAACAGGAGATAACTCAAAACCACTCCAAAAAACGCGATAACTCCAAACCACTCCAAAGCACGAGATAACTCCAAAACACGAGATAACTCCAAACCACTCCAAAACACGAGATAACTCCAAACCACTCCAAAACACGAGATAACTCCAAAACACTGCAAAGCACGAGATAACTCCAATCCACTCCAAAACACGAGATCACTCTCCAAACCACTCCAAAACACGAGATAACTCCAAACCACTCCACAACACGAGATAACTCCAAAACACGAGATAACTCCAAACCACTCCAAAACACGAGATAACTCCAAACCACTCCAAAACACGAGATAACGCCAAACCACTCCAAAACACGAAATAAATCCAAACCACTCCAAAACACGAGATAACACCAAACCACTCCAAAACACGAGATAACTCCAAACCACTCCAAAACACCAGATAACTCCAAACCACTCCAAAACAGGAGATAACTCCAAAACACGAGATAACTCCAAACCACCCCACAACACGAGATAACTCCAAGCCACTCCAAAACACGAGATAACTACAAACCACTCCAAAACACGAGATAACGCCAAACCACTCCAAAACACGAAATAACTCCATACCACTCCAAAACACGAGATAACACCAAACCACACCAAAACACGAGATAACTCCAATCCACTCCAAAACACGAGATAACTCTCCAAACCACTCCAAAAAACGAGATAACTCCAAACCACTCCACAACACAAGATAACTCCAAAACACGAGATAACTCCAAACTACTCGAAAACACGAGATAACTCCAAACCACTCCAAAACACGAGATAACGCCAAACCACTCCAAAACACGAAATAACTCCAAACCACTCCAAAACACGAGAGAACACCAAACCACTCCAAAACAGGAGATAACTCAAAACCACTCCAAAAAACGCGATAACTCCAAACCACTCCAAAGCAGGAGGTAACTCCAATCCACTCCAAAACACGAGATAACTCCAAACCACTCCAAAACACGAGATAACACCAAACCACTCCAAAACAGGAGATAACTCAAAACCACTCCAAAAAACGCGATAACTCCAAACCACTCCAAAGCACGAGATAACTCCAAAACACGAGATAACTCCAAACCACTCCAAAACACGAGATAACTCCAAACCACTCCAAAACACGAGATAACTCCAAAACACTGCAAAGCACGAGATAACTCCAATCCACTCCAAAACACGAGATCACTCTCCAAACCACTCCAAAACACGAGATAACTCCAAACCACTCCACAACACGAGATAACTCCAAAACACGAGATAACTCCAAACCACTCCAAAACACGAGATAACTCCAAACCACTCCAAAACACGAGATAACGCCAAACCACTCCAAAACACGAAATAAATCCAAACCACTCCAAAACACGAGATAACACCAAACCACTCCAAAACACGAGATAACTCCAAACCACTCCAAAACACGAGATAACTCCAAACCACTCCAAAACAGGAGATAACTCCAAAACACGAGATAACTCCAAACCACCCCACAACACGAGATAACTCCAAGCCACTCCAAAACACGAGATAACTCCAAACCACTCCAAAACACGAGATAACGCCAAACCACGAAATAACTCCATACCACTCCAAAACACGAGATAACACCAAACCACACCAAAACACGAGATAACTCCAAACCACTCCAAAACACGAGATAACTCCAAACCACTCCAAAACACGAGATAACTCCAAACCACTCCAAAACACGAGATAATTCCAAAACACGAGATAACTCCAAACCACTCCAAAACACGAGATAACTCCAAACCACTCCAAAGCACGAGATAACTCCAAAACACGAGATAACTCCAAACCACTCCAAAACACGAGATAACTCCAAACCACTCCAAAACACGAGATAACTCCAAAACACTCCAAAACACGAGATAACTCCAAACCACTCCAAAACACGAGATAACTCCAAAACACTCAAAAGCACGAGATAACTCCAATCCACTCCAAAACACGCGATAACTCTCCAAACCACTCCAAAACACGAGATAACTCCAAACCACTCCACAACACGAGATAACTCCAAAACACGAGATAACTCCAAACCACTCCAAAACACGAGATAACTCCAAACCACTCCAAAACACGAGATAACGCCAAACCACTCCAAAACACGAAATAACTCCAAACCACTCCAAAACACGAGATAACACCAAACCACTCCAAAACACGAGATAACTCCAAACCACTCCAAAACACGAGATAACTCCAAACCACTGCACAGCACGAGATAACTCCAAACCACTCCAAAACACGAGATAACTCCAAAACACGAGATAACTCCAAACCACTCCAAAACACGAGATAACTCCAAACCACTCCAAAACAAGAGATAACACCAAACCACTCCAAAACACGAGATAACTCCAAACCACTCCAAAACACGAGATCACTCTCCAAACCACTCCAAAACAGGAGATAACTCAAAACCACTCCAAAAAACGCGATCACTCCAAACCACTCCAAAGCAGGAGGTAACTCCAATCCACTCCAAAACACGAGATAACTCCAAACCACTCCAAAGCACGAGATAACTCCAAAACACGAGATAACTCCAAACCACTCCAAAACACGAGATAACACCAAACCACTCCAAAGCACGAGATAAGTCCAAAACACGAGATAACTCCAAACCACTCCAAAACACGAGATAACTCCAAACCACTCCAAAACACGAGATAACTCCAAAACACTGCAAAGCACGAGATAACTCCAATCCACTCCAAAACACGAGATCACTCTCCAAACCACTCCAAAACACGAGATAACTCCAAACCACTCCACAACACGAGATAACTCCAAAACACGAGATAACTCCAAACCACTCCAAAACACGAGATAACTCCAAACCACTCCAAACACGAGATAACGCCAAACCTCTCCAAAACACGAAATAAATCCAAACCACTCCAAAACACGAGATAACACCAAACCACTCCAAAACACGAGATAACTCCAAACCACTCCAAAACACGAGATAACTCCAAACCACTCCAAAACACGAGATAACTCCAAACCACTCCAAAACACGAGATAACTCCAAAACACTCAAAAGCACGAGATAACTCCAATCCACTCCTAAACACGAGATAACTCTCCAAACCACTCCAAAACACGAGATAACTCCAAACCACTCCACAACACGAGATAACTCCAAAACACGAGATAACTCCAAACCACTCCAAAACACGAGATAACTCCAAACCACTCCAAAACACGAGATAACGCCAAACCACTCCAAAACACGAAATAACTCCAAACCACTCCAAAACACGAGATAACACCAAACCACTCCAAAACACGAGATAACTCCAAACCACTCCAAAACACGAGATAACTCCAAACAACTCCACAGCACGAGATAACTCCAAACCACTCCAAAACACGAGATAACTCAAAACCACTCCAAAAAACGCGATAACTCCATACCACTCCAAAGCACGAGGTAACTCCAATCCACTCCAAAACACGAGATAACTCTCCAAACCACTCCAAAACACGAGATAACTCCAAACCACTCCAAAACACGAGATAACTCCAAACCACTCCAAAACACGAGATAACTCCAAACCACTCCAAAACACGAGATAACTCCATACCACTCCAAAACACGACATAACTCCAAACCACTCCAAAACACGAGATAACTCCAAACCACTCCAAAACACGAGATAACTCCAAACCACTCAAAACATGAGATAACTCCAAACCACTCCAAAGGACGAGATAACTCCAAACCACTCCAAAACACGAGATAACTCCAAACCACTCCAAAACAAGAGATAACTCTCCAAACCACTCCAAAACACGAGATAACTCCAAACCACTCAAAACACGAGATAACTCCAAACCACTCCAAAACACGAGATAACTCCAAACCACTCCAAAACAAGAGATAACTCCAAACCACTCCAAAACACGAGATAACTCCAAACCACTCCAAAACGCGAGATAACTCCAAACCACTCCAAAACACGAGATTACTCCAAAACACGAGATAACTCCAAACCACTCCAAAACACGAGACAACTCCAAACCACTCCAAAACACGAGATAACTCCAAACCACTGCAAAACACGAGATAACTCCAAAACACGAGATAACTCCAAACCACTCCAAAACACGAGATAACTCCAAACCACTCCAAAGCACGAGATAACTCCAAACCACTCCAAAACGCGAGATAACTCCAAACCACTCCAAAACAAGAGATAACTCCAAACCACTCCAAAACACGAGATAACTCCAAACCACTCCAAAACGCGAGATAACTCCAAACCACTCCAAAGCACGAGATAACTCCAAAACACGAGATAACTCCAAACCACTCCAAAACACGAGATAACTCCAAACCACTCCAAAACACGAGATAACTCCAAAACACTCCAAAACACGAGATAACTCCAAACCACTCCAAAACACGAGATAACTCCAAAACACTCAAAAGCACGAGATAACTCCAATCCACTCCAAAACACGAGATAACTCTCCAAACCACTCCAAAACACGAGATAACTCCAAACCACTCCACAACACGAGATAACTCCAAAACACGAGATAACTCCAAACCACTCCAAAACACGAGATAACGCCAAACCACTCCAAAACACGAGATAACGCCAAACCACTCCAAAACACGAAATAACTCCAAACCACTCCAAAACACGAGATAACACCAAACCACTCCAAAACACGAGATAACTCCAAACCACTCCAAAACACGAGATAACTCCAAACCACTGCACAGCACGAGATAACTCCAAACCACTCCAAAACACGAGATAACTCAAAACCACTCCAAAAAACGCGATAACTCCATACCACTCCAAAGCACGAGATAACTCCAATCCACTCCAAAACACGAGATAACTCTCCAAACCACTCCAAAACACGAGATAACTCCAAACCACTCCAAAACACGAGATAACTCCAAACCACTCCAAAACACGAGATAACTCCAAACCACTCCAAAACAAGAGATAACTCTCCAAACCACTCCAAAACACGAGATAACTCCAAACCACTCCAAAACACGAGACAACTCCAAACCACTCCAAAACACGAGATAACTCCAAAACACGAGATAACTCCAAACCACTCCAAAACACGAGATAACTCCAAACCACTCCAAAACGCGAGATATCTCCAAAACACTCCAAAGCACGAGATAACTCCAATCCACTCCAAAACACGAGATAACTCTCCAAACCACTCCAAAAAACGAGATAACTCCAAACCACTCCACAACACGAGATAACTCCAAAACACGAGATAACTCCAAACCACTCGAAAACACGAGATAACTCCAAACCACTCCAAAACACGAGATAACGCCAAACCACTCCAAAACACGAAATAACTCCAAACCACTCCAAAACACGAGATAACACCAAACCACTCCAAAACACGAGATAACTCCAAACCACTCCAAAACACTAGATAACACCAAACCACTCCAAAACAGGAGATAACTCAAAACCACTCCAAAAAACGCGATAACTCCAAACCACTCCAAAGCAGGAGGTAACTCCAATCCACTCCAAAACACGAGATAACTCCAAACCACTCCAAAGCACGAGATAACTCCAAAACACGAGATAACTCCAAACCACTCCAAAACACGAGATAACTCCAAACCACTCCAAAACACGAGATAACTCAAAACCACTCCAAAGCACGAGATAACTCCAATCCACTCCAAAACACGAGATAACTCCAAACCACTCCAAAGCACGAGATAACTCCAAAACACGAGATAACTCCAAGCCACTCCAAAACACGAGATAACTCCAAACCACTCCAAAACACGAGATAACGCCAAACCACTCCAAAACACGAAATAACTCCATACCACTCCAAAACACGAGATAACACCAAACCACTCCAAAACACGAGATAACTCCAAACCACTCCAAAACACGAGATAACTCCAAACCACTCCAAAACACGAGATAACTCCAAACCACTCCAAAACACGAGATAACTCCAAAACACGAGATAACTCCAAACCACGAGATAACTCTCCAAACCACTCCAAAACACGAGATAACTCCAAACCACTCCACAACACGAGATAACTCCAAAACACGAGATAACTCCAAACCACTCCAAAACACGAGATAACTCCAAACCACTCCAAAACACGAGATAACACCAAACTACTCCAAAACACGAGATAACTCCAAACCACTCCAAAACACGAGATAACACCAAACTACTCCAAAACACGAGATAACTCCAAACCACTCCAAAACACGAGATAACTCCAAACCACTCCAAAACACGAGATATCTCCAAACCACTCCAAAACACGAGATAACTCCAAAATACAGAATAACTGCAAACCACTCCAAAACACGAGATAACTCCAAACAACTCCAAAACACGAGATAACTCCAAACCACTCCAAAACAGGAGATAACTCCAAAACACGAGAAACGTCCAAACCACTCCAAAACACGAGATAACTCCAAACCACTCCAAAACACGAGATAACTCCAAACTACTCCAAAACAGGAGATAACTCCAAAACACGAGATAACTCCAAACCACCCCACAACACGAGATAACTCCAAGCCACTCCAAAACACGAGATAACTCCAAACCACTCCAAAACACGAGATAACGCCAAACCACTCCAAAACACGAAATAACTCCATACCACTCCAAAACACGAGATAACACCAAACCACTCCAAAACACGAGATAACTCCAAACCACTCCAAAACACGAGATAACTCCAAACCACTCCAAAACACGAGATAACTCCAAACCACTCCAAAACACGAGATAACTCCAAAACACGAGATAACTCCAAACCACTCCAAAACACGAGAAAGCTCTCCAAACCACTCCAAAACACGAGATAACTCCAAAGCACTCCACAACACGAGATAACTCCAAAACACGATAACTCCAAACCACTCCAAAACACGAGATAACTCCAAACCACTCCAAAACACGAGATAACTCAAAACCACTCCAAAACACGCGATAACTCCAAACCACTCCAAAGCACGAGATAACTCCAATCCACTCCAAAACACGAGATAACTCTCCAAACCACTCCAAAACACGAGATAACTCCAAACCACTCCAAAACACGAGATAACTCCAAACCACTCCAAAACACGAGATAACTACAAACCTCTCCAAAACACGAGATAACTCCAAACCACTTCAAAACACGAGATAACTCCAAACCACTCCAAAGCACGAGATAACTCCAAACCACTCCAAAACACGAGATAACTCCAAACCATTCCAAAACACGAGATAACTCCAAACCACTCCAAAACACGAGATAACTCCAAACCACTCCAAAACACGAGATAACTCCAAACCACTCCAAAACACGAGATAACTCCAAACCACTCCACAACACGAGATAACTCCAAAACACGAGATAACTCCAAACCACTCCAAAACACGAGATAACTCCAAACCACTCCAAAACACGAGATAACTCCAAACCATTCCAAAACACGAGATAACTCCAAACCACTCCAAAACACGAGATAACTCCAAACCACTCCAAAGCACGAGATAACTCCAATCCACTCCAAAACACGAGATAACTCTCCAAACCACTCCAAAACACGAGATAACTCCAACCCACTCCAAAACACGAGCTAACTCCAAAACACGAGATAACTCCAAACCACTCCAAAACACGAGATAACTCCAAACCACTCCAAAACACGAGATAACTGCAAACCACTCAAAACATGAGATACCTCCAAACCACTCCAAAGCACGAGATAACTCCAAACCACTCCAAAACACGAGATAACTCCAAACCACTCCAAAACAAGAGATAACTCTCCAAACCACTCCAAAACACGAGATAACTCCAAACCACTCCAAAACACGAGATAACTCCAAACCACGCCAAAACACGAGATAACTCCAAACCACTGCAAAACACGAGATAACTCCAAAACACGAGATAACTCCAAACCACTCCAAAACACGAGATAGCTCCAAAGCACTCCAAAACACGAAATAACTCCAAACCACTCCAAAACACGAGATAACACCAAACCACTCCAAAACACGAGATAACTCCAAACCACTCCAAACACGAGATAACACCAAACCACTCCAAAACAGGAGATAACACAAAACCACTCCAAAAAACGCGATAACTCCAAACCACTCCAAAGCAGGAGGTAACTCCAATCCACTCCAAAACACGAGATAACTCCAAACCACTCCAAAGCACGAGATAACTCCAAAACACGAGATAACTCCAAACCACTCCAAAACACGAGATAACTCCAAACCACTCCAAAACACGAGATAACTCCATACCACTCCAAAACACGACATAACTCCAAACCACTCCAAAACACGAGATAACTCCAAACCACTCCAAAACACGAGATAACTCCAAACCACTCAAAACATGAGATAACTCCAAACCACTCCAAAGGACGAGATAACTCCAAACCACTCCAAAACACGAGATAACTCCAAACCACTCCAAAACAAGAGATAACTCTCCAAACCACTCCAAAACACGAGATAACTCCAAACCACTCAAAACACGAGATAACTCCAAACCACTCCAAAACACGAGATAACTCCAAACCACTCCAAAACAAGAGATAACTCAAAACCACTCCAAAACACGAGATAACTCCAAACCACTCCAAAACGCGAGATAACTCCAAACCACTCCAAAACACGAGATTACTCCAAAACACGAGATAACTCCAAACCACTCCAAAACACGAGACAACTCCAAACCACTCCAAAACACGAGGTAACTCCAAACCACTGCAAAACACGAGATAACTCCAAAACACGAGATAACTCCAAACCACTCCAAAACACGAGATAACTCCAAACCACTCCAAAACACGAGATAACTCCAAACCACTGCAAAACGCGAGATAACTCCAAACCACTCCAAAACAAGAGATAACTCCAAACCACTCCAAAACACGAGATAACTCCAAACCACTCCAAAACACGAGATAACTCCAAACCACTCCAAAACACGAGATAACTCCAAAACACTCCAAAACACGAGATAACTCCAAACCACTCCAAAACACGAGATAACTCCAAAACACGAGATAACTCCAAACCACTCCAAAACACGAGATAACTCCAAACCACTCCAAAACGCGAGTTATCTCCAAAATACTCCAAAGCACGAGATAACTCCAATCCACTCCAAAACACGAGATAACTCTCCAAACCACTCCAAAAAACGAGATAACTCCAAACCACTCCACAACACGAGATAACTCCAAAACACGAGATAACTCCAAACCACTCGAAAACACGAGATAACTCCAAACCACTCCAAAACACGAGATAACGCCAAACCACTCCAAAACACGAAATAACTCCAAACCACTCCAAAACATGAGATAACACCAAACCACTCCAAAACACGAGATAACTCCAAACCACTCCAAAACACTAGATAACACCAAACCACTCCAAAACAGGAGATAACTCAAAACCACTCCAAAAAACGCGATAACTCCAAACCACTCCAAAGCAGGAGGTAACTCCAATCCACTCCAAAACACGAGATAACTCCAAACCACTCCAAAGCACGAGATAACTCCAAAACACGAGATAACTCCAAACCACTCCAAAACACGAGATAACTCCAAACCACTCCAAAACACGAGATAACTCAAAACCACTCCAAAAAACGCGATAACTCCATACCAGTCCAAAGCACGAGATAACTCCAATCCACTCCAAAACACGAGATAACTCTCCAAACCACTCCAAAACACGACATAACTCCAAACCACACCAAAACACGAGATAACTCCAAACCACTCCAAAACACGAGATAACTCCAAACCACTCAAAACATGAGATAACTCCAAACCACTCCAAAGGACGAGATAACTCCAAACCACTCCAAAACACGAGATAACTCCAAACCACTCCAAAACAAGAGATAACTCTCCAAACCACTCTAAAACACGAGATAACTCCAAACCACTCAAAACACGAGATAACTCCAAACCACTCCAAAACACGAGATAACTCCAAACCACTCCAAAACAAGAGATAACTCCAAACCACTCCAAAACACGAGATAACTCCAAACCACTGCACAGCACGAGATAACTCCAAACCACTCCAAAACACGAGATAACTCAAAACCACTCCAAAAAACGCGATAACTCCATACCACTCCAAAGCACGAGATAACTCCAATCCACTCCAAAACACGAGATAACTCTCCAAACCACTCCAAAACACGAGATAACTCCAAACCACTCCAAAACACGAGATAACTCCAAACCACTCCAAAACACGAGATAACTCCAAACCACTCCAAAACACGAGATAACTCCAAAACACTCCAAAACACGAGATAACTCCAAACCACTCCAAAACACGAGATAACTCCAAAACACTCAAAAGCACGAGATAACTCCAATCCACTCCAAAACACGAGATAACTCTCCAAACCACTCCAAAACACGAGATAACTCCAAACCACTCCACAACACGAGATAACTCCAAAACATGAGATAACTCCAAACCACTCCAAAACACGAGATAACTCCAAACCACTCCAAAACACGAGATAACGCCAAACCACTCCAAAACACGAAATAACTCCAAACCACTCCAAAACACGAGATAACACCAAACCACTCCAAAACACGAGATAACTCCAAACCACTCCAAAACACGAGATAACTCCAAACCACTGCACAGCACGAGATAACTCCAAACCACTCCAAAACACGAGATAACTCAAAACCACTCCAAAAAACGCGATAACTCCATACCACTCCAAAGCACGAGATAACTCCAATCCACTCCAAAACACGAGATAACTCTCCAAACCACTCCAAAACACGAGATAACTCCAAACCACTCCAAAACACGAGATAACTCCAAACCACTCCAAAACACGAGATAACTCCAAACCACTCCAAAACAAGAGATAACTCTCCAAACCACTCCAAAACACGAGATAACTCCAAACCACTCCAAAACACGAGACAACTCCAAACCACTCCAAAACACGAGATAACTCCAAAACACGAGATAACTCCAAACCACTCCAAAACACGAGATAACTCCAAACCACTCCAAAACGCGAGATATCTCCAAAACACTCCAAAGCACGAGATAACTCCAATCCACTCCAAAACACGAGATAACTCTCCAAACCACTCCAAAAAACGAGATAACTCCAAACCACTCCACAACACGAGATAACTCCAAAACACGAGATAACTCCAAACCACTCGAAAACACGAGATAACTCCAAACCACTCCAAAACACGAGATAACGCCAAACCACTCCAAAACACGAAATAACTCCAAACCACTCCAAAACACGAGATAACACCAAACCACTCCAAAACACGAGATAACTCCAAACCACTCCAAAACACTAGATAACACCAAACCACTCCAAAACAGGAGATAACTCAAAACCACTCCAAAAAACGCGATAACTCCAAACCACTCCAAAGCAGGAGGTAACTCCAATCCACTCCAAAACACGAGATAACTCCAAACCACTCCAAAGCACGAGATAACTCCAAAACACGAGATAACTCCAAACCACTCCAAAACACGAGATAACTCCAAACCACTCCAAAACACGAGATAACTCAAAACCACTCCAAAAAACGCGATAACTCCATACCAGTCCAAAGCACGAGATAACTCCAATCAACTCCAAAACACGAGATAACTCTCCAAACCACTCCAAAACACGACATAACTCCAAACCACTCCAAAACACGAGATAACTCCAAACCACTCCAAAACACGAGATAACTCCAAACCACTCAAAACATGAGATAACTCCAAACCACTCCAAAGGACGAGATAACTCCAAACCACTCCAAAACACGAGATAACTCCAAACCACTCCAAAACAAGAGATAACTCTCCAAACCACTCTAAAACACGAGATAACTCCAAGCCACTCAAAACACGAGATAACTCCAAACCACTCCAAAACACGAGATAACTCCAAACCACTCCAAAACAAGAGATAACTCCAAACCACTCCAAAACACGAGATAACTCCAAACCACTCCAAAACGCGAGATAACTCCAAACCACTCCAAAACACGAGATTACTCCAAAACACGAGATAACTCCAAACCACTCCAAAACACGAGACAACTCCAAACCACTCCAAAACACGAGATAACTCCAAACCACTGCAAAACACGAGATAACTCCAAAACACGAGATAACTCCAAACCACTCCAAAACACGAGATAACTCCAAACCACTCCAAAACACGAGATAGCTCCAAAGCACTCCAAAACACGGGATAACTCCAAAATACGGAATAACTGCAAACCACTCCAAAACACGAGACAACTCCAAACCACTCCAAAACACGAGATAACTCCAAACCACTCCAAAACAGGAGATAACTCCAAAATACGAGATAACTCCAAACCACTCCAAAACACGAGATAACTCCAAACCACTCCAAAACACGAGATAACTCCAAACCACTCCAAAACAGGAGATAACTCCAAAACACGAGATAACTCCAAACCACCCCACAACACGAGATAACTCCAAGCCACTCCAAAACACGAGATAACTCCAAACCACTCCAAAACACGAGATAACGCCAAACCACTCCAAAACACGAAATAACTCCATTCCACTCCAAAACACGAGATAACACCAAACCACTCCAAAACACGAGATAACTCCAAACCACTCCAAAACACGAGATAACTCCAAACCACTCCAAAACACGAGATAACTCCAAACCACTCCAAAACACGAGATAACTCCAAAACACGAGATAACTCCAAACCACTCCAAAACACGAGATAACTCTCCAAACCACTCCAAAACACGAGATAACTCCAAACCACTCCACAACACGAGATAACTCCAAAACACGAGATAACTCCAAACCACTCCAAAACACGAGATAACTCCAAACCACTCCAAAACACGAGATAACACCAAACTACTCCAAAACACGAGATAACTCCAAACCACTCCAAAACACGAGATAACACCAAACTACTCCAAAACACGAGATAACTCCAAACCACTCCAAAACACGAGATAACTCCAAACCACTCCAAAACACGAGATATCTCCAAACCACTCCAAAACACGAGATAACTCCAAAATACAGAATAACTGCAAACCACTCCAAAACACGAGATAACTCCAAACAACTCCAAAACACGAGATAACTCCAAACCACTCCAAAACAGGAGATAACCCCAAAACACGAGAAAAGTCCAAACCACTCCAAAATACGAGATAACTCCAAACCACTCCAAAACACGAGATAACTCCAAACTACTCCAAAACAGGAGATAACTCCAAAACACGAGATAACTCCAAACCACCCCACAACACGAGATAACTCCAAGCCACTCCAAAACACGAGATAACTCCAAACCACTCCAAAACACGAGATAACGCCAAACCACTCCAAAACACGAAATAACTCCATACCACTCCAAAACACGAGATAACACCAAACCACTCCAAAACACGAGATAACTCCAAACCACTCCAAAACACGAGATAACTCCAAACCACTCCAAAACACGAGATAACTCCAAACCACTCCAAAACACGAGATAACTCCAAAACACGAGATAACTCCAAACCACTCCAAAACACGAGAAAGCTCTCCAAACCACTCCAAAACACGAGATAACTCCAAAGCACTCCACAACACGAGATAACTCCAAAACACGATAACTCCAAACCACTCCAAAACACGAGATAACTCCAAACCACTCCAAAACACGAGATAACTCAAAACCACTCCAAAACACGCGATAACTCCAAACCACTCCAAAGCACGAGATAACTCCAATCCACTCCAAAACACGAGATAACTCTCCAAACCACTCCAAAACACGAGATAACTCCAAACCACTCCAAAACACGAGATAACTCCAAACCACTCCAAAACACGAGATAACTACAAACCACTCCAAAACACGAGATAACTCCAAACCACTCCAAAACACGAGATAACTCCAAACCACTCCAAAGCACGAGATAACTCCAAACCACTCCAAAACACGAGATAACTCCAAACCATTCCAAAACACGAGATAACTCCAAACCACTCCAAAACACGAGATAACTCCAAACCACTCCAAAACACGAGATAACTCCAAACCACTCCAAAACACGAGATAACTCCAAACCACTCCACAACACGAGATAACTCCAAAACACGAGATAACTCCAAACCACTCCAAAACACGAGATAACTGCAAACCACTCCAAAACACGAGATAACTCCAAACCATTCCAAAACACGAGATAACTCCAAACCACTCCAAAACACGAGATAACTCCAAACCACTCCAAAGCACGAGATAACTCCAATCCACTCCAAAACACGAGATAACTCTCCAAACCACTCCAAAACACGAGATAACTCCAACCCACTCCAAAACACGAGCTAACTCCAAAACACGAGATAACTCCAAACCACTCCAAAACACGAGATAACTCCAAACCACTCCAAAACACGAGATAACTGCAAACCACTCAAAACATGAGATAACTCCAAACCACTCCAAAGCACGAGATAACTCCAAACCACTCCAAAGCACGAGATAACTCCAAACCACTCCAAAACAAGAGATAACTCTCCAAACCACTCCAAAACACGAGATAACTCCAAACCACTCCAAAACACGAGATAACTCCAAACCACGCCAAAACACGAGATAACTCCAAACCACTGCAAAACACGAGATAACTCCAAAACACGAGATAACTCCAAACCACTCCAAAACACGAGATAGCTCCAAAGCACTCCAAAACACGAAATAACTCCAAACCACTCCAAAACACGAGATAACACCAAACCACTCCAAAACACGAGATAACTCCAAACCACTCCAAACACGAGATAACACCAAACCACTCCAAAACAGGAGATAACTCAAAACCACTCCAAAAAACGCGATAACTCCAAACCACTCCAAAGCAGGAGGTAACTCCAATCCACTCCAAAACACGAGATAACTCCAAACCACTCCAAAGCACGAGATAACTCCAAAACACGAGATAACTCCAAACCACTCCAAAACACGAGATAACACCAAACCACTCCAAAACAGAAGATAACTCAAAACCACTCCAAAAAACGCGATAACTCCAAACCACTCCAAAGCACGAGGTAACTCCAATCCACTCCAAAACACGAGATAACTCCAAAACACTCCAAAGCTCGAGATAACTCCAAAACACGAGATAACTCCAAACCACTCCAAAACACGAGATAACTCCAAACCACTCCAAAACACCAGATAACTCCAAAACACTGCAAAGCACGAGATAACTCCAATCCACTCCAAAACACGAGATAACTCTCCAAACCACTCCAAAACACGAGATAACTCCAAACCACTCCACAACACGAGATAACTCCAAAACACGAGATAACTCCAAACCACTCCAAAACACGAGATAACTCCAAACCACTCCACAACACGAGATAACTCCAAAACACGAGATAACTCCAATCCACTCCAAAACACGAGATACCTCTCCAAACCACTCCAAAGCACGAGAAATCTCCAAACCACTCCACAACACGAGATAACTCCAAAACACGAGATAACTCCAAACCACTCCAAAACACGAGATAACTCCAAACCACTCCAAAACACGAGATAACGCCAAACCACTCCAAAACACGAAATAACTCCAAACCACTCCAAAACACGAGATAACACCAAACCACTCCAAAACACGAGATAACTCCAAACCACTCCAAAACACGAGATAACTCAAAACCACTCCACAGCACGAGATAACTCCAAACCAATCCAAAACACGAGATAACTCAAAACCACTCCAAAACACGAGATAACTCCAAACCACTCCAAAACACGAGATAACTCTCCAAACCACTCCAAAACACGAGATAACTCCAAACCACTCCAAAACACGAGATAACTCCAAACCACTCCAAAACACGAGATAACTCCAAACCACTCCAAAACACGAGATAACTCCATACCACTCCAAAACACGACATAACTCCAAACCACTCCAAAACACGAGATAACTCCAAACCACTCCAAAACACGAGATAACTCCAAACCACTCAAAACATGAGATAACTCCAAACCACTCCAAAGGACGAGATAACTCCAAACCACTCCAAAACACGAGATAACTCCAAACCACTCCAAAACAAGAGATAACTCTCCAAACCACTCCAAAACACGAGATAACTCCAAACCACTCCAAAACACGAGACAACTCCAAACCACTCCAAAACACGAGATAACTCCAAACCACTCCAAAACACGAGATAACTCCAAATCACTCCAAAACACGAGATAACTCCAAACCACTCCAAAACACGAGATAACTCCAAACGCTCCAAAACACGAGATAACTCCAAACCACTCAAACCACGAGATAACTCCAAACCACTCCAAAACACGAGATAACTCCAAACCACTCCAAAACAAGAGATAACTCCAAACCACTCCAAAACACGAGATAACTCCAAACCACTCCAAAACGCGAGATAACTCCAAACCACTCCACAACACGAGATAACTCCAAACCACTCCAAAACACGAGATTACTCCAAAACACGAGATAACTCCAAACCACTCCAAAACACGAGACAACTCCAAACCACTCCAAAACACGAGATAACTCCAAACCACTGCAAAACACGAGATAACTCCAAAACACGAGATAACTCCAAACCACTCCAAAACACGAGATAACTCCAAACCACTCCAAAACACGAGATAGCTCCAAAGCACTCCAAAACACGAGATAACTCCAAAATACGGAATAACTGCAAACCACTCCAAAACACGAGATAACTCCAAACCACTCCAAAACACGAGATAACTCCAAACCACTCCAAAACAGGAGATAACTCCAAAATACGAGATAACTCCAAACCACTCCAAAACACGAGATAACTCCAAACCACTCCAAAACACGAGATAACTCCAAACCACTCCAAGACAGGAGATAACTCCAAAACACGAGATAACTCCAAACCACCCCACAACACGAGATAACTCCAAGCCACTCCAAAGCACGAGATAACTCCAAACCACTCCAAAACACGAGATAACTCCAAACTACTCCAAAACAGGAGATAACTCCAAAACACGAGATAACTCCAAACCACCCCACAACACGAGATAACTCCAAGCCACTCCAAAACACGAGATAACTCCAAACCACTCCAAAACACGAGATAACGCCAAACCACTCCAAAACACGAAATAACTCCATACCACTCCAAAACACGAGATAACACCAAACCACTCCAAAACACGAGATAACTCCAAACCACTCCAAAACACGAGATAACTCCAAACCACTCCAAAACACGAGATAACTCCAAACCACTCCAAAACACGAGATAACTCCAAAACACGAGATAACTCCAAACCACTCCAAAACACGAGATAACTCTCCAAACCACTCCAAAACACGAGATAACTCCAAAGCACTCCACAACACGAGATAACTCCAAAACACGATAACTCCAAACCACTCCAAAACACGAGATAACTCCAAACCACTCCAAAACACGAGATAACTCAAAACCACTCCAAAACACGCGATAACTCCAAACCACTCCAAAGCACGAGATAACTCCAATCCACTCCAAAACACGAGATAACTCTCCAAACCACTCCAAAACACGAGATAACTCCAAACCACTCCAAAACACGAGATAACTCCAAACCACTCCAAAACACGAGATAACTACAAACCACTCCAAAACACGAGATAACTCCAAACCACTCCAAAACACGAGATAACTCCAAACCACTCCAAAACACGAGATAACTCCAAACCACTCCAAAACACGAGATAACTCCAAACCATTCCAAAACACGAGATAACTCCAAACCACTCCAAAACACGAGATAACTCCAAACCACTCCAAAACACGAGATAACTCCAAACCACTCCAAAACACGAGATAACTCCAAACCACTCCAAAACACGAGATAACTCCAAACCATTCCAAAACACGAGATAACTCCAAACCACTCCAAAACACGAGATAACTCCAAACCACTCCAAAACACGAGATAACTCCAAACCACTCCAAAACACGAGATAACTCCAAACCACTCCAAAGCACGAGATAACTCCAATCCACTCCAAAACACGAGATAACTCTCCAAACCACTCCAAAACACGAGATAACTCCAACCCACTCCAAAACACGAGCTAACTCCAAAACACGAGATAACTCCAAACCACTCCAAAACACGAGATAACTCCAAACCACTCCAAAACACGAGATAACAGCAAACCACTCTAAACATGAGATAACTCCAAACCACTCCAAAGCACGAGATAACTCCAAACCACTCCAAAACACGAGATAACTCCGAACCACTCCAAAACAAGAGATAACTCTCCAAACCACTCCAAAACACGAGATAACTCCAAACCACTCCAAAACACGAGATAACTCCAAACCACTCCAAAACACGAGATAACTCCAAACCACTGCAAAACACGAGATAACTCCAAAACACGAGATAACTCCAAGCCACTCCAAAACACGAGATAACTCCAAACCACTCCAAAACACGAGATATCTCCAAACCACTCCAAAACACGAGATAACTCCAAAATACGGAATAACTGCAAACCACTCCAAAACACGAGATAGCTCCAAAGCACTCCAAAACACGAAATAACTCCAAACCACTCCAAAACACGAGATAACACCAAACCACTCCAAAACACGAGATAACTCCAAACCACTCCAAAACACGAGATAACACCAAACCACTCCAAAACAGGAGATAACTCAAAACCACTCCAAAAAACGCGATAACTCCAAACCACTCCAAAGCAGGAGGTAACTCCAATCCACTCCAAAACACGAGATAACTCCAAACCACTCCAAAGCACGAGATAACTCCAAAACACGAGATAACTCCAAACCACTCCAAAACACGAGATAACACCAAACCACTCCAAAACAGGAGATAACTCAAAACCACTCCAAAAAACGCGATAACTCCAAACCACTCCAAAGCAGGAGGTAACTCCAATCCACTCCAAAACACGAGATAACTCCAAACCACTCCAAAGCAAGAGATAACTCCAAAACACGAGATAACTCCAAACCACTCCAAAACACGAGATAACTCCAAACCACTCCAAAGCACGATATAACTCCAATCCACTCCAAAACACGAGATAACTCTCCAAACCACTCCAAAACACGAGATAACTCCAAACTACTCCACAACACGAGATAACTCCAAAACACGAGATAACTCCAAACCACTCCAAAACACGAGATAACTCCAAACCACTCCAAAACACGAGATAACGCCAAACCACTCCAAAACACGAAATAAATCCAAACCACTCCAAAACACGAGATAACACCAAACCACTCCAAAACACGAGATAACTCCAAACCACTCCAAAACACGAGATAACTCCAAACCACTCCAAAACACGAGATAACACCAAACCACTCCAAAACACGAGATAACTCCAAAACACGAGATAACTCCAAACCATTCCAAAACACGAGATAACTCCAAACCACTCCAAAACACGAGATAACTCCAAAACACTCAAAAGCACGAGATAACTCCAATCCACTCCAAAACACGAGATAACTCTCCAAACCACTCCAAAACACGAGATAACTCCAAACCACTCCACAACACGAGATAACTCCAAAACACGAGATAACTCCAAACCACTCCAAAACACGAGATAACTCCAAACCACTCCAAAACACGAGATAACGCCAAACCACTCCAAAACACGAAATAACTCCAAACCACTCCAAAACACGAGATAACACCAAACCACTCCAAAACACGAGATAACTCCAAACCACTCCAAAACACGAGATAACTCCAAACCATTCCAAAACACGAGATAACTCCAAACGACTCCAAAACACGAGATAACTCCAAACCACTCCAAAACACGAGATAACTCCAAACCACTCCAAAACACGAGATAACTCCAAACCACTCCAAAGCACGAGATAACTCCAATCCACTCCAAAACACGAGATAACTCTCCAAACCACTCCAAAACACGAGATAACTCCAACCCACTCCAAAACACGAGCTAACTCCAAAACACGAGATAACTCCAAACCACTCCAAAACACGAGATAACTCCAAACCACTCCAAAACACGAGATAACAGCAAACCACTCTAAACATGAGATAACTCCAAACCACTCCAAAGCACGAGATAACTCCAAACCACTCCAAAACACGAGATAACTCCGAACCACTCCAAAACAAGAGATAACTCTCCAAACCACTCCAAAACACGAGATAACTCCAAATCACTCCAAAACACGAGATAACTCCAAACCACTCCAAAACACGAGATAACTCCAAACCACTGCAAAACACGAGATAACTCCAAAACACGAGATAACTCCAAGCCACTCCAAAACACGAGATAACTCCAAACCACTCCAAAACACGAGATATCTCCAAACCACTCCAAAACACGAGATAACTCCAAAATACGGAATAACTGCAAACCACTCCAAAACACGAGATAGCTCCAAAGCACTCCAAAACACGAGATAACTCCAAACCACTCCAAAACACGAGATAACACCAAACCACTCCAAAACACGAGATAACTCCAAACCACTCCAAAACACGATAACTCCAAACCACTCCACAGCACGAGATAACTCCAAACCACTCCAAAACACGAGATAACTCAAAACCACTCCAAAAAACGCGATAGCTCCTTACCACTCCAAAGCACGAGATAACTCCAATCCACTCCAAAACACGAGATAACTCTCCAAACCACTCCAAAACACGAGATAACTCCAAACCACTCCAAAACACGAGATAACTCCAAACCACTCCAAAACACGAGATAACTCCAAACCACTCCAAAACACGAGATAACTCCATACCACTCCAAAACACGACATAACTCCAAACCACTCCAAAACACGAGATAACTCCAAACCACTCCAAAACACGAGATAACTCCAAACCACTCAAAACATGAGATAACTCCAAACCACACCAAAACACGAGACAACTCCAAACCACTCCAAAACACGAGATAACTCCAAACCACTCCAAAACACGAGATAACTCCAAATCACTCCAAAACACGAGATAACTCCAAACCACTCCAAAACACGAGATAACTCCAAACGCTCCAAAACACGAGATAACTCCAAACCAGTCAAAACACGAGATAACTCCAAACCACTCCAAAACACGAGATAACTCCAAACCACTCCAAAACAAGAGATAATTCCAAACCACTCCAAAACACGAGATAACTCCAAACCACTCCAAAACGCGAGATAACTCCAAACCACTCCAAAACACGAGATAACTCCAAACCACTCCAAAACACGAGATTACTCCAAAACACGAGATAACTCCAAACCACTCCAAAACACGAGACAACTCCAAACCACTCCAAAACACGAGATAACTCCAAACCACTGCAAAACACGAGATAACTCCAAAACACGAGATAACTCCAAACCACTCCAAAACACGAGATAACTCCAAAATACGGAATAAATGCAAACCACTCCAAAACACGAGATAACTCCAAACCACTCCAAAACACGAGATAACTCCAATCCACTCCAAAACACGAGATAACTCCAAACCACTCCAAAGCACGAGATAACTCCAACACACGAGATAACTCCAAACCACTCCAAAACACGAGATAACTCTCCAAACCACTCCAAAACACGAGATAACTCCAAACCACTCCACAACACGAGTAACTCCAAAACACGAGATAACTCCAAACCACTCCAAAACACGAGATATCTCCAAACCACTCCAAAACACGAGATAACGCCAAACCACTCCAAAACACGAAATAAATCCAAACCACTCCAAAACACAAGATAACACCAAACCACTCCAAAACACGAGATAACTCCTAAACCACTCCAAAACACGAGATAACTCCAAACCACTCCAAAACACGACATAACACCAAACCACTCCAAAACACGAGATAACTCCAAAACACGAGATAACTCCAAACCACTCCAACACAAGAGATAACTCCAAACCACTCCAAAACACGAGATAACTCCAAAACACTCCAAAACACGAGATAACTCCAAACCATTCCACAACACGAGATAACTCCAAAACACGAGATAACTCCAAAGCACTCCAAAACACGAGATAACTCCAAACCACTCCAAGACACGAGATAACGCCAAACCACTCCAAAACACGAAATAAATCCAAACCACTCCAAAACACGAGATAACACCAAAACACTCCAAAACACGAGATAACTCCAAACCTCTCCAAAACACAAGATAACTCCAAACCACTCCAAAACACGAGATAACACCAAACCACTCCAAAACACGAGATAACTCCAAAACACGAGATAACTCCAAACCACTCCAAAACACGAGATAACTCCAAACCACTCCAAAACACGAGATAACTCCAAAACACTCCAAAGCACGAGATAACTCCAATCCACTCCAAAACACGAGATAACTCTCCAAACCACTCCAAAAAACGTGATAACTCCAAACCACTCCACAACACGAGATAACTCCAAAACACGAGATAACTCCAAACCACTCGAAAACACGAGATAACGCCAAACCACTCGAAAAAACGAGATAACGCCAAACCACTCCAAAACACGAAATAACTCCAAACGACTCAAAACACGAGATAACACCAAACCACTCCAAGACACGAGATAACTCCAAACCACTCCAAAACACGAGATAACACCAAACCACTCCAAAACAGGAGATAACTCAAAACCACTCCAAAAAACGCGATAACTCCAAACCACTCCAAAGCAGGAGGTAACTCCAATCCACTCCAAAACACGAGATAACTCCAAACCACTCCAAAGCACGAGATAACTCCAAAACACGAGATAACTCCAAACCACTCCAAAACACGAGATAACACCAAACCACTCCAAAACAGGAGATAACTCAAAACCACTCCAAAAAACGCGATAACTCCAAACCACTCCAAAGCAGGAGGTAACTCCAATCCACTCCAAAACACGAGATAACTCCAAACCACTCCAAAGCACGAGATAACTCCAAAACACGAGATAACTCCAAACCACTCCAAAACACGAGATAACTCCAAACCACTCCAAAACACGAGATAACTCCAAAACACTGCAAAGCACGAGATAACTCCAATCCACTCCAAAACACGAGATAACTCTCCAAACCACTCCAAAACACGAGATAAATCCAAACCACTCCACAACACGAGATAACTCCAAAACACGAGATAACTCCAAACCACTCCAAAACACGAGATAACTCCAAACCACTCCAAAACACGAGATAACGCCAAACCACTCCAAAACACGAAATAACTCCAAACCACTCCAAAACACGAGATAACACCAAACCACTCCAAAACACGAGATAACTCCAAACCACTCCAAAACACGAGATAACACCAAACCACTCCAAAACACGAGATAACTCCAAACCACTCAAAACATGAGATAACTCCAAACCACTCCAAAGGACGAGATAACTCCAAACCACTCCAAAACACGAGATAACTCCAAACCACTCCAAAACAAGAGATAACTCTCCAAACCACTCCAAAACACGAGATAACTCCAAACCACTCCAAAACACGAGACAACTCCAAACCACTCCAAAACACGAGATAACTCCAAACCACTCCAAAACACGAGATAAATCCAAACCACTCCACAACACGAGATAACTCCAAAACACGAGATAACTCCAAACCACTCCAAAACACGAGATAACTCCAAACCACTCCAAAACACGAGATAACGCCAAACCACTCCAAAACACGAAATAACTCCAAACCACTCCAAAACACGAGATAACACCAAACCACTCCAAAACACGAGATAACTCCAAACCACTCCAAAACACGAGATAACACCAAACCACTCCAAAACACGAGATAACTCCAAACCACTCAAAACATGAGATAACTCCAAACCACTCCAAAGGACGAGATAACTCCAAACCACTCCAAAACACGAGATAACTCCAAACCACTCCAAAACAAGAGATAACTCTCCAAACCACTCCAAAACACGAGATAACTCCAAACCACTCCAAAACACGAGACAACTCCAAACCACTCCAAAACACGAGATAACTCCAAACCACTCCAAAACACGAGATAACTCCAAACCACTCCAAAACACGAGATAACTCCAAACCACTCCAAAACAGGAGATAACTCCAAACGCTCCAAAACACGAGATAACTCCAAACCACTCAAAACACGAGATAACTCCAAACCACTCCAAAACACGAGATAACTCCAAACCACTCCAAAACGCGAGATAACTCCAAACCACTCCAAAACACGAGGTAACTCCAAACAACTCCAAAACACGGGATTACTCCAAAACACGAGAAAACTCCAAACCACTCCAAAACACGAGACAACTCCAAACCACTCCAAAACACGAGATAACTCCAAACCACTGCAAAACACGAGATAACTCCAAAACACGAGATAACTCCAAACCACTCCAAAACATGAGATAACTCCAAACCACTCCAAAACACGAGATAGCTCCAAAGCACTCCAACACACGAGATAACTCCAAAATACGGAATAACTGCAAACCACTCAAAAACACGAGATAACTCCAAACCACTCCAAAACACGAGATAACTCCAAACCACTCCAAAACAGGAGATAACTCCAAAATACGAGATAACTCCAAACCACTCCAAAACACGAGATAACTCCAAACCACTCCAAAACACGAGATAACTCCAAACCACTCCAAAACAGGAGATAACTCCAAAACACGAGATAACTCCAAACCACCCCACAACACGAGATAACTCCAAGCCACTCCAAAACACGAGATAACTCCAAAACACGATAACTCCAAACCACTCCAAAACACGAGATAACTCCAAAACACTCCAAAGCACGAGATAACTCCAATCCACTCCAAAACACGAGATAACTCTCCAAACCACTCCAAAAAACGAGATAACTCCAAACCACTCCACAACACGAGATAACTCCAAAACACGAGATAACTCCAAACCACTCGAAAACACGAGATAACTCCAAACCACTCGAAAAAACGAGATAACGCCAAACCACTCCAAAACACGAAATAACTCCAAACGACTCAAAACACGAGATAACACCAAACCACTCCAAAACACGAGATAACTCCAAACCACTCCAAAACACGAGATAACACCAAACCACTCCAAAACAGGAGATAACTCAAAACCACTCCAAAAAACGCGATAACTCCAAACCACTCCAAAGCAGGAGGTAACTCCAATCCACTCCAAAACACGAGATAACTCCAAACCACTCCAAAGCACGAGATAACTCCAAAACACGAGATAACTCCAAACCACTCCAAAACACGAGATAACACCAAACCACTCCAAAACAGGAGATAACTCAAAACCACTCCAAAAAACGCGATAACTCCAAACCACTCCAAAGCAGGAGGTAACTCCAATCCACTCCAAAACACGAGATAACTCCAAACCACTCCAAAGCACGAGATAACTCCAGAACACGAGATAACTCCAAACCACTCCAAAACACGAGATAACTCCAAACCACTCCAAAACACGAGATAACTCCAAAACACTGCAAAGCACGAGATAACTCCAATCCACTCCAAAACACGAGATAACTCTCCAAACCACTCCAAAACACGAGATAACTCCAAACCACTCCACAACACGAGATAACTCCAAAACACGAGATAACTCCAAACCACTCCAAAACACGAGATCACTCCAAACCACTCCAAAACACGAGATAACGCCAAACCACTCCAAAACACGAAATAAATCCAAACCACTCCAAAACACGAGATAACTCCAAAACACGAGATAACTCCAAACCACTCCAAAACACGAGATCACTCCAAACCACTCCAAAACACGAGATAACTCCAAACCACTCCAAAACACGAGATAACACCAAACCACTCCAAAACACGAGATAACTCCAAAACACGAGATAACTCCAAACCACTCCAAAACACGAGATAACTCCAAACCACTCCAAAACACGAGATAACTCCAAAACACTCCAAAGCACGAGATAACTAAAATCCACTCCAAAACACGAGATAACACTCCAAACCACTCCAAAACACGAGATAACTCCAAACCATTCCACAACACGAGATAACTCCAAAACACGAGATAACTCCAAAGCACTCCAAAACACGAGATAACTCCAAACCACTCCAAGACACGAGATAACGCCAAACCACTCCAAAACACGAAATAAATCCAAACCACTCCAAAACACGAGATAACACCAAACCACTCCAAAACACGAGATAACTCCAAACCTCTCCAAAACACAAGATAACTCCAAACCACTCCAAAACACGAGATAACACCAAACCACTCCAAAACACGAGATAACTCCAAAACACGAGATAACTCCAAACCACTCCAAAACACGAGATAACTCCAAACCACTCCAAAACACGAGATAACTCCAAAACACTCCAAAGCACGAGATAACTCCAATCCACTCCAAAACACGAGATAACTCTCCAAACCACTCCAAAAAACGAGATAACTCCAAACCACTCCACAACACGAGATAACTCCAAAACACGAGATAACTCCAAACCACTCGAAAACACGAGATAACTCCAAACCACTCGAAAAAACGAGATAACGCCAAACCACTCCAAAACACGAAATAACTCCAAACGACTCAAAACACGAGATAACACCAAACCACTCCAAAACACGAGATAACTCCAAACCACTCCAAAACACGAGATAACACCAAACCACTCCAAAACAGGAGATAACTCAAAACCACTCCAAAAAACGCGATAACTCCAAACCACTCCAAAGCAGGAGGTAACTCCAATCCACTCCAAAACACGAGATAACTCCAAACCACTCCAAAGCACGAGATAACTCCAAAACACGAGATAACTCCAAACCACTCCAAAACACGAGATAACACCAAACCACTCCAAAACAGGAGATAACTCAAAACCACTCCAAAAAACGCGATAACTCCAAACCACTCCAAAGCAGGAGGTAACTCCAATCCACTCCAAAACACGAGATAACTCCAAACCACTCCAAAGCACGAGATAACTCCAAAACACGAGATAACTCCAAACCACTCCAAAACACGAGATAACTCCAAACCACTCCAAAACACGAGATAACTCCAAAACACTGCAAAGCACGAGATAACTCCAATCTACTCCAAAACACGAGATAACTCTCCAAACCACTCCAAAACACGAGATAAATCCAAACCACTCCACAACACGAGATAACTCCAAAACACGAGATAACTCCAAACCACTCCAAAACACGAGATAACTCCAAACCACTCCAAAACACGAGATAACGCCAAACCACTCCAAAACACGAAATAACTCCAAACCACTCCAAAACACGAGATAACACCAAACCACTCCAAAACACGAGATAACTCCAAACCACTCCAAAACACGAGATAACACCAAACCACTCCAAAACACGAGATAACTCCAAACCACTCAAAACATGAGATAACTCCAAACCACTCCAAAGGACGAGATAACTCCAAACCACTCCAAAACACGAGATAACTCCAAACCACTCCAAAACAAGAGATAACTCTCCAAACCACTCCAAAACACGAGATAACTCCAAACCACTCCAAAACACGAGACAACTCCAAACCACTCCAAAACACGAGATAACTCCAAACCACTCCAAAACACGAGATAACTCCAAACCACTCCAAAACACGAGATAAATCCAAACCACTCCACAACACGAGATAACTCCAAAACACGAGATAACTCCAAACCACTCCAAAACACGAGATAACTCCAAACCACTCCAAAACACGAGATAACGCCAAACCACTCCAAAACACGAAATAACTCCAAACCACTCCAAAACACGAGATAACACCAAACCACTCCAAAACACGAGATAACTCCAAACCACTCCAAAACACGAGATAACACCAAACCACTCCAAAACACGAGATAACTCCAAACCACTCAAAACATGAGATAACTCCAAACCACTCCAAAGGACGAGATAACTCCAAACCACTCCAAAACACGAGATAACTCCAAACCACTCCAAAACAAGAGATAACTCTCCAAACCACTCCAAAACACGAGATAACTCCAAACCACTCCAAAACACGAGACAACTCCAAACCACTCCAAAACACGAGATAACTCCAAACCACTCCAAAACACGAGATAACTCCAAACCACTCCAAAACACGAGATAACTCCAAACCACTCCAAAACACGAGATAACTCCAAACGCTCCAAAACACGAGATAACTCCAAACCACTCAAAACACGAGATAACTCCAAACCACTCCAAAACACGAGATAACTCCAAACCACTCCAAAACGCGAGATAACTCCAAACCACTCCAAAACACGAGGTAACTCCAAACAACTCCAAAACACGGGATTACTCCAAAACACGAGAAAACTCCAAACCACTCCAAAACACGAGACAACTCCAAACCACTCCAAAACACGAGATAACTCCAAACCACTGCAAAACACGAGATAACTCCAAAACACGAGATAACTCCAAACCACTCCAAAACATGAGATAACTCCAAACCACTCCAAAACACGAGATAGCTCCAAAGCACTCCAACACACGAGATAACTCCAAAATACGGAATAACTGCAAACCACTCCAAAACACGAGATAACTCCAAACCACTCCAAAACACGAGATAACTCCAAACCACTCCAAAACAGGAGATAACTCCAAAATACGAGATAACTCCAA
The DNA here is from genome assembly GCF_052327205.1 of Somniosus microcephalus. Lineage (NCBI taxonomy): Eukaryota > Metazoa > Chordata > Chondrichthyes > Squaliformes > Somniosidae > Somniosus > Somniosus microcephalus. Next base: position 32,603,612 of record NW_028225187.1, read on the forward strand.
ACCACTCCAAAACACGAGATAACTCCAAACCACTCCAAAACACGAGATAACTCCAAACCACTCCAAAACAGGAGATAACTCCAAAACACGAGATAACTCCAAACCACCCCACAACACGAGATAACTCCAAGCCACTCCAAAACAGGAGATAACTCCAAAACACGAGATAACTCCAAACCACTCCAAAACACGAGATAACTCCAAAACACTCCAAAGCACGAGATAACTCCAATCCACTCCAAAACACGAGATAACTCTCCAAACCACTCCAAAAAACGAGATAACTCCAAACCACTCCACAACACGAGATAACTCCAAAACACGAGATAACTCCAAACCACTCGAAAACACGAGATAACTCCAAACCACTCGAAAAAACGAGATAACGCCAAACCACTCCAAAACACGAAATAACTCCAAACGACTCAAAACACGAGATACCACCAAACCACTCCAAAACACGAGATAACTCCAAACCACTCCAAAACACGAGATAACACCAAACCACTCCAAAACAGGAGATAACTCAAAACCACTCCAAAAAACGCGATAACTCCAAACAACTCCAAAGCAGGAGGTAACTCCAATCCACTCCAAAACACGAGATAACTCCAAACCACTCCAAAGCACGAGATAACTCCAAAACACGAGATAACTCCAAACCACTCCAAAACACGAGATAACACCAAACCACTCCAAAACAGGAGATAACTCAAAACCACTCCAAAAAACGCGATAACTCCAAACCACTCCAAAGCAGGAGGTAACTCCAATCCACTCCAAAACACGAGATAACTCCAAACCACTCCAAAGCACGAGATAACTCCAGAACACGAGATAACTCCAAACCACTCCAAAACACGAGATAACTCCAAACCACTCCAAAACACGAGATAACTCCAAAACACTGCAAAGCACGAGATAACTCCAATCCACTCCAAAACACGAGATAACTCTCCAAACCACTCCAAAACACGAGATAACTCCAAACCACTCCACAACACGAGATAACTCCAAAACACGAGATAACTCCAAACCACTCCAAAACACGAGATCACTCCAAACCACTCCAAAACACGAGATAACGCCAAACCACTCCAAAACACGAAATAAATCCAAACCACTCCAAAACACGAGATAACACCAAACCACTCCAAAACACGAGATAACTCCAAACCACTCCAAAACACGAGATAACTCCAAACCACTCCAAAACACGAGATAACACCAAACCACTCAAAAACACGAGATAACTCCAAAACACGAGATAACTCCAATCCACTCCAAAACACGAGATAACTCTCCAAACCACTCCAAAACACGAGATAAATCCAAACCACTCCAAAACACGAGATAACTCCAAACCACTCCAAAACACGAGATAAATCCAAACCACTCCACAACACGAGATAACTCCAAAACACGAGATAACTCCAAACCACTCCAAAACACGAGATAACTCCAAACCACTCCAAAACACGAGATAACGCCAAACCACTCCAAAACACGAAATAACTCCAAACCACTCCAAAACACGAGATAACTCCAAACCACTCCAAAACACGAGATAAATCCAAACCACTCCACAACACGAGATAACTCCAAAACACGAGATAACTCCAAACCACTCCAAAACACGAGATAACTCCAAACCACTCCAAAACACGAGATAACGCCAAACCACTCCAAAACACGAAATAACTCCAAACCACTCCAAAACACGAGATAACACCAAACCACTCCAAAACACGAGATAACTCCAAACCACTCCAAAACACGAGATAACACCAAACCACTCCAAAACACGAGATAACTCCAAACCACTCAAAACATGAGATAACTCCAAACCACTCCAAAGGACGAGATAACGCCAAACCACTCCAAAACACGAGATAACTCCAAACCACTCCAAAACAAGAGATAACTCTCCAAACCACTCCAAAACACGAGATAACTCCAAACCACTCCAAAACACGAGACAACTCCAAACCACTCCAAAACACGAGATAACTCCAAACCACTCCAAAACACGAGATAACTCCAAACCACTCCAAAACACGAGATAACTCCAAACCACTCCAAAACACGAGATAACTCCAAACGCTCCAAAACACGAGATAACTCCAAACCACTCAAAACACGAGATAACTCCAAACCACTCCAAAACACGAGATAACTCCAAACCACTCCAAAACGCGAGATAACTCCAAACCACTCCAAAACACGAGGTAACTCCAAACCACTCCAAAACACGGGATTACTCCAAAACACGAGAAAACTCCAAACCACTCCAAAACACGAGACAACTCCAAACCACTCCAAAACACGAGATAACTCCAAACCACTGCAAAACACGAGATAACTCCAAAACACGAGATAACTCCAAACCACTCCAAAACATGAGATAACTCCAAACCACTCCAAAACACGAGATAACTCCAAACCACTCCAAAACACGAGATAACTCCAAACCACTCCAAAACACGAGATAACTCCAAACCACTCCAAAACACGAGATAACTCCAAACGCTCCAAAACACGAGATAACTCCAAACCACTCAAAACACGAGATAACTCCAAACCACTCCAAAACACGAGATAACTCCAAACCACTCCAAAACGCGAGATAACTCCAAACCACTCCAAAACACGAGGTAACTCCAAACCACTCCAAAACACGGGATTACTCCAAAACACGAGAAAACTCCAAACCACTCCAAAACACGAGACAACTCCAAACCACTCCAAAACACGAGATAACTCCAAACCACTGCAAAACACGAGATAACTCCAAAACACGAGATACCACCAAACCACTCCAAAACACGAGATAACTCCAAACCACTCCAAAACACGAGATAACACCAAACCACTCCAAAACAGGAGATAACTCAAAACCACTCCAAAAAACGCGATAACTCCAAACAACTCCAAAGCAGGAGGTAACTCCAATCCACTCCAAAACACGAGATAACTCCAAACCACTCCAAAGCACGAGATAACTCCAAAACACGAGATAACTCCAAACCACTCCAAAACACGAGATAACACCAAACCACTCCAAAACAGGAGATAACTCAAAACCACTCCAAAAAACGCGATAACTCCAAACCACTCCAAAGCAGGAGGTAACTCCAATCCACTCCAAAACACGAGATAACTCCAAACCACTCCAAAGCACGAGATAACTCCAGAACACGAGATAACTCCAAACCACTCCAAAACACGAGATAACTCCAAACCACTCCAAAACACGAGATAACTCCAAAACACTGCAAAGCACGAGATAACTCCAATCCACTCCAAAACACGAGATAACTCTCCAAACCACTCCAAAACACGAGATAACTCCAAACCACTCCACAACACGAGATAACTCCAAAACACGAGATAACTCCAAACCACTCCAAAACACGAGATCACTCCAAACCACTCCAAAACACGAGATAACGCCAAACCACTCCAAAACACGAAATAAATCCAAACCACTCCAAAACACGAGATAACACCAAACCACTCCAAAACACGAGATAACTCCAAACCACTCCAAAACACGAGATAACTCCAAACCACTCCAAAACACGAGATAACACCAAACCACTCAAAAACACGAGATAACTCCAAAACACGAGATAACTCCAATCCACTCCAAAACACGAGATAACTCTCCAAACCACTCCAAAACACGAGATAAATCCAAACCACTCCAAAACACGAGATAACTCCAAACCACTCCAAAACACGAGATAAATCCAAACCACTCCACAACACGAGATAACTCCAAAACACGAGATAACTCCAAACCACTCCAAAACACGAGATAACTCCAAACCACTCCAAAACACGAGATAACGCCAAACCACTCCAAAACACGAAATAACTCCAAACCACTCCAAAACACGAGATAACTCCAAACCACTCCAAAACACGAGATAAATCCAAACCACTCCACAACACGAGATAACTCCAAAACACGAGATAACTCCAAACCACTCCAAAACACGAGATAACTCCAAACCACTCCAAAACACGAGATAACGCCAAACCACTCCAAAACACGAAATAACTCCAAACCACTCCAAAACACGAGATAACACCAAACCACTCCAAAACACGAGATAACTCCAAACCACTCCAAAACACGAGATAACACCAAACCACTCCAAAACACGAGATAACTCCAAACCACTCAAAACATGAGATAACTCCAAACCACTCCAAAGGACGAGATAACGCCAAACCACTCCAAAACACGAGATAACTCCAAACCACTCCAAAACAAGAGATAACTCTCCAAACCACTCCAAAACACGAGATAACTCCAAACCACTCCAAAACACGAGACAACTCCAAACCACTCCAAAACACGAGATAACTCCAAACCACTCCAAAACACGAGATAACTCCAAACCACTCCAAAACACGAGATAACTCCAAACCACTCCAAAACACGAGATAACTCCAAACGCTCCAAAACACGAGATAACTCCAAACCACTCAAAACACGAGATAACTCCAAACCACTCCAAAACACGAGATAACTCCAAACCACTCCAAAACGCGAGATAACTCCAAACCACTCCAAAACACGAGGTAACTCCAAACCACTCCAAAACACGGGATTACTCCAAAACACGAGAAAACTCCAAACCACTCCAAAACACGAGACAACTCCAAACCACTCCAAAACACGAGATAACTCCAAACCACTGCAAAACACGAGATAACTCCAAAACACGAGATAACTCCAAACCACTCCAAAACATGAGATAACTCCAAACCACTCCAAAACACGAGATAGCTCCAAAGCACTCCAACACACGAGATAACTCCAAAATACGGAATAACTGCAAACCACTCCAAAACACGAGATAACTCCAAACCACTCCAAAACACGAGATAACTCCAAACCACTCCAAAACAGGAGATAACTCCAAAATACGAGATAACTCCAAACCACTCCAAAACACGAGATAACTCCAAACCACTCCAAAACACGAGATAACTCCAAACCACTCCAAAACAGGAGATAACTCCAAAACACGAGATAACTCCAAACCACCCCACAACACGAGATAACTCCAAGCCACTCCAAAACACGAGATAACTCCAAACCACTCCAAAACACGAGATAACGCCAAACCACTCCAAAACACGAAATAACTCCATACCACTCCAAAACACGAGATAACACCAAACCACTCCAAAACACGAGATAACTCCAAACCACTCCAAAACACGAGATAACTCCAAACCACTCCAAAACACGAGATAACTCCAATCCACTCCAAAACACGAGATAACTCTCCAAACCACTCCAAAACACGAGATAAATCCAAACCACTCCACAACACGAGATAACTCCAAAACACGAGATAACTCCAAACCACTCCAAAACACGAGATAACTCCAAACCACTCCAAAACACGAGATAACGCCAAACCACTCCAAAACACGAAATAACTCCAAACCACTCCAAAACACGAGATAACACCAAACCACTCCAAAACACGAGATAACTCCAAACCACTCCAAAACACGAGATAACACCAAACCACTCCAAAACACGAGATAACTCCAAACCACTCAAAACATGAGATAACTCCAAACCACTCCAAAGGACGAGATAACTCCAAACCACTCCAAAACAAGAGATAACTCCAAACCACTCCAAAACAAGAGATAACTCTCCAAACCACTCCAAAACACGAGATAACTCCAAACCACTCCAAAACACGAGACAACTCCAAACCACTCCAAAACACGAGATAACTCCAAACCACTCCAAAACACGAGATAACTCCAAACCACTCCAAAACACGAGATAAATCCAAACCACTCCACAACACGAGATAACTCCAAAACACGAGATAACTCCAAACCACTCCAAAACACGAGATAACTCCAAACCACTCCAAAACACGAGATAACGCCAAACCACTCCAAAACACGAAATAACTCCAAACCACTCCAAAACACGAGATAACACCAAACCACTCCAAAACACGAGATAACTCCAAACCACTCCAAAACACGAGATAACACCAAACCACTCCAAAACACGAGATAACTCCAAACCACTCAAAACATGAGATAACTCCAAACCACTCCAAAGGACGAGATAACTCCAAACCACTCCAAAACACGAGATAACTCCAAACCACTCCAAAACAAGAGATAACTCTCCAAACCACTCCAAAACACGAGATAACTCCAAACCACTCCAAAACACGAGACAACTCCAAACCACTCCAAAACACGAGATAACTCCAAACCACTCCAAAACACGAGATAACTCCAAACCACTCCAAAACACGAGATAACTCCAAACCACTCCAAAACACGAGATAACTCCAAACCACTCCAAAACACGAGATAACTCCAAACCACTCCAAAACGCGAGATAACTCCAAACCACTCCAAAACACGAGGTAACTCCAAACCACTCCAAAACACGGGATTACTCCAAAACACGAGAAAACTCCAAACCACTCCAAAACACGAGACAACTCCAAACCACTCCAAAACACGAGATAACTCCAAACCACTGCAAAACACGAGATAACTCCAAAACACGAGATAACTCCAAACCACTCCAAAACATGAGATAACTCCAAACCACTCCAAAACACGAGATAGCTCCAAAGCACTCCAACACACGAGATAACTCCAAAATACGGAATAACTGCAAACCACTCCAAAACACGAGATAACTCCAAACCACTCCAAAACACGAGATAACTCCAAACCACTCCAAAACAGGAGATAACTCCAAAATACGAGATAACTCCAAACCACTCCAAAACACGAGATAACTCCAAACCACTCCAAAACACGAGATAACTCCAAACCACTCCAAAACACGAGATAACGCCAAACCACTCCAAAACACGAAATAACTCCATACCACTCCAAAACACGAGATAACACCAAACCACTCCAAAACACGAGATAACTCCAAACCACTCCAAAACACGAGATAACTCCAAACCACTCCAAAACACGAGATAACTCCAAACCACTCCAAAACACGTGATAACTCTCCAAACCACTCCAAAACACGAGATAACTCCAAACCACTCCACAACACGAGATAACTCCAAAACACGAGATAACTCCAAACCACTCCAAAACACGAGATAACTCCAAACCACTCCAAAACACGAGCTAATACCAAACCACTCCAAAACACGAGATAACCACAAAACCACTCCAAAACACATAACTCCAAACCACTCTAAAACACGAGATAGCTCCAAAGCACTCCAAAACACGAGATAACTCCAAAACACGAGATAACTCCAAACCACTCCAAAACACGAGATAACTCCAAACCACTCCAAAACACGAGATAACTCCAAACCACTCCAAAACACGAGATATCTCCAAACCACTCCAAGACACGAGATAACTCCAAAATACGGAATAACAGCAAACCACTCCAAAACACGAGATAACTCCAAACCACTCCAAAACACGAGATAAATCCAAACCACTCCACAACACGAGATAACTCCAAAACACGAGATAACTCCAAACCACTCCAAAACACGAGATAACTCCAAACCACTCCAAAACACGAGATAACTCCAAACCACTCCAAAACAGGAGATAACTCCAAAACACGAGAAAACTCCAAACCACTCCAAAACACGAGATAACTCCAAACCACTCCAAAACACGAGATAACTCCAAACCACTCCAAAACACGAGATAACTCCAAACCACTCCAAAACACGAGATAACTCCAAAACACGAGATGACTCCAAACCACTCCAAAACACGTGATAACTCTCCAAACCACTCCAAAACACGAGATAACTCCAAAGCACTCCACAACACGAGATAACTCCAAAACACGATAACTCCAAACCACTCCAAAACACGAGATAACTCCAAACCACTCCAAAACACGAGATAACTCAAAACCACTCCAAAACACGCGATAACTCCAAACCACTCCAAAGCACGAGATAACTCCAATCCACTCCAAAACACGAGATAACTCTCCAAACCACTCCAAAACACGAGATAACTCCAAACCACTCCAAAACACGAGATAACTCCAAACCACTCCAAAACACGAGATAACTACAAACCACTCCAAAACACGAGATAACTCCAAACCACTCCAAAACACGAGATAACTCCAAACCACTCCAAAACACGAGATAACTCCAAACCATTCCAAAACACGAGATAACTCCAAACCATTCCAAAACACGAGATAACTCCAAACCACTCCAAAACACGAGATAACTCCAAACCACTCCAAAACACGAGATAACTCCAAACCACTCCAAAGCACGAGATAATTCCAATCCACTCCAAAACACGAGATAACTCTCCAAACCACTCCAAAACACGAGATAACTCCAACCCACTCCAAAACTCGAGCTAACTCCAAAACACGAGATAACTCCAAACCACTCCAAAACACGAGATAACTCCAAACCACTCCAAAACACGAGTTAACTGCAAACCACTCAAAACATGAGATAACTCCAAACCGCTCCAAAGCACGAGATAACTCCAAACCACTCCAAAACACGAGATAACTCCAAACCACTCCAAAACAAGAGATAACTCTGCAAACCACTCCAAAACACGAGATAACTCCAAACCACTCCAAAACACGAGATAACTCCAAACCACTCCAAAACACGAGATAACTCCAAACCACTGCAAAACACGAGATAACTCCAAAACACGAGATAACTCCATACCACACCAAAACACGAGATAACTCCAAACCACTCCAAAACACGAGATAGCTCCAAATCACTCCAAAACACGAGATAACTCCAAAACACGAGATATCTCCAAACCACTCCAAAACACGAGATAACTCCAAAATACGGAATAACTGCAAACCACTCCAAAACACGAGATAACTCCAAACCACTCCAAAACACGAGATAACTCCAAACCACTCCAAAGCACGAGATAACTCCAAAACACGAGATAACTCCAAACCACTCCAAAACACGAGATAACTCCAAAACACTCCAAAGCACGAGATAACTCCAATCCACTCCAAAACACGAGATAACTCTCCAAACCACTCCAAAACACGAGAGAACTCCAAACCACTCCACAACACGAGATAACTCCAAAACACGAGATAACTCCAAACCACTCCAAAACACGAGATAACTCCAAACCACTCCAAAACACGAGATAACGCCAAACCACTCCAAAACACGAAATAAATCCAAACCACTCCAAAACACGAGATAACACCAAACCACTCCAAAACACGAGATAACTCCAAACCACTCCAAACACGAGATAACTCCAAACCACTCCAAAACACGAGATAACACCAAACCACTCCACAACACGAGATAACTCCAAAACACGAGATAACGCCAAACCACTCCAAAACACGAGATAACTCCAAACCACTCCAAAACACGAGATAACGCCAAACCACTCCAAAACACGAAATAACTCCAAACCACTCCAAAACACGAGATAACACCAAACCACTCCAAAGCACGAGATAACTCCAAACCACTCCAAAACACGAGATAACACGAAACCACTCCAAAACACGAGATAACTCTCCAAACCACTCCAAAACACGAGATAACTCCAAACCACTACAAAACACGAGATAATTCCAAACCACTCCAAAACACGAGATAACTCCAAACCACTCCAAAACACGAGATAACTCCATACCACTCCAAAACACGAGATAACTCCAAACCACTCCAACACACGAGATAACTCCAAACCACTCAAAACATGAGATAACTCCAAACCACTCCAAAGCACGAGATAACTCCAAACCACTCCAAAACACGAGATAACTCCAAACCACTCCAAAACAAGACATAACTCTCCAAACCACTCCAAAACACGAGATAACTCCAGAGCACTCCAAAACACGAGATAACTCCAAACCACTCCAAAACACGAGATAACTCCAAAACACTCCAAAGCACGAGATAACTCTCCAAACCACTCCAAAACACGAGATAACTCCAAACCACTCCACAACACGAGATAACTCCAAACCACTCCAAAACACGAGATAACGCCAAACCACTCCAAAACACGAAATAAATCCAAACCACTCCAAAACACGAGATAACACCAAAACACTCCAAAACAAGAGATAACTCCAAACCACTCCAAAACACGAGATAACTTCAAACCACTCCAAAACACGAGATAACACCAAACCACTCCAAAACACGATAACTCCAAAACACGAGATAACTCCAAACCACTCCAAAACACGTGATAACTCCAAACCACTCCAAAACACGAGATAACTCCAAACCACTCCAAAACACGAGATAACTCAAAACCACTCCAAAAAACGCGATAACTCCAAACCACTCCAAAGCACGAGATAACACCAATCCACTCCAAAACACGAGATAACTCTCCAAACCACTCCAAAACACGAGATAACTCCAAACCACTCCAAAACACGAGATAACTCCAAACCACTCCAAAACACGAGATAACTCCAAACCATTCCAAAACACGAGATAACTCCAAACCACTCCAAAACACGAGATAACTCCAAACCACTCCAAAACACGAGATAACTACAAACCACTCCAAAACATGAGATAACTCCAAAACACGAGGTAACTTCAAACCACTCCAAAACACGAGGTAACTCCAAACCACTCCAAAACACGAGATAACTCCAAACCACTCAAAACATCAGATAACTCCAAACCACTCCAAAGCACGAGATAACTCCAAACCACTCCAAAACACGAGATAACTCCAAACCACTCCAGTACAAGAGATAACTCTCCCAACCACTGCAAAACACGAGATAACTCAAAACCACTCCAAAACACGACATAACTCCAAACCACTCCAAAACACGAGATAACTCCAAACCACTGCAAAACACGAGATAACTCCAAAACACGAGATAACTCCAAACCACTCCAAAACACGAGATAACACCAAACCACTCCAAAACACGAGATAACTCCAAACCACTCCAAAACACGAGATAACTCCAAACCACTCCAAAACACGATAACTCCAAACCACTCCAAAACACGAGATAACTCAAAACCACTCCAAACAACGCGATAACTCCAAACCACTCCAAAGCACGAGATAACTCCATACCACTCCAAAACACGAGATAACTCCAAACCACTCCAAAACACGAGATAACTCCAAACCACTCCAAAACACGAGATAACTTCAAACCACTCAAAACATGAGATAACTCCAAACCACTCCAAAACACGAGATAACTCCAAACCACTCCAAAACAAGAGATAACTCTCCAAGCCACTCCAAAACACGAGATAACTCCAAGCCACTCCAAAATACGAGATAACTCCAAACCACTCCAAAACACGAGATAACTCCAAACCACGAGATAACTCCAAACCACTCCAAAACACGAGATAACTCCAAACCACTCCAAAACACGAGATAACTCCAAACCACTCCAAAACACGAGATAACTCCAAACCACTCAAAACACGAGATAACTCCAAACCACTCCAAAACACGAGATAACTCCAAAACACTCCAAAACAAGAGATAACTCCGAACCACTCCAAAACACGAGATAACTCCAAACCACTCCAAAACACGAGATAACTCCAAAACACGAGATAACTCCAAACCACTCCAAAACACGAGATAACTCAAAACCACTCCAAAACACGATATAGCTCCAAAGCACTCCAAAAAACGAGATAACTCCAAAACACGAGATAACTCCAAACCACTCCAAAACACGAGATAACTCCAAACCACTCCAAAACACGAGATAAATCCAAACCACTCCGAAACACGAGATATCTCCAAACCACTCCAAAACACGAGATAACTCCAAAATACGGAATAACTGCAAACCACTCCAAAACACGAGATAACTCCAAACCACTCCAAAACACGAGATAACGCCATACCACTCCAAAACACGAAATAAATCCAAACCACTCCAAAACACGAGATAACACCAAACCACTCCAAAACACGAGATAACTCCAAACCACTCCAAAACACAAGATAACTCCAAACCACTCCAAAACACGAGATAACACCAAACCACTCTAAAACACGAGATAACTCCAAAACACGAGATAACTCCAAACCACGCCAAAGCACGAGATAACTCCAAACCACTCCAAAACACGAGATAACTCCAAAACACTCCAAAACACGAGATAACTCCAAACCACTCCACAACACGAGATAACTCCAAAACACGAGATAACTCCAAACCACTCGAAAACACGAGATAACTCCAAACCACTCCAAAACACGAGATAACGCCAAACCACTCCAAAACACGAAATAACTCCAAACCACTCCAAAGCAGGAGGTAACTCCAAACCACTCCAAAACACGAGATAACTCCAAACCACTCCAAAACACGAGATAACTCCAAACCATTCCAAAACACGAGATAACTCCAAACCACTCCAAAACACGAGATAACTCCAAACCACTCCAAAACACGAGATAACTCCAAACCACTCCAAAACACGAGATAACTCCAAACCACTCCAAAGCACGAGATAATTCCAATCCACTCCAAAACACGAGATAACTCTCCAAACCACTCCAAAACACGAGATAACTCCAACCCACTCCAAAACAAGAGCTAACTCCAAAACACGAGATAACTCCAAACCACTCCAAAACACGAGATAACTCCAAACCACTCCAAAACACGAGATAACTCCAAACCACTCCAAAACACGAGATAACTGCAAACCACTCAAGACATGAGATAACTCCAAACCACTCCAAAGCACGAGATAACTCCAAAACACTCCAAAACACGAGATAACTCCAAACCACTCCAAAACAAGAGATAACTCTGCAAACCACTCCAAAACACGAGATAACTCCAAACCACTCCAAAACACGAGATAACTCCAAACCACTCCAAAACACGAGATAACTCCAAACCATTCCAAAACACGAGATAACTCCAAACCACTCCAAAACACGAGATAACTCCAAACCACTCCAAAACACGAGATAACTACAAACCACTCCAAAACACGAGATAACGCCAAAACACGAGATAACTCCAAACCACTCCAAAACACGAGATAACTCCAAACCACTCCAAAACACGAGATAACTCCAACCCACTCCAAAACACGAGATAACTCCAAAACACGAGGTAACTCCAAACCACTCCAAAACACGAGGTAACTCCAAACCACTCCAAAACACGAGATAACTCCAAACAACTCAAAACATCAGATAACTCCAAACCACTCCAAAGCACGAGATAACTCCAAACCACTCCAAAACACGAGATAACTCCAAACCACTCCAATACAAGAGATAACTCTCCCAACCACTGCAAAACACGAGATAACTCAAAACCACTCCAAAACAGGACATAACTCCAAACCACTCCAAAACACGAGATAACTCCAAACCACTGCAAAACACGAGATAACTCCAAAACACGAGATAACTCCAAACCACTCCAAAACACGAGATAACACCAAACCACTCCAAAACACGAGATAACTCCAAACCACTCCAAAACACGAGATAACTCCAAACCACTCCAAAACACGATAACTCCAAACCACTCCAAAACACGAGATAACTCAAAACCACTCCAAACAACGCGATAACTCCAAACCACTCCAAAGCACGAGATAACTCCAATCCACTCCAAAACACGAGATAACTCCAAACCACTCCAAAACACGAGATAACTCCAAACCACTCCAAAACACGAGATAACTTCAAACCACTCAAAACATGAGATAACTCCAAAGCACTCCAAAGCACGAGATAACTCCAAACCACTCCAAAACACGAGATAACTCCAAACCACTCCAAAACAAGAGATAACTCTCCAAGCCACTCCAAAACACGAGATAACTCCAAGCCACTCCAAAACACGAGATAACTCCAAACCACTCCAAAACACGAGATAACTCCAAACCACGAGATAACTCCAAACCACTCCAAAACACGAGATAACTCCAAACCACTCCAAAGCACGAGATAACTCCAAACCACTCCAAAACACGAGATAACTCCAAACCACTCAAAACACGAGATAACTCCAAACCACTCCAAAACACGAGATAACTCCAAACCACTCCAAAACAAGAGATAACTCCGAACCACTCCAAAACACGAGATAACTCCAAACCACTCCAAAACACGAGATAACTCCAAACCACTCCAAAACACGAGATAACTCCAAACCACTCCAAAACACGAGATAACTCCAAACCACTCCAAAACACGAGATTACTCCAAAACACGAGATAACTCCAAACCACTTCAAAACACGAGACAACTCCAAACCACTCCAAAACACGAGATAACTCCAACCCACTCCAAAACATGAGATAACTCCAAAACACGAGGTAACTCCAAACCACTCCAAAGCACGAGATAACTCCAAACCACTCCAAAACACGAGATAACTCCAAACCACTCCAGTACAAGAGATAACTCTCCCAACCACTGCAAAACACGAGATAACTCAAAACCACTCCAAAACACGACATAACTCCAAACCACTCCAAAACACGAGATAACTCCAAACCACTGCAAAACACGAGATAACTCCAAAACACGAGATAACTCCAAACCACTCCAAAACACGAGATAACACCAAACCACTCCAAAACACGAGATAACTCCAAACCACTCCAAAACACGAGATAACTCCAAACCACTCCAAAACACGATAACTCCAAACCACTCCAAAACACGAGATAACTCAAAACCACTCCAAACAACGCGATAACTCCAAACCACTCCAAAGCACGAGATAACTCCAATCCACTCCAAAACACGAGATAACTCTCCAAACCACTCCAAAACACGAGATAACTCCATACCACTCCAAAACACGAGATAACTCCAAACCACTCCAAAACACGAGATAACTCCAAACCACTCCAAAACACGAGATAACTTCAAACCACTCAAAACATGAGATAACTCCAAAGCACTCCAAAGCACGAGATAACTCCAAACCACTCCAAAACACGAGATAACTCCAAACCACTCCAAAACAAGAGATAACTCTCCAAGCCACTCCAAAACACGAGATAACTCCAAGCCACTCCAAAATACGAGATAACTCCAAACACTCCAAAACACGAGATAACTCCAAACCACGAGATAACTCCAAACCACTCCAAAACACGAGATAACTCCAAACCACTCCAAAACACGAGATAACTCCAAACCACTCCAAAACACGAGATAACTCCAAACCACTCAAAACACGAGATAACTCCAAACCACTCCAAAACACGAGATAACTCCAAACCACTCCAAAACAAGAGATAACTCCGAACCACTCCAAAACACGAGATAACTCCAAACCACTCCAAAACACGAGATAACTCCAAAACACGAGATAACTCCAAACCACTCCAAAACACGAGATAACTCCAAACCACTCCAAAACACGATATAGCTCCAAAGCACTCCAAAAAACGAGATAACTCCAAAACACGAGATAACTCCAAACCACTCCAAAACACGAGATAACTCCAAACCACTCCAAAACACGAGATAAATCCAAACCACTCCGAAACACGAGATATCTCCAAACCACTCCAAAACACGAGATAACTCCAAAATACGGAATAACTGCAAACCACTCCAAAACACGAGATAACTCCAAACCACTCCAAAACACGAGATAACTCCAAACCACTCCAAAGCACGAGATAACTCCAAAACACGAGATAACTCCAAACCACTCCATAACACAAGATAACTCCAAAACACTCCAAAGCACGAGTAACTCCAATCCACTCCAAAACACGAGATAACTCTCCAAACCACTCCAAAACACGAGATAACTCCAAACCATTCCACAACACGAGATAACTCCAAAACACGAGATAACTCCAAACCACTCCAAAACACGAGATAACACCAAACCACTCCAAAACACGAGATAACGCCAAACCACTCCAAAACACGAAATAAATCCAAACCACTCCAAAACACGAGATAACACCAAACCACTCCAAAACACGAGATAACTCCAACCCACTCCAAAACAAGAGCTAACTCCAAAACACGAGATAACTCCAAACCACTCCAAAACACGAGATAACTCCAAACCACTCCAAAACACGAGATAACTCCAAACCACTCCAAAACACGAGATAACTGCAAACCACTCAAGACATGAGATAACTCCAAACCACTCCAAAGCACGAGATAACTCCAAAACACTCCAAAACACGAGATAACTCCAAACCACTCCAAAACAAGAGATAACTCTGCAAACCACTCCAAAACACGAGATAACTCCAAACCACTCCAAAACACGAGATAACTCCAAACCACTCCAAAACACGAGATAACTCCAAACCATTCCAAAACACGAGATAACTCCAAACCACTCCAAAACACGAGATAACTCCAAACCACTCCAAAACACGAGATAACTACAAACCACTCCAAAACACGAGATAACGCCAAAACACGAGATAACTCCAAACCACTCCAAAACACGAGATAACTCCAAACCACTCCAAAACACGAGATAACTCCAACCCACTCCGAAACACGAGATATCTCCAAACCACTCCAAAACACGAGATAACTCCAAAATACGGAATAACTGCAAACCACTCCAAAACACGAGATAACTGCAAACCACTCCAAAACACGAGATAACTCCAAACCACTCCAAAGCACGAGATAACTCCAAAACACGAGATAACTCCAAACCACTCCATAACACAAGATAACTCCAAAACGCTCCAAAGCACGAGTAACTCCAATCCACTCCAAAACACGAGATAACTCTCCAAACCACTCCAAAACACGAGATAACTCCAAACCATTCCACAACACGAGATAACTCCAAAACACGAGATAACTCCAAACCACTCCAAAACACGAGATAACTCCAAACCACTCCAAAACACGAGATAACGCCAAACCACTCCAAAACACGAAATAAATCCAAACCACTCCAAAACACGAGATAACACCAAACCACTCCAAAACACGAGATAACTCCAAACCACTCCAAAACACAAGATAACTCCAAACCACTCCAAAACACGAGATAACACCAAACCACTCTAAAACACGAGATAACTCCAAAACACGAGATAACTCCAAACCACGCCAAAGCACGAGATAACTCCAAACCACTCCAAAACACGAGATAACTCCAAAACACTCCAAAACACGAGATAACTCCAAACCACTCCACAACACGAGATAACTCCAAAACACGAGATAACTCCAAACCACTCGAAAACACGAGATAACTCCAAACCACTCCAAAACACGAGATAACGCCAAACCACTCCAAAACACGAAATAACTCCAAACCACTCCAAAGCAGGAGGTAACTCCAAACCACTCCAAAACACGAGATAACTCCAAACCACTCCAAAACACGAGATAACTCCAAACCATTCCAAAACACGAGATAACTCCAAACCACTCCAAAACACGAGATAACTCCAAACCACTCCAAAACACGAGATAACTCCAAACCACTCCAAAACACGAGATAACTCCAAACCACTCCAAAGCACGAGATAATTCCAATCCACTCCAAAACACGAGATAACTCTCCAAACCACTCCAAAACACGAGATAATTCCAACCCACTCCAAAACAAGAGCTAACTCCAAAACACGAGATAACTCCAAACCACTCCAAAACACGAGATAACTCCAAACCACTCCAAAACACGAGATAACTCCAAACCACTCCGAAACACGAGATAACTGCAAACCACTCAAGACATGAGATAACTCCAAACCACTCCAAAGCACGAGATAACTCCAAAACACTCCAAAACACGAGATAACTCCAAACCACTCCAAAACAAGAGATAACTCTGCAAACCACTCCAAAACACGAGATAACTCCAAACCACTCCAAAACACGAGATAACTCCAAACCACTCCAAAACACGAGATAACTCCAAACCATTCCAAAACACGAGATAACTCCAAACCACTCCAAAACACGAGATAACTCCAAACCACTCCAAAACACGAGATAACTACAAACCACTCCAAAACACGAGATAACGCCAAAACACGAGATAACGCCAAACCACTCCAAAACACGAGATAACTCCAAACCACTCCAAAACACGAGATAACTCCAACCCACTCCAAAACACGAGATAACTCCAAAACACGAGGTAACTCCAAACCACTCCAAAACACGAGGTAAATCCAAACCACTCCAAAACACGAGATAACTCCAAACCACTCAAAACATCAGATAACTCCAAACCACTCCAAAGCACGAGATAACTCCAAACCACTCCAAAACACGAGATAACTCCAAACCACTCCAATACAAGAGATAACTCTCCCAACCACTGCAAAACACGAGATAACTCAAAACCACTCCAAAACAGGACATAACTCCAAACCACTCCAAAACACGAGATAACTCCAAACCACTGCAAAACACGAGATAACTCCAAAACACGAGATAGCTCCAAACCACTCCAAAACACGAGATAACACCAAACCACTCCAAAACACGAGATAACTCCAAACCACTCCAAAACACGAGATAACTCCAAACCACTCCAAAACACGATAACTCCAAACCACTCCAAAACACGAGATAACTCAAAACCACTCCAAACAACGCGATAACTCCAAACCACTCCAAAGCACGAGATAACTCCAATCCACTCCAAAACACGAGATAACTCTCCAAACCACTCCAAAACACGAGATAACTCCATACCACTCCAAAACACGAGATAACTCCAAACCACTCCAAAACACGAGATAACTCCAAACCACTCCAAAACACGAGATAACTTCAAACCACTCAAAACATGAGATAACTCCAAAGCACTCCAAAGCACGAGATAACTCCAAACCACTCCAAAACACGAGATAACTCCAAACCACTCCAAAACAAGAGATAACTCCAAACCACGAGATAACTCCAAACCACTCCAAAACACGAGATAACTCCAAACCACTCCAAAGCACGAGATAACTCCAAACCACTCCAAAACACGAGATAACTCCAAACCACTCAAAACACGAGATAACTCCAAACCACTCCAAAACACGAGATAACTCCAAACCACTCCAAAACAAGAGATAACTCCGAACCACTCCAAAACACGAGATAACTCCAAACCACTCCAAAACACGAGATAACTCCAAACCACTCCAAAACACGAGATAACTCCAAACCACTCCAAAACACGAGATAACTCCAAACCACTCCAAAACACGAGATTACTCCAAAACACGAGATAACTCCAAACCACTTCAAAACACGAGACAACTCCAAACCACTCCAAAACACGAGATAACTCCAAACCACTGCAAAACACGAGATAACTCCAAAACACGAGATAACTCCAAACCACTCCAAAACACGAGATAACTCCAAACCACTCCAAAACACGATATAGCTCCAAAGCACGCCAAAAAACGAGATAACTCCAAAACACGAGATAACTCCAAACCACTCCAAAACACGAGATAACTCCAAACCACTCCAAAACACGAGATAAATCCAAACCACTCCGAAACACGAGATATCTCCAAACCACTCCAAAACACGAGATAACTCCAAAATACGGAATAACTGCAAACCACTCCAAAACACGAGATAACACCAAACCACTCCAAAACACGAGATAACTCCAAATCACTCCAAAACACGAGATAACTCCAAACCACTCCAAAACACGAGATAACGCCAAACCACTCCAAAACACGAAATAAATCCAAACCACTCCAAAACACGAGATAACTCCAAACCACTCCAAAACACGAGATAACTCCAAACCACTCCAAAGCACGAGATAACTCCAAAACACGAGATAACTCCAAACCACTCCATAACACAAGATAACTCCAAAACACTCCAAAACACGAGATAACTCTCCAAACCACTCCAAAACACGAAATAACTCCAAACCATTCCACAACACGAGATAACTCCAAAACACGAGATAACTCCAAACCACTCCAAAACACGAGATAACTCCAAACCACTCCAAAACACGAGATAACGCCAAACCACTCCAAAACACGAAATAAATCCAAACCACTCCAAAACACGAGATAACACCAAACCACTCCAAAACACGAGATAACTCCAAACCACTCCAAAACACAAGATAACTCCAAACCACTCCAAAACACGAGATAACACCAAACCACTCTAAAACACGAGATAACTCCAAAACACGAGATAACTCCAAACCACGCCAAAGCACGAGATAACTCCAAACCACTCCAAAACACGAGATAACTCCAAAACACTCCAAAGCACGAGATAACTCCAATCCACTCCAAAACACGAGATAACTCTCCAAACCACTCCAAAACACGAGATAACTCCAAACCACTCCACAACACGAGATAACTCCAAAACACGAGATAACTCCAAACCACTCGAAAACACGAGATAACTCCAAACCACTCCAAAACACGAGATAACGCCAAACCACTCCAAAACACGAAATAACTCCAAACCACTCCAAGGCAGGAGGTAACTCCAAACCACTCCAAAACACGAGATAACTCCAAACCACTCCAAAACACGAGATAACTCCAAACCATTCCAAAACACGAGATAACTCCAAACCACTCCAAAACACGAGATAACTCCAAACCACTCCAAAACACGAGATTACTCCAAAACACGAGATAACTCCAAACCACTTCAAAACACGAGACAACTCCAAACCACTCCAAAACACGAGATAACTCCAAACCACTGCAAAACACGAGATAACTCCAAAACACGAGTTAACTCCAAACCACTCCAAAACACGAGATAGCTCCAAAGCACTCCAAAACACGAGATAACTCCAAAACACGAGATAACTCCAAACCACTCCAAAACACGAGATAACTCCAAACCACTCCAAAACACGAGATAACTCCAAACCACTCCAAAACACGAGATAACTCCAAACCACTCAAAACACGAGATAACTCCAAACCACTCCAAAACACGAGATAACTCCAAACCACTCCAAAACAAGAGATAACTCCAAACCACTCCAAAACACGAGATAACTCCAAACCACTCCAAAACACGAGATAACTCCAAACCACTCCAAAACACGAGATAACTCCAAACCACTCCAAAACACGAGATAACTCCAAACCACTCCAAAACACGAGATTACTCCAAAACACGAGATAACTCCAAACCACTTCAAAACACGAGACAACTCCAAACCACTCCAAAACACGAGATAACTCCAAAACACGAGATAACTCCAAACCACTCCAAAACACGAGATAACTCCAAACCACTCCAAAACACGAGATAACTCCAAACCACTCCAAAACACGAGATATCTCCAAACAACTCCAAAACACGATAACTCCAAAATACGGAATAACTGCAAACCACTCCAAAACACGAGATACCTCCAAACCACTCCAAAACACGAGATAACTCTCCAAACCACTCCAAAACACGAGATAACTCCAAACCATTCCACAACACGAGATAACTCCAAACCACTCCAAAACACGAGATAACTCCAAACCACTCCAAAACACGAGATAACACCAAACCACTCCAAAACACGAGATAACTCCAAACCACTCCAAAACACAAGATAACTCCAAACCACTCCAAAACACGAGATAACACCAAACCACTCCAAAACACGAGATAACTCCAAAACACGAGATAACTCCAAACCACTCCAAAGCACGAGATAACTCCAAACCACTCCAAAACACGAGATAACTCTCCAAACAACTCCAAAACACGAGATAACTCCAAACCACTCCACAACACGAGATAACTCCAAAACACGAGATAACTCCAAACCACTCGAAAACACGAGATAACTCCAAACCACTCCAAAACACGAGATAACGCCAAACCACTCCAAAACACGAAATAACTCCAAACCACTCCAAAACACGAGATAACACCAAACCACTCCAAAACACGAGATAACTCCAAACCACTCCAAATCACGAGATAACACCAAACCACTCCAAAACAGGAGATAACTCAAAACCACTCCAAAAAACGCGATAACTCCAAACCACTCCAAAGCAGGAGGTAACTCCAATCCACTCCAAAACACGAGATAACTCCAAACCATTCCAAAGCACGAGATAACTCCAAAACACGAGATAACTCCAAACCACTCCAAAACACGAGATAACTCCAAACCACTCCAAAACACGAGATAACTCCAAAACACTCCAAAGCACGAGATAACTCCAATCCACTCCAAAACACGAGATAACTCTCCAAACCACTCCAAAACACGAGATAACTCCAAACCACTCCACAACACGAGATAACTCCAAAACACGAGATAACTCCAAACCACTCCAAAACACGAGATAACTCCAAACCACTCCAAAACACGAGATAACGCCAAACCACTCCAAAACACGAGATAACTCCAAACCACTCCAAAACACGAGATAACTCCAAACCACTCCAAAACACGAGATAACACCAAACCACTCCAAAACACGAGATAACTCCAAAACACGAGATAACTCCAAACCACTCCAAAACACGAGATAACTCCAAACCACTCCAAAACACGAGATAACTCCGAAACACTCCAAAGCACGAGATAACTCCAATCCACTCCAAAACACGAGATAACTCTCCAAACCACTCCAAAACACGAGATAACTCCAAACCACTCCACAACACGAGATAACTCCAAAACACGAGATAACTCCAAACCACTCCAAAACACGAGATAACTCCAAAGCACTCCACAACACGAGATAACTCCAAAACACGATAACTCCAAACTACTCCAAAACACGAGATAACTCCAAACCACTCCAAAACACGAGATAACTCAAAACCACTCCAAAACACGCGATAACTCAAAACCACTCCAAAGCACGAGATAACTCCAATCCACTCCAAAACACGAGATAACTCTCCAAACCACTTAAAAAAAACGAGATAACTCCAAACCACTCCAAAACACGAGATAACTCCAAACCACTCCAAAACACGAGATAATTACAAACCACTCCAAAACACGAGATAACTCCAAACCACTCCAAAACACGAGATAACTCCAAACCACTCCAAAACAACAGATAACTCCAAACCACTCCAAAACACGAGATAACTCCAAACCATTCCAAAACACGAGATAACTCAAAACCACTCCAAAAAACGCGATAACTCCAAACCACTCCAAAGCACGAGATAACTCCAATCCTCTCCAAAACACGAGATAACTCTCCAAACCACTCCAAAACACGAGATAACTCCTAACCACTCCAAAACACGAGATAACTTCAAACCACTCCAAAACACGAGTTAACTCAAAACCACTCCAAAACACGAGATAACTACAAACCACTCCAAAACACGAGATAACTCCAAACCACTCCAAAACACGAGATAACTACAAACCACTCCAAAACACGAGATAACGCCAAAACACGAGATAATTCCAAACCACTCCAAAACACGAGATAACTCCAAACCACTCCAAAACACGAGATAACTCCAACCCACTCCAAAACACGAGATAACTCCAAAACACGAGGTAACTCCAAACCACTCCAAAACACGAGGTAACTCCAAACCACTCCAAAACACGAGATAACTCCAAACCACTCAAAACATGAGATAACTCCAAACCACTCCAAAGCACGAGATAACTCCAAACCACTCCAAAACACGAGATAACTCAAAACCACTCCAAAACACGAGATAACTCCAAACCACTCCAAAACACGAGATAACTCCAAACCACTGCAAAACACGAGATAACTCCAAAACACGAGATAACTCCAAACCACTCCAAAACACGAGATAACACCAAACCACTCCAAAACACGAGATAACTCCAAACCACTCCAAAACACGAGATAACTCCAAACCACTCCAAAACACGATAACTCCAAACCACTCCAAAACACGAGATAACTCAAAACCACTCCAAACAACGCGATAACTCCAAACCACTCCAAAGCACGAGATAACTCCAATCCACTCCAAAACACGAGATAACTCTCCAAAACACTCCAAAACACGAGATAACTCCATACCACTCCAAAACACGAGATAACTTCAAACCACTCAAAACATGAGATAACTCCAAACCACTCCAAAACACGAGATAACTCCAAACCACTCCAAAACACGAGATAACTCCAAACCACTGCAAAACACGAGATAACTCCAAAACACGAGATAACTCCAAACCACTCAAAAACACGAGATAACTCCAAACCACTCCAAAACACGAGATAGCTCCAAAGCACTCCAAAACACGAGATAACTCCAAAACACGAGATATCTCCAAACCACTCCAAAACACGAGATAACTCCAAAATACGGAATAACTGCAAACCACTCCAAAACACGAGATAACTCCAAACCACTCCAAAACACGAGATAACTCCAAACCACTCCAAAGCACGAGATAACTCCAAAACACGAGATAACTCCAAACCACTCCAAAACACGAGATAACTCCAAACCACTCCAAAACACGAGATAACTCCAAAACACTCCAAAGCACGAGATAACTCCAATCCACTCCAAAACACGAGATAACTCCAAACCACTCCAAAGCACGAGATAACTCCAAAACACGAGATAACTCTCCAAACCACTCCAAAACACGAGAGAACTCCAAACCAGTCCACAACACGAGATAACTCCAAAACACGAGATAACTCCAAAGCACTCCAAAACACGAGATAACTCCAAACCACTCCAAAACACGAGATAACGCCAAACCACTCCAAAACACGAAATAAATCCAAACCACTCCAAAACACGAGATAACACCAAACCACTCCAAAACACGAGATAACTCCAAACGACTCCAAACACGAGATAATTCCAAACCACTCCAAAACACGAGATAACACCAAACCACTCCACAACACGAGATAACTCCAAAACACGAGATAACGCCAAACCACTCCAAAACACGAGATAACTCCAAACCACTCCAAAACACGAGATAACGCCAAACCACTCCAAAACACGAAATAACTCCAAACCACTCCAAAACACGAGATAACACCAAACCACTCCAAAACACGAGATAACTCTCCAAACCACTCCAAAACACGAGATAACTCCAAACCACTCAAAACATGAGATAACTCCAAACCACTCCAAAGCACGGGATTACTCCAAACCACTCCAAAACATGAGATAACTCCAAACCACTCCAAAACAAGACATAACTCTCCAAACCACTCCAAAACACGAGATAACTCCACAGCACTCCAGAACACGAGATAACTCCAAACCACTCCAAAACACGAGATAACTCCAAAAAACTCCAAAGCACGAGATAACTCTCCAAACCACTCCACAACACGAGATAACTCCAAACCACTCCAAAACACGAGATAACTCCACAGCACTCCAGAACACGAGATAACTCCAAACCACTCCAAAACACGAGATAACTCCAAAAAACTCCAAAGCACGAGATAACTCTCCAAACCACTCCAAAACACGAGATAACTCCAAACCACTCCACAACACGAGATAACTCCAAACCACTCCAAAATACGAGATAACGCCAAACCACTCCAAAACACGAAATAAATCCAAACCACTCCAAAACACGAGATAACACCAAAACACTCCAAAACAAGAGATAACTCCAAACCACTCCAAAACAAGAGATAACTTCAAACCACTCCAAAACACGAGATAACACCAAACCACTCCAAAACACGAGATAACTCCAAACCACTCCAAAACACGTGATAACTCCAAACCACTCCAAAACACGAGATAACTCCAAACCACTCCAAAACACGAGATAACTCAAAACCACTCCAAAAAACGCGATAACTCCAAACCACTCCAAAGCACGAGATAACTCCAATCCACTCCAAAACACGAGATAACTCTCCAAACCACTCCAAAACACGAGATAACTCCTAACCACTCCAAAACACGAGATAACTTCAAACCACTCCAAAACACGAGTTAACTCAAAACCATTCCAAAACACGAGATAACTCCAAACCACTCCAAAACACGAGATAACTCCAAACCACTCCAAAACACGAGATAACTACAAACCACTCCAAAACACGAGATAACGCCAAAACACGAGATAATTCCAAACCACTCCAAAACACGAGATAACTCCAAAACACGAGGTAACTCCAAACCACTCCAAAACACGAGGTAACTCCAAACCACTCCAAAACACGAGATAACTCCAAACCACTCAAAACATGAGATAACTCCAAACCACTCCAAAGCACGAGATAACTCCAAACCACTCCAAAACACGAGATAACTCAAAACCACTCCAAAACACGAGATAACTCCAAACCACTCCAAAACACGAGATAACTCCAAACCACTGCAAAACACGAGATAACTCCAAAACACGAGATAACTCCAAACCACTCCAAAACACGAGATAACACCAAACCACTCCAAAACACGAGATAACTCCAAACCACTCCAAAACACGAGATAACTCCAAACCACTCCAAAACACGATAACTCCAAACCACTCCAAAACACGAGATAACTCAAAACCACTCCAAACAACGCGATAACTCCAAACCACTCCAAAGCACGAGATAACTCCAATCCACTCCAAAACACGAGATAACTCTCCAAACCACTCCAAAACACGAGATAACTTCAAACCACTCAAAACATGAGATAACTCCAAACCACTCCAAAGCTCGAGATAACTCCAAACCACTCCAAAACACGAGATAACTCCAAACCACTCCAAAACAAGAGATAACTCTCCAAACCACTCCAAAACACGAGATAACTCCAAGCCACTCCAAAACACGAGATAACTCCAAACCACTCCAAAACACGAGATAACTCCAAACCACGAGATAACTCCAAACCACTCCAAAACACGAGATAACTCCAAACCACTCCAAAACACGAGATAACTCCAAACCACTCCAAAACACGAGATAACTCCAAACCACTCAAAACACGAGATAACTCCAAACCACTCCAAAACAAGAGATAACTCCAAACCACTCCAAAACACGAGATAACTCCAAACCACTCCAAAACACGAGATAACTCCAAACCACTCCAAAACACGAGATAACTCCAAACCACTCCAAAACACGAGATTACTCCAAAACACGAGATAACTCCAAACCACTTCAAAACACGAGACAACTCCAAACCACTCCAAAACACGAGATAACTCCAAACCACTGCAAAACACGAGATAACTCCAAAACACGAGATAACTCCAAACCACTCCAAAACACGAGATAACTCCAAACCACTCCAAAACACGAGCTAGCTCCAAAGCACTCCAAAACACGAGATAACTCCAAAACACGAGATAACTCCAAACCACTCCAAAACACGAGATATCTCCAAACCACTCCAAAACACGAGATAACTCCAAAATACGGAATAACTGCAAACCACTCCAAAACACGAGATAACTCCAAACCACTCCAAAACACGAGATAACTCCAAACCACTCCAAAGCACGAGATAACTCCAAAACACGAGATAACTCCAAACCACTCCATAACACAAGATAACTCCAAAAAACTCCAAAGCACGAGTAACTCCAATCCACTTCAAAACACGAGATAACTCTCCAAACCACTCCAAAACACGAGATAACTCCAAACCATTCCACAACACGAGATAACTCCAAAACACGAGATAACTCCAAACCACTCCAAAACACGAGATAACTCCAAACCACTCCAAAACACGAGATAACGCCAAACCACTCCAAAACACGAAATAAATCCAAACCACTCCAAAACACGAGATAACACCAAACCACTCCAAAACACGAGATAACTCCAAACCACTCCAAAACACAAGATAACTCCAAACCACTCCAAAACACAAGATAACTCCAAACCACTCCAAAACACGAGATAACACCAAACCACTCCAAAACACGAGATAACACCAAACCACTCCAAAACACGAGATAACACCAAACCACTCCAAAACACGAGATAACTCCAAACCACTCGAAAACACGAGATAACTCCAAACCACTCCAAAACACGAGATAACGCCAAACCACTCCAAAACACGAAATAACTCCAAACCACTCCAAAACACGAGATAACACCAAACCACTCCAAAACACGAGATAACTCCAAACCACTCCAAAACACGAGATAACACCAAACCACTCCAAAACAGGAGATAACTCAAAACCACTCCAAAAAACGCGATAACTCCAAACCACTCCAAAGCAGGAGGTAACTCCAATCCACTCCAAAACACGAGATAACTCCAAACCACTCCAAAGCACGAGATAACTCCAAAACACGAGATAACTCCAAACCACTCCAAAACACGAGATAACTCCAAACCACTCCAAAACACGAGATAACTCCAAAACACTCCAAAGCACGAGATAACTCCAATCCACTCCAAAACAGGAGATAACTCCAAACCACTCCACAACACGAGATAACTCCAAAACACGAGATAACTCCAAACCACTCCAAAACACGAGATAACTCCAAAACACGAGATAACGCCAAACCACTCCAAAACACGAAATAAATCCAAACCACTCCAAAACACGAGATAACACCAAACCACTCCAAAACACGAGATAACTCCAAACCACTCCAAAACACGAGATAACTCCAAACCACTGCAAAAAACGAGATAACACCAAAACACTCCAAAACAAGAGATAACTCCAAAACACGAGGTAACTCCAAACCACTCGATAACTCCAAAACACGAGATAACTCCAAAACACTGCAAAGCACGAGATAACTCCAATCCACTCCAAAACACGAGATAACTCTCCAAACCACTCCAAAACACGAGATAACTCCAAACCACTCCACAACACGAGATAACTCCGAAACACGAGATAACTCCAAACCACTCCAAAACACGAGATAACTCCAAACCACTCCAAAACACGAGATAACGCCAAACCACACCAAAACACGAGATAACTCCAAACCACTCCAAAACACGAGATAACTCCATACCACTCCAAAACACGAGATAACTCCAAACCACTCCAAAACACGAGATAACGCCAAACCACACCAAAACACGAGATAACTCCAAACCACTCCAAAACACGAGATAACTCCATACCACTCCAAAACACGAGATAACTCCAAACCACTCCAAAACACGAGATAACTCCAAACCACTCCAAAACACGAGATAACTCCAAACCACTCAAAACATGAGATAACTCCAAACCACTCCAAAGGACGAGATAACTCCAAACCACTCCAAAACACGAGATGACTCCAAACCACTCCAAAACAACAGATAACTCTCCAAACCACTCCAAAACACGAGATAACTCCAAACCACTCCAAAACACGAGATAACTCCAAACGCTCCAAAACACGAGATAACTCCAAACCACTCAAAACACGAGATAACTCCAAACCACTCCAAAACACGAGATAACTCCAAACCACTCCAAAACAAGAGATAACTCCAAACCACTCCAAAACACGAGATAACTCCAAACCACTCCAAAACGCGAGATAACTCCAAACCACTCCAAAACACGAGATAACTCCAAACCACTCCAAAGCACGAGATAACTCCAAAACACGAGATAACTCCAAACCACTCCAAAACACGAGATAACTCCAAACCACTCCAAAACACGAGATAACTCCAAACCACTCCAAAACACGAGATATCTCCAAACCACTCCAAAACACGAGATAACTCCAAAATACGGAATAACTGCAAACCACTCCAAAACACGAGATAACTCCAAACCACTCCAAAACACGAGATAACTCCAAACCACTCCAAAGCACGAGATAACTCCAAAACACGAGATAACTCCAAACCACTCCATAACACAAGATAACTCCAAAACACTCCAAAGCACGAGTAACTCCAATCCACTCCAAAACACGAGATAACTCTCCAAACCACTCCAAAACACGAGATAACTCCAAACCATTCCACAACACGAGATAACTCCAAAACACGAGATAACTCCAAACCACTCCAAAACACGAGATAACTCCAAACCACTCCAAAACACGAGAAAACGCCAAACCACTCCAAAACACGAAATAAATCCAAACCACTCCAAAACACGAGATAACACCAAACCACTCCAAAACACGAGATAACTCCAAACCACTCCAAAACACAAGATAACTCCAAACCACTCCAAAACACGAGATAACACCAAACCACTCCAAAACACGAGATAACTCCAAACCACTACACAACACGAGATAACTCCAAAACACGAGATAACTCCAAACCACTCGAAAACACGAGATAACTCCAAACCACTCCAAAACACGAGATAACGCCAAACCACTCCAAAACACGAAATAACTCCAAACCACTCCAAAACACGAGATAACACCAAACCACTCCAAAACACGAGATAACTCCAAACCACTCCAAAACACGAGATAACACCAAACCACTCCAAAACAGGAGATAACTCAAAACCACTCCAAAAAACGCGATAACTCCAAACCACTCCAATGCAGGAGGTTACTCCAATCCACTCCAAAACACGAGATAACTCCAAAACACGAGATAACTCCAAACCACTCCAAAACACGAGATAACTCCAAACCACTCCAAAACACGAGATAACTCCAAAACACTCCAAAGCACGAGATAACTCCAATCCACTCCAAAACACGAGATAACTCCAAACCACTCCACAACACGAGATAACTCCAAAACACGAGATAACTCCAAACCACTCCAAAACACGAGATAACTCCAAAACACGAGATAACGCCAAACCACTCCAAAACACGAAATAAATCCAAACCACTCCAAAACACGAGATAACACCAAACCACTCCAAAACACGAGATAACTCCAAACCACTCCAAAACACGAGATAACTCCAAACCACTGCAAAAAACGAGATAACACCAAACCACTCCAAAACAAGAGATAACTCCAAAACACGAGGTAACTCCAAACTACTCCAAAACACGAGATAACTCCAAAACACGAGATAACTCCAAAACACTGCAAAGCACGAGATAACTCCAATCCACTCCAAAACACGAGATAACTCTCCAAACCACTCCAAAACACGAGATAACTCCAAACCACTCCAAAACACGAGATAACGCCAAACTACACCAAAACACGAAATAACTCCAAACCACTCCAAAACACGAGATAACACCAAACCACTCCAAAACACGAGATAACTCCAAACCAGTCCAAAACACGAGATAACTCCAAACCACTCCACAACACGAGATAACTCCAAACCACTCCAAAACACGAGATAACTCAAAACCACTCCAAAAAACGCGATAACTCCATACCACTCCAAAGCACGAGATAACTCCAATCCACTCCAAAACACGAGATAACTCTCCAAACCACTCCAAAACACGAGATAAATCCAAACCACTCCAAAACACGAGATAACTCCAAACCACTCCAAAACACGAGATAACTCCAAACCACTCCAAAACACGAGATAACTCCATACCACTCCAAAACACGAGATAACTCCAAACCACTCCAAAACACGAGATAACTCCAAACCACACCAAAACACGAGATAACTCCAAACCACTCAAAACATGAGATAACTCCAAACCACTCCAAAGGACGAGATAACTCCAAACCACTTCAAAACACGAGATGACTCCAAACCACTCCAAAACAACAGATAACTCTCCAAACCACTCCAGAACACGAGATAACTCCAAACCACTCCAAAACACGAGATAACTCCAAACCACTCCAAAACACGAGATAACTCCAAACCACTCCAAAACACGAGATAACTCCAATCCACTCCAAAACACGAGATAACTCCAAACGCTCCAAAACACGAGATAACTCCAAACCACTCAAAACACGAGATAACTCCAAACCACTCCAAAACACGAGATAACTCCAAACCACTCCAAAACAAGAGATAACTC
Organism: Somniosus microcephalus; assembly: GCF_052327205.1. Taxonomy (NCBI): domain Eukaryota; kingdom Metazoa; phylum Chordata; class Chondrichthyes; order Squaliformes; family Somniosidae; genus Somniosus; species Somniosus microcephalus. The sequence goes on from NW_028225187.1 coordinate 32,635,471, forward strand.
CAAACCACTCCAAAACACGAGATAACTCCAAACCACTCCAAAACGCGAGATAACTCCAAACCACTCCAAAACACGAGATAACTCCAAACCACTCCAAAACACGAGATTACTCCAAAACACGAGATAACTCCAAACCACTCCAAAACACGAGACAACTCCAAACCACTCCAAAACACGAGATAACTCCAAACCACTCCAAAACGCGAGATAACTCCAAACCACACCAAAACACGAGATAACTCCAAACCACTCCAAAACACGAGATTACTCCAAAACACGAGATAACTCCAAACCACTCCAAAACACGAGATAACTCCAAACCACTCCAAAACACGAGATAGTTCCAAAGCACTCCAAAACACGAGATAACTCCAAAACACAAGATAACTCCAAACCACTCCAAAACACGAGATAACTCCAAACCACTCCAAAACACGAGATAACTCCAAACCACTCCAAAACACGAGATATCTCCAAACCACTCCAAAACACGAGATAACTCCAAAATACGGAATAACTGCAAACCACTCCAAAACACGAGATAACTCCAAACCCCTCCAAAACACGAGATAACTCCAAACCACTCCAAAACAGGAGATAACTCCAAAACACGAGATAACTCCAAACCACTCCAAAACACGAGATAACTCCAAACCACTCCAAAACACGAGATAACTCCAAACCACTCCAAAACAGGAGATAACTCCAAAACACGAGATAACTCCAAACCACCCCACAACACGAGATAACTCCAAGCCACTCCAAAACTCGAGATAACTCCAAACCACTCCAAAACACGAGATAACGCCAAACCACTCCAAAACACGAAATAACTCCATACCACTCCAAAACACGAGATAACACCAAACCAGTCCAAAACACGAGATAACTCCAAACCACTCCAAAACACGAGATAACTCCAAACCACTCAAATCATGAGATAACTCCAAACCACTCCAAAGGACGAGATAACTCCAAACCACTCCAAAACACGAGATAACTCCAAACCACTCCAAAACACGAGATAACTCCAAACCACTCCACAATACGAGATAACTCCAAACCACTCCAAAACACGAGATAACGCAAAACCACTCCAAAACACGAAATAAATCCAAACCACTCCAAAACACGAGATAACACCAAAACACTCCAAAACAAGATATAACTCCAAACCACTCTAAAACACGAGATAACTTCAAACCACTCCAAAACACGAGATAACACCAAACCAGTCCAAAACACGAGATAACTCCAAACCACTCCAAAACACGAGATAACTCCAAACCACTCCAAAACACGAGATAACTCAAAACCACTCCAAAAAACGCGATAACTCCAAACCACTCCAAAGCACGAGATAACTCCAATCCACTCCAAAACACGAGATAACTCTCCAAACCACTCCAAAACACGAGATAACTCCAAACCACTCCAAAACACGAGATAACTCCAAACCATTCCAAAACACGAGATAACTCCAAACCACTCCAAAACACGAGATAACTCCAAACCACTCCAAAACACGAGATAACTACAAACCACTCCAAAACACGAGATAACGCCAAAACACGAGATAACTGCAAACCACTCCAAAACAAGAGATAACTCCAAACCACTCCAAAACACGAGATAACTCCAACCCACTCCAAAACACGAGATAACTCCAAAACACGAGGTAACTCCAAACCACTCCAAAACACGAGGAAACTCCAAACCACTCCAAAACACGAGATAACTCCAAACCACTCAAAACATGAGATAACTCCAAACCACTCCAAAGCACGAGATAACTCCAAACCACTCCAAAACACGAGATAACTCAAAACCACTCCAAAACACGAGATAACTCCAAACCACTCCAAAACACGAGATAACTCCAAACCACTGCAAAACACGAGATAACTCCATAACACGAGGTAACTCCAAACCACTCCAAAACACGAGATAACACCAAACACTCCAAAACACGAGATAACTCCAAACCACTCCAAAACACGAGATAACTCCAAACCACTCCAAAACACGATAACTCCAAACCACTCCAAAACACGAGATAACTCAAAACCACTCCAAACAACGCGATAACTCCAAACCACTCCAAAGCACGAGATAACTCCAATCCACTCCAAAACACGAGATAACTCCATACCACTCCAATACACGAGATAACTCCAAACCACTCCAAAACACGAGATAACTCCAAACCACTCCAAAACATGAGATAACTTCAAACCACTCAAAACATGAGATAACTCCAAACCACTCCAAAGCACGAGATAACTCCAAACCACTCCAAAACACGAGATAGCTCCAAACCACTCCAAAACAAGAGATAACTCTCCAAACCACTCCAGAACACGAGATAACTCCAAGCCACTCCAAAACACGAGATAATTCCAAACCACTCCAAAACACGAGATAACTCCAAACCACTCAAAACACGAGATAACTCCAAACCACTCCAAAACACGAGATAACTCCAAACCACTCCAAAACAAGAGATAACTCCAAACCACTCCAAAACACGAGATAACTCCAAACCACTCCAAAACACGAGATAACTCCAAACGCTCCAAAACACGAGATAACTCCAAACCACTCAAAACACGAGATAACTCCAAACCACTCCAAAACACGAGATAACTCCAAACCACTCCAAAACAAGAGATAACTCCAAACCACTCCAAAACACGAGATAACTCCAAACCACTCCAAAACGCGAGATAACTCCAAACCACACCAAAACACGAGATAACTCCAAACCACTCCAAAACACGAGATTACTCCAAAACACGAGATAACTCCAAACCACTCCAAAACACGAGATAACTCCAAACGCTCCAAAACACGAGATAACTCCAAACCACTCAAAACACGAGATAACTCCAAACCACTCCAAAACACGAGATAACTCCAAACCACTCCAAAACAAGAGATAACTCCAAACCACTCCAAAACACGAGATAACTCCAAACCACTCCAAAACGCGAGATAACTCCAAACCACTCCAAAACACGAGATAACTCCAAACCACTCCAAAGCACGAGATAACTCCAAACCACTCCAAAACACGAGCTAGCTCCAAAGCACTCCAAAACACGAGATAACTCCAAAACACGAGATAACTCCAAACCACTCCAAAACACGAGATAACTCCAAACCACTCCAAAACACGAGATAACTCCAAACCACTCCAAAACACGAGATATCTCCAAACCACTCCAAAACACGAGATAACTCCAAAATACGGAATAACTGCAAACCACTCCAAAACACGAGATAACTCCAAACCACTCCAAAACACGAGATAACTCCAAACCACTCCAAAGCACGAGATAACTCCAAAACACGAGATAACTCCAAACCACTCCATAACACAAGATAACTCCAAAACACTCCAAAGCACGAGTAACTCCAATCCACTCCAAAACACGAGATAACTCTCCAAACCACTCCAAAACACGAGATAACTCCAAACCATTCCACAACACGAGATAACTCCAAAATACGAGATAACTCCAAACCACTCCAAAACACGAGATAACTCCAAACCACTCCAAAACACGAGATAACGCCAAACCACTCCAAAACACGAAATAAATCCAAACCACTCCAAAACACGAGATAACACCAAACCACTCCAAAACACGAGATAACTCCAAACCACTCCAAAACACAAGATAACTCCAAACCACTCCAAAACACGAGATAACACCAAACCACTCCAAAACACGAGATAACTCCAAACCACTACACAACACGAGATAACTCCAAAACACGAGATAACTCCAAACCACTCGAAAACACGAGATAACTCCAAACCACTCCAAAACACGAGATAACGCCAAACCACTCCAAAACACGAAATAACTCCAAACCACTCCAAAACACGAGATAACACCAAACCACTCCAAAACACGAGATAACTCCAAACCACTCCAAAACACGAGATAACACCAAACCACTCCAAAACAGGAGATAACTCAAAACCACTCCAAAAAACGCGATAACTCCAAACCACTCCAATGCAGGAGGTAACTCCAATCCACTCCAAAACACGAGATAACTCCAAAACACGAGATAACTCCAAACCACTCCAAAACACGAGATAACTCCAAACCACTCCAAAACACGAGATAACTCCAAAACACTCCAAAGCACGAGATAACTCCAATCCACTCCAAAACACGAGATAACTCCAAACCACTCCACAACACGAGATAACTCCAAAACACGAGATAACTCCAAACCACTCCAAAACACGAGATAACTCCAAAACACGAGATGACGCCAAACCACTCCAAAACACGAAATAAATCCAAACCACTCCAAAACACGAGATAACACCAAACCACTCCAAAACACGAGATAACTCCAAACCACTCCAAAACACGAGATAACTCCAAACCACTGCAAAAAACGAGATAACACCAAACCACTCCAAAACAAGAGATAACTCCAAAACACGAGGTAACTCCAAACTACTCCAAAACACGAGATAACTCCAAAACACGAGATAACTCCAAAACACTGCAAAGCACGAGATAACTCCAATCCACTCCAAAACACGAGATAACTCTCCAAACCACTCCAAAACACGAGATAACTCCAAACCACTCCACAACACGAGATAACTCCAAAACACGAGATAACTCCAAACCACTCCAAAACACGAGATAACTCCAAACCACTCCAAAACACGAGATAACGCCAAACCACACCAAAACACGAAATAACTCCAAACCACTCCAAAACACGAGATAACACCAAACCACTCCAAAACACGAGATAACTCCAAACCAGTCCAAAACACGAGATAACTCCAAACCACTCCACAACACGAGAAAACTCCAAACCACTCCAAAACACGAGATAACTCAAAACCACTCCAAAAAACGCGATAACTCCATACCACTCCAAAGCACGAGATAACTCCAATCCACTCCAAAACACGAGATAACTCTCCAAACCACTCCAAAACACGAGATAACTCCAAACCACTCCAAAACACGAGATAACTCCAAACCACTCCAAAACACGAGATAACTCCAAACCACTCCAAAACACGAGATAACTCCATACCACTCCAAAACACGAGATAACTCCAAACCACTCCAAAACACGAGATAACTCCAAACCACTCCAAAACACGAGATAACTCCAAACCACTCAAAACATGAGATAACTCCAAACCACTCCAAAGGACGAGATAACTCCAAACCACTTCAAAACACGAGATGACTCCAAACCACTCCAAAACAACAGATAACTCTCCAAACCACTCCAGAACACGAGATAACTCCAAACCACTCCAAAACACGAGATAACTCCAAACCACTCCAAAACACGAGATAACTCCAAACCACTCCAAAACACGAGATAACTCCAAACCACTCCAAAACACGAGATAACTCCAAACCACTCCAAAACAAGAGATAACTCCAAACCACTCCAAAACACGAGATAACTCCAAACCACTCCAAAACGCGAGATAACTCCAAACCACTCCAAAACACGAGATAACTCCAAACCACTCCAAAACACGTGATTACTCCAAAACACGAGATAACTCCAAACCACTCCAAAACACGAGACAACTCCAAACCACTCCAAAACACGAGATAACTCCAAACCACTCCAAAACGCGAGATAACTCCAAACCACACCAAAACACGAGATAACTCCAAACCACTCCAAAACACGAGATTACTCCAAAACACGAGATAACTCCAAACCACTCCAAAACACGAGATAACTCCAAACCACTCCAAAACACGAGATAGTTCCAAAGCACTCCAAAACACGAGATAACTCCAAAACACGAGATAACTCCAAACCACTCCAAAAAACGAGATAACTCCAAACCACTCCAAAACACGAGATAACTCCAAACCACTCCAAAACACGAGATATCTCCAAACCACTCCAAAACACGAGATAACTCCAAAATACGGAATAACTGCAAACCACTCCAAAACACGAGATAACTCCAAACCACTCCAAAACACGAGATAACTCCAAACCACTCCAAAACAGGAGATAACTCCAAAACACGAGATAACTCCAAACCACCCCACAACACGAGATAACTCCAAGCCACTCCAAAACTCGAGATAACTCCAAACCACTCCAAAACACGAGATAACGCCAAACCACTCCAAAACACGAAATAACTCCATACCACTCCAAAACACGAGATAACACCAAACCAGTCCAAAACACGAGATAACTCCAAGCCACTCCAAAACACGAGATAACTCCAAACCACTCAAAACATGAGATAACTCCAAACCACTCCAAAGGACGAGATAACTCCAAACCACTCCAAAACACGAGATAACTCCAAACCACTCCAAAACACGAGATAACTCCAAACCACTCCACAATACGAGATAACTCCAAACCACTCCAAAACACGAGATAACGCCAAACCACTCCAAAACACGAAATAAATCCAAACCACTCCAAAACACGAGATAACACCAAAACACTCCAAAACAAGATATAACTCCAAACCACTCCAAAACACGAGATAACTTCAAACCACTCCAAAACACGAGATAACAGCAAACCACTCCAAAACACGTGATAACTCCAAACCACTCCAAAACACGAGATAACTCCAAACCACTCCAAAACACGAGATAACTCAAAACCACTCCAAAAAACGCGATAACTCCAAACCACTCCAAAGCACGAGATAACTCCAATCCACTCCAAAACACGAGATAACTCTCCAAACCACTCCAAAACACGAGATAACTCCAAACCACTCCAAAACACGAGATAACTCCAAACCACTCCAAAACACGAGATAACTCCAAACCATTCCAAAACACGAGATAACTCCAAACCACTCCAAAACACGAGATAACTCCAAACCACTCCAAAACACGAGATAACTACAAACCACTCCAAAACACGAGATAACGCCAAAACACGAGATAACTGCAAACCACTCCAAAACAAGAGATAACTCCAAACCACTCCAAAACACGAGATAACTCCAACCCACTCCAAAACACGAGATAACTCCAAAACACGAGGTAACTCCAAACCACTCCAAAACACGAGGTAACTCCAAACCACTCCAAAACACGAGATAACTCCAAACCACTCAAAACATGAGATAACTCCAAACCACTCCAAAGCACGAGATAACTCCAAACCACTCCAAAACACGAGATAACTCAAAACCACTCCAAAACACGAGATAACTCCAAACCACTCCAAAACACGAGATAACTCCAAACCACTGCAAAACACGAGATAACTCCAAAACACGAGATAACTCCAAACCACTCCAAAACACGAGATAACACCAAACCACTCCAAAACACGAGATAACTCCAAACCACTCCAAAACACGAGATAACTCCAAACCACTCCAAAACACGATAACTCCAAACCACTCCAAAACACGAGATAACTCAAAACCACTCCAAACAACGCGATAACTCCAAACCACTCCAAAGCACGAGATAACTCCAATCCACTCCAAAACACGAGATAACTCCATACCACTCCAATACACGAGATAACTCCAAACCACTCCAAAACACGAGATAACTCCAAACCACTCCAAAACATGAGATAACTTCAAACCACTTAAAACATGAGATAACTCCAAACCACTCCAAAACACGAGATAACTCCAAAATACGGAATAACTGCAAACCACTCCAAAACACGAGATAACTCCAAACCACTCCAAAACACGAGATAACTCCAAACCACTCCAAAACTCGAGATAACTCCAAACCACTCCAAAACACGAGATAACGCCAAACCACTCCAAAACACGAAATAACTCCATACCACTCCAAAACACGAGATAACACCAAACCAGTCCAAAACACGAGATAACTCCAAGCCACTCCAAAACACGAGATAACTCCAAACCACTCAAAACATGAGATAACTCCAAACCACTCCAAAGGACGAGATAACTCCAAACCACTCCAAAACACGAGATAACTCCAAACCACTCCAAAACACGAGATAACTCCAAACCACTCCACAATACGAGATAACTCCAAACCACTCCAAAACACGAGATAACGCCAAACCACTCCAAAACACGAAATAAATCCAAACCACTCCAAAACACGAGATAACACCAAAACACTCCAAAACAAGATATAACTCCAAACCACTCCAAAACACGAGATAACTTCAAACCACTCCAAAACACGAGATAACACCAAACCACTCCAAAACACGTGATAACTCCAAACCACTCCAAAACACGAGATAACTCCAAACCACTCCAAAACACGAGATAACTCAAAACCACTCCAAAAAACGCGATAACTCCAAACCACTCCAAAGCACGAGATAACTCCAATCCACTCCAAAACACGAGATAACTCTCCAAACCACTCCAAAACACGAGATAACTCCAAACCACTCCAAAACACGAGATAACTCCAAACCACTCCAAAACACGAGATAACTCCAAACCATTCCAAAACACGAGATAACTCCAAACCACTCCAAAACACGAGATAACTACAAACCACTCCAAAACACGAGATAACGCCAAAACACGAGATAACTGCAAACCACTCCAAAACAAGAGATAACTCCAAACCACTCCAAAACACGAGATAACTCCAACCCACTCCAAAACACGAGATAACTCCAAAACACGAGGTAACTCCAAACCACTCCAAAACACGAGGTAACTCCAAACCACTCCAAAACACGAGATAACTCCAAACCACTCAAAACATGAGATAACTCCAAACCACTCCAAAGCACGAGATAACTCCAAACCACTCCAAAACACGAGATAACTCAAAACCACTCCAAAACACGAGATAACTCCAAACCACTCCAAAACACGAGATAACTCCAAACCACTGCAAAACACGAGATAACTCCAAAACACGAGATAACTCCAAACCACTCCAAAACACGAGATAACACCAAACCACTCCAAAACACGAGATAACTCCAAACCACTCCAAAACACGAGATAACTCCAAACCACTCCAAAACACGATAACTCCAAACCACTCCAAAACACGAGATAACTCAAAACCACTCCAAACAACGCGATAACTCCAAACCACTCCAAAGCACGAGATAACTCCAATCCACTCCAAAACACGAGATAACTCCATACCACTCCAATACACGAGATAACTCCAAACCACTCCAAAACACGAGATAACTCCAAACCACTCCAAAACATGAGATAACTTCAAACCACTCAAAACATGAGATAACTCCAAACCACTCCAAAGCACGAGATAACTCCAAACCACTCCAAAACACGAGATAGCTCCAAACCACTCCAAAACAAGAGATAACTCTCCAAACCACTCCAGAACACGAGATAACTCCAAGCCACTCCAAAACACAAGATAATTCCAAACCACTCCAAAACACGAGATAACTCCAAACCACTCAAAACACGAGATAACTCCAAACCACTCCAAAACACGAGATAACTCCAAACCACTCCAAAACAAGAGATTACTCCAAACCACTCCAAAACACGAGATAACTCCAAACCACTCCAAAACACGAGATAACTCCAAACGCTCCAAAACACGAGAAAGCTCCAAACCACTCAAAACACGAGATAACTCCAAACCACTCCAAAACACGAGATAACTCCAAACCACTCCAAAACAAGAGATAACTCCAAACCACTCCAAAACACGAGATAACTCCAAACCACTCCAAAACGCGAGATAACTCCAAACCACACCAAAACACGAGATAACTCCAAACCACTCCAAAACACGAGATTACTCCAAAACACGAGATAACTCCAAACCACTCCAAAACACGAGATAACTCCAAACGCTCCAAAACACGAGATAACTCCAAACCACTCAAAACACGAGATAACTCCAAACCACTCCAAAACACGAGATAACTCCAAACCACTCCAAAACAAGAGATAACTCCAAACCACTCCAAAACACGAGATAACTCCAAACCACTCCAAAACGCGAGATAACTCCAAACCACTCCAAAACACGAGATTACTCCAAACCACTCCAAAACACGAGATTACTCCAAAACACGAGATAACTCCAAACCACTCCAAAACACGAGACAACTCCAAACCACTCCAAAACACGAGATAACTCCAAACCACTCCAAAACGCGAGATAACTCCAAACCACACCAAAACACGAGATAACTCCAAACCACTCCAAAACACGAGATTACTCCAAAACACGAGATAACTCCAAACCACTCCAAAACACGAGATAACTCCAAACCACTCCAAAACACGAGATAGTTCCAAAGCACTCCAAAACACGAGATAACTCCAAAACACGAGATAACTCCAAACCACTCCAAAACACGAGATAACTCCAAACCACTCCAAAACACGAGATAACTCCAAACCACTCCAAAACACGAGATATCTCCAAACCACTCCAAAACACGAGATAACTCCAAAATACGGAATAACTGCAAACCACTCCAAAACACGAGATAACTCCAAACCACTCCAAAACACGAGATAACTCCAAACCACTCCAAAACAGGAGATAACTCCAAAACACGAGATAACTCCAAACCACTCCAAAACACGAGATAACTCCAAACCACTCCAAAACACGAGATAACTCCAAACCACTCCAAAACAGGAGATAACTCCAAAACACGAGATAACTCCAAACCACCCCACAACACGAGATAACTCCAAGCCACTCCAAAACTCGAGATAACTCCAAACCACTCCAAAACACGAGATAACGCCAAACCACTCCAAAACACGAAATAACTCCATACCACTCCAAAACACGAGATAACACCAAACCAGTCCAAAACACGAGATAACTCCAAACCACTCCAAAACACGAGATAACTCCAAACCACTCAAAACATGAGATAACTCCAAACCACTCCAAAGGACGAGATAACTCCAAACCACTCCAAAACACGAGATAACTGCAAACCACTCCAAAACACGAGATAACTCCAAACCACTCCACAATACGAGATAACTCCAAACCACTCCAAAACACGAGATAACGCCAAACCACTCCAAAACACGAAATAAATCCAAACCACTCCAAAACACGAGATAACACCAAAACACTCCAAAACAAGATATAACTCCAAACCACTCCAAAACACGAGATAACTTCAAACCACTCCAAAACACGAGATAACACCAAACCACTCCAAAACACGTGATAACTCCAAACCACTCCAAAACACGAGGTAACTCCAAACCACTCCAAAACACGAGATAACTCAAAACCACTCCAAAAAACGCGATAACTCCAAACCACTCCAAAGCACGAGATAACTCCAATCCACTCCAAAACACGAGATAACTCTCCAAACCACTCCAAAACACGAGATAACTCCAAACCACTCCAAAACACGAGATAACTCCAAACCACTCCAAAACACGAGATAACTCCAAACCATTCCAAAACACGAGATAACTCCAAACCACTCCAAAACACGAGATAACTCCAAACCACTCCAAAACACGAGATAACTACAAACCACTCCAAAACACGAGATAACGCCAAAACACGAGATAACTGCAAACCACTCCAAAACAAGAGATAACTCCAAACCACTCCAAAACACGAGATAACTCCAACCCACTCCAAAACACGAGATAACTCCAAAACACGAGGTAACTCCAAACCACTCCAAAACACGAGGTAACTCCAAACCACTCCAAAACACGAGATAACTCCAAACCACTGCAAAACACGAGATAACTCCAAAACACGAGATAACTCCAAACCACTCCAAAACACGAGATAACACCAAACCACTCCAAAACACGAGATAACTCCAAACCACTCCAAAACACGAGATAACTCCAAACCACTCCAAAACACGATAACTCCAAACCACTCCAAAACACGAGATAACTCAAAACCACTCCAAACAACGCGATAACTCCAAACCACTCCAAAGCACGAGATAACTCCAATCCACTCCAAAACACGAGATAACTCCATACCACTCCAATACACGAGATAACTCCAAACAACTCCAAAACACGAGATAACTCCAAACCACTCCAAAACATGAGATAACTTCAAACCACTCAAAACATGAGATAACTCCAAACCACTCCAAAGCACGAGATAACTCCAAACCACTCCAAAACACGAGATAGCTCCAAACCACTCCAAAACAAGAGATAACTCTCCAAACCACTCCAGAACACGAGATAACTCCAAGCCACTCCAAAACACGAGATAATTCCAAACCACTCCAAAACACGAGATAACTCCAAACCACTCAAAACACGAGATAACTCCAAACCACTCCAAAACACGAGATAACTCCAAACCACTCCAAAACAAGAGATAACTCCAAACCACTCCAAAACACGAGATAACTCCAAACCACTCCAAAACACGAGATAACTCCAAACGCTCCAAAACACGAGATAACTCCAAACCACTCAAAACACGAGATAACTCCAAACCACTCCAAAACACGAGATAACTCCAAACCACTCCAAAACAAGAGATAACTCCAAACCACTCCAAAACACGAGATAACTCCAAACCACTCCAAAACGCGAGATAACTCCAAACCACACCAAAACACGAGATAACTCCAAACCACTCCAAAACACGAGATTACTCCAAAACACGAGATAACTCCAAACCACTCCAAAACACGAGATAACTCCAAACCACTCCAAAACACGAGATAGTTCCAAAGCACTCCAAAACACGAGATAACTCCAAAACACGAGATAACTCCAAACCACTCCAAAACACGAGATAACTCCAAACCACTCCAAAACACGAGATAACTCCAAACCACTCCAAAACACGAGATATCTCCAAACCACTCCAAAACACGAGATAACTCCAAAATACGGAATAACTGCAAACCACTCCAAAACACGAGATAACTCCAAACCACTCCAAAACACGAGATAACTCCAAACCACTCCAAAACACGAGATAACTCCAAAACACGAGATAACTCCAAACCACTCCAAAACACGAGATAACTCCAAACCACTCCAAAACACGAGATAACTCCAAACCACTCCAAAACAGGAGATAACTCCAAACCACGAGATAACTTCAAACCACTCCAAAACACGAGATAACACCAAACCACTCCAAAACACGTGATAACTCCAAACCACTCCAAAACACGAGATAACTCCAAACCACTCCAAAACACGAGATAACTCAAAACCACTCCAAAAAACGCGATAACTCCAAACCACTCCAAAGCACGAGATAACTCCAATCCACTCCAAAACACGAGATAACTCTCCAAACCACTCCAAAACACGAGATAACTCCAAACCACTCCAAAACACGAGATAACTCCAAACCACTCCAAAACACGAGATAACTCCAAACCATTCCAAAACACGAGATAACTCCAAACCACTCCAAAACACGAGATAACTCCAAACCACTCCAAAACACGAGATAACTACAAACCACTCCAAAACACGAGATAACGCCAAAACACGAGATAACTGCAAACCACTCCAAAACAAGAGATAACTCCAAACCACTCCAAAACACGAGATAACTCCAACCCACTCCAAAACACGAGATAACTCCAAAACACGAGGTAACTCCAAACTACTCCAAAACACGAGGTAACTCCAAACCACTCCAAAACACGAGATAACTCCAAACCACTCAAAACATGAGATAACTCCAAATCACTCCAAAGCACGAGATAACTCCAAACCACTCCAAAACACGAGATAACTCAAAACCACTCCAAAACACGAGATAACTCCAAACCACTACAAAACACGAGATAACTCCAAACCACTGCAAAACACGAGATAACTCCAAAACACGAGATAACTCCAAACCACTCCAAAACACGAGATAACACCAAACCACTCCAAAACACGAGATAACTCCAAACCACTCCAAAACACGAGATAACTCCAAACCACTCCAAAACACGATAACTCCAAACCACTCCAAAACACGAGATAACTCAAAACCACTCCAAACAACGCGATAACTCCAAACCACTCCAAAGCACGAGATAACTCCAATCCACTCCAAAACACGAGATAACTCTCCAAACCACTCCAAAACACGAGATAACTCCATACCACTCCAATACACGAGATAACTCCAAACCACTCCAAAACACGAGATAACTCCAAACCACTCCAAAACATGAGATAACTTCAAACCACTCGAAACATGAGATAACTCCAAACCACTCCAAAGCACGAGATAACTCCAAACCACTCCAAAACACGAGATAGCTCCAAACCACTCCAAAACAAGAGATAACTCTCCAAACCACTCCAAAACACGAGATAACTCCAAGCCACTCCAAAACACGAGATAATTCCAAACCACTCCAAAACACGAGATAACTCCAAACCACGAGATAACTCCAAACCACTCCAAAACACGAGATAACTCCAAACCACTCCAAAACACGAGATAACTCCAAACCACTCCAAAACACGAGATAACTCCAAACCACTCAAAACACGAGATAACTCCAAACCACTCCAAAACACGAGATAACTCCAAACCACTCCAAAACAAGAGATAACTCCAAACCACTCCAAAACACGAGATAACTCCAAACCACTCCAAAACACGAGATAACTCCAAACGCTCCAAAACACGAGATAACTCCAAACCACTCAAAACACGAGATAACTCCAAACCACTCCAAAACACGAGATAACTCCAAACCACTCCAAAACAAGAGATAACTCCAAACCACTCCAAAACACGAGATAACTCCAAACCACTCCAAAACGCGAGATAACTCCAAACCACTCCAAAACACGAGATAACTCCAAACCACTCCAAAACACGAGATTACTCCAAAACACGAGATAACTCCAAACCACTCCAAAACACGAGACAACTCCAAACCACTCCAAAACACGAGATAACTCCAAACCACTCCAAAACGCGAGATAACTCCAAACCACACCAAAACACGAGATAACTCCAAACCACTCCAAAACACGAGATTACTCCAAAACACGAGATAACTCCAAACCACTCCAAAACACGAGATAACTCCAAACCACTCCAAAACACGAGATAGTTCCAAAGCACTCCAAAACACGAGATAACTCCAAAACACGAGATAACTCCAAACCACTCCAAAACACGAGATAACTCCAAACCACTCCAAAACACGAGATAACTCCAAACCACTCCAAAACACGAGATATCTCCAAACCGCTCCAAAACACGAGATAACTCCAAAATACGGAATAACTGCAAACCACTCCAAAACACGAGATAACTCCAAACCACTCCAAAACACGAGATAACTCCAAACCACTCCAAAACAGGAGATAACTCCAAAACACGAGATAACTCCAAACCACTCCAAAACACGAGATAACTCCAAACCACTCCAAAACACGAGATAACTCCAAACCACTCCAAAACAGGAGATAACTCCAAAACACGAGATAACTCCAAACCACCCCACAACACGAGATAACTCCAAGCCACTCCAAACCTCGAGATAACTCCAAACAACTCCAAAACACGAGATAACGCCAAACCACTCCAAAACACGAAATAACTCCATACCACTCCAAAACACGAGATAACACCAAACCACTCCAAAACACGAGATAACTCCAAACCACTCCAAAACACGAGGTAACTCCAAACCACTCCAAAACACGAGATAACTCCAAACCAGTCTAAAACACGAGATAACTCCAAACCACTCCAAAACACGAGATAACTCCAAACCACTCAAAACATGAGATAACTCCAAACCACTCCAAAGGACGAGATAACTCCAAACCACTCCAAAACACGAGATAACTCCAAACCACTCCAAAACACGAGATAACTCCAAACCACTCCACAACACGAGATAACTCCAAACCACTCCAAAACACGAGATAACGCCAAACCACTCCAAAACACGAAATAAATCCAAACCACTCCAAAACACGAGATAACACCAAAACACTCCAAAACAAGATATAACTCCAAACCACTCCAAAACACGAGATAACTTCAAACCACTCCAAAACACGAGATAACACCAAACCACTCCAAAACACGTGATAACTCCAAACCACTCCAAAACACGAGATAACTCCAAACCACTCCAAAACACGAGATAACTCAAAACCACTCCAAAAAACGCGATAACTCCAAACCACTCCAAAGCACGAGATAACTCCAATCCACTCCAAAACACGAGATAACTCTCCAAACCACTCCAAAACACGAGATAACTCCAAACCACTCCAAAACACGAGATAACTCCAAACCACTCCAAAACACGAGATAACTCCAAACCACTCCAAAACACGAGATAACTCCAAACCATTCCAAAACACGAGATAACTCCAAACCACTCCAAAACACGAGATAACTCCAAACCACTCCAAAACACGAGATAACTACAAACCACTCCAAAACACGAGATAACGCCAAAACACGAGATAACTGCAAACCACTCCAAAACAAGAGATAACTCCAAACCACTCCAAAACACGAGATAACTCCAACCCACTCCAAAACACGAGGTAACTCGAAACCACTCCAAAACACGAGGTAACTCCAAACCACTCCAAAACACGAGATAACTCCAAACCACTCAAAGCATGAGATAACTCCAAACCACTCCAAAGCACGAGATAACTCCAAACCACTCCAAAACACGAGATAACTCAAAACCACTCCAAAACACGAGATAACTCCAAACCACTGCAAAACACGAGATAACTCCAAAACACGAGATAACTCCAAACCACTCCAAAACACGAGATAACACCAAACCACTCCAAAACACGAGATAACTCCAAACCACTCCAAAACACGAGATAACTCCAAACCACTCCAAAACACGATAACTCCAAACCACTCCAAAACACGAGATAACTCAAAACCACTCCAAACAACGCGATAACTCCAAACCACTCCAAAGCACGAGATAACTCCAATCCACTCCAAAACACGAGATAACTCTCCAAACCACTCCAAAACACGAGATAACTCCATACCACTCCAATACACGAGATAACTCCAAACCACTCCAAAACACGAGATAACTCCAAACCACTCCAAAACATGAGATAACTTCAAACCACTCAAAACATGAGATAACTCCAAACCACTCCAAAGCACGAGATAACTCCAAACCACTCCAAAACACGAGATAGCTCCAAACCACTCCAAAACAAGAGATAACTCTCCAAACCACTCCAAAACACGAGATAACTCCAAGCCACTCCAAAACACGAGATAATTCCAAACCACTCCAAAACACGAGATAACTCCAAACCACGAGATAACTCCAACCCACTCCAAAACACGAGATAACTCCAAAACACGAGGTAACTCCAAACCACTCCAAAACACGAGGTAACTCCAAACCACTCCAAAACACGAGATAACTCCAAACCACTCAAAACATGAGATAACTCCAAATCACTCCAAAGCACGAGATAACTCCAAACCACTCCAAAACACGAGATAATTCAAAACCACTCCAAAACACGAGATAACTCCAAACCACTCCAAAACACGAGATAACTCCAAACCACTGCAAAACACGAGATAACTCCAAAACACGAGATAACTCCAAACCACTCCAAAACACGAGATAACACCAAACCACTCCAAAACACGAGATAACTCCAAACCACTCCAAAACACGAGATAACTCCAAACCACTCCAAAACACGATAACTCCAAACCACTCCAAAACACGAGATAACTCAAAACCACTCCAAACAACGCGATAACTCCAAACCACTCCAAAGCACGAGATAACTCCAATCCACTCCAAAACACGAGATAACTCTCCAAACCACTCCAAAACACGAGATAACTCCATACCACTCCAATACACGAGATAACTCCAAACCACTCCAAAACACGAGATAACTCCAAACCACTCCAAAACATGAGATAACTTCAAACCACTCGAAACATGAGATAACTCCAAACCACTCCAAAGCACGAGATAACTCCAAACCACTCCAAAACACGAGATAGCTCCAAACCACTCCAAAACAAGAGATAACTCTCCAAACCACTCCAAAACACGAGATAACTCCAAGCCACTCCAAAACACGAGATAATTCCAAACCACTCCAAAACACGAGATAACTCCAAACCACGAGATAACTCCAAACCACTCCAAAACAAGAGATAACTCCAAACCACTCCAAAACACGAGATAACTCCAAACCACTCCAAAACACGAGATAACTCCAAACCACTCAAAACACGAGATAACTCCAAACCACTCCAAAACACGAGATAACTCCAAACCACTCCAAAACAAGAGATAACTCCAAACCACTCCAAAACACGAGATAACTCCAAACCACTCCAAAACACGAGATAACTCCAAACGCTCCAAAACACGAGATAACTCCAAACCACTCAAAACACGAGATAACTCCAAACCACTCCAAAACACGAGATAACTCCAAACCACTCCAAAACAAGAGATAACTCCAAACCACTCCAAAACACGAGATAACTCCAAACCACTCCAAAACGCGAGATAACTCCAAACCACTCCAAAACACGAGATAACTCCAAACCACTCCAAAACACGAGATTACTCCAAAACACGAGATAACTCCAAACCACTCCAAAACACGAGACAACTCCAAACCACTCCAAAACACGAGATAACTCCAAACCACTCCAAAACGCGAGATAACTCCAAACCACACCAAAACACGAGATAACTCCAAACCACTCCAAAACACGAGATTACTCCAAAACACGAGATAACTCCAAACCACTCCAAAACACGAGATAACTCCAAACCACTCCAAAACACGAGATAGTTCCAAAGCACTCCAAAACACGAGATAACTCCAAAACACGAGATAACTCCAAACCACTCCAAAACACGAGATAACTCCAAACCACTCCAAAACACGAGATAACTCCAAACCACTCCAAAACACGAGATATCTCCAAACCGCTCCAAAACACGAGATAACTCCAAAATACGGAATAACTGCAAACCACTCCAAAACACGAGATAACTCCAAACCACTCCAAAACACGAGATAACTCCAAACCACTCCAAAACAGGAGATAACTCCAAAACACGAGATAACTCCAAACCACTCCAAAACACGAGATAACTCCAAACCACTCCAAAACACGAGATAACTCCAAACCACTCCAAAACAGGAGATAACTCCAAAACACGAGATAACTCCAAACCACCCCACAACACGAGATAACTCCAAGCCACTCCAAACCTCGAGATAACTCCAAACAACTCCAAAACACGAGATAACGCCAAACCACTCCAAAACACGAAATAACTCCATACCACTCCAAAACACGAGATAACACCAAACCACTCCAAAACACGAGATAACTCCAAACCACTCCAAAACACGAGATAACTCCAAACCACTCCAAAACACGAGATAACTCCAAACCAGTCCAAAACACGAGATAACTCCAAACCACTCCAAAACACGAGATAACTCCAAACCACTCAAAACATGAGATAACTCCAAACCACTCCAAAGGACGAGATAACTCCAAACCACTCCAAAACACGAGATAACTCCAAACCACTCCAAAACACGAGATAACTCCAAACCACTCCACAACACGAGATAACTCCAAACCACTCCAAAACACGAGATAACGCCAAACCACTCCAAAACACGAAATAAATCCAAACCACTCCAAAACACGAGATAACACCAAAACACTCCAAAACAAGATATAACTCCAAACCACTCCAAAACACGAGATAACTTCAAACCACTCCAAAACACGAGATAACACCAAACCACTCCAAAACACGTGATAACTCCAAACCACTCCAAAACACGAGATAACTCCAAACCACTCCAAAACACGAGATAACTCAAAACCACTCCAAAAAACGCGATAACTCCAAACCACTCCAAAGCACGAGATAACTCCAATCCACTCCAAAACACGAGATAACTCTCCAAACCACTCCAAAACACGAGATAACTCCAAACCACTCCAAAACACGAGATAACTCCAAACCACTCCAAAACACGAGATAACTCCAAACCACTCCAAAACACGAGATAACTCCAAACCATTCCAAAACACGAGATAACTCCAAACCACTCCAAAACACGAGATAACTCCAAACCACTCCAAAACACGAGATAACTACAAACCACTCCAAAACACGAGATAACGCCAAAACACGAGATAACTGCAAACCACTCCAAAACAAGAGATAACTCCAAACCACTCCAAAACACGAGATAACTCCAACCCACTCCAAAACACGAGATAACTCCAAAACACGAGGTAACTCGAAACCACTCCAAAACACGAGGTAACTCCAAACCACTCCAAAACACGAGATAACTCCAAACCACTCAAAGCATGAGATAACTCCAAACCACTCCAAAGCACGAGATAACTCCAAACCACTCCAAAACACGAGATAACTCAAAACCACTCCAAAACACGAGATAACTCCAAACCACTGCAAAACACGAGATAACTCCAAAACACGAGATAACTCCAAACCACTCCAAAACACGAGATAACACCAAACCACTCCAAAACACGAGATAACTCCAAACCACTCCAAAACACGAGATAACTCCAAACCACTCCAAAACACGATAACTCCAAACCACTCCAAAACACGAGATAACTCAAAACCACTCCAAACAACGCGATAACTCCAAACCACTCCAAAGCACGAGATAACTCCAATCCACTCCAAAACACGAGATAACTCTCCAAACCACTCCAAAACACGAGATAACTCCATACCACTCCAATACACGAGATAACTCCAAACCACTCCAAAACACGAGATAACTCCAAACCACTCCAAAACATGAGATAACTTCAAACCACTCAAAACATGAGATAACTCCAAACCACTCCAAAGCACGAGATAACTCCAAACCACTCCAAAACACGAGATAGCTCCAAACCACTCCAAAACAAGAGATAACTCTCCAAACCACTCCAAAACACGAGATAGCTCCAAGCCACTCCAAAACACGAGATAATTCCAAACCACTCCAAAACACGAGATAACTCCAAACCACGAGATAACTCCAAACCACTCCAAAACACGAGATAACTCCAAACCACTCCAAAACACGAGATAACCCCAAACCACTCAAAACACGAGATAACTCCAAACCACTCCAAAACACGAGATAACTCCAAACCACTCCAAAACACGAGATAACTCCAAACCACTCTAAAACACGAGATAACTCCAAACCACTCCAAAACACGAGATTACTCCAAAACACGAGATAACTCCAAACCACTTCAAAACACGAGACAACTCCAAACCACTCCAAAACACGAGATAACTCCAAACCACTGCAAAACACGAGATAACTCCAAAACACGAGATAACTCCAAACCACTCCAAAACACGAGATAACTCCAAACCACTCCAAAACACGAGATAGCTCCAAAGAACTCCAAAACACGAGATAACTCCAAAACACGAGATAACTCCAAACCACTCCAAAACACGAGATATCTCCAAACCACTCCAAAACACGAGATAACTCCAAAATACGGAATAACTGCAAACCACTCCAAAACACGAGATAACTCCAAACCACTCCAAAACACGAGATAACTCCAAACCACTCCAAAGCACGAGATAACTCCAAAACACGAGATAACTCCAAACCACTCCATAACACAAGATAACTCCAAAACACTCCAAAGCATGAGTAACTCCAATCCACTCCAAAACACGAGATAACTCTCCAAACCACTCCAAAACACGAGATAACTCCAAACCATTCCACAACGAGATAACTCCAAAACATGAGATAACTCCAAACCACTCCAAAACACGAGATAACTCCAAACCACTCCAAAACACGAGATAACGCCAAACCACTCCAAAACACGAAATAAATCCAAACCACTCCAAAACACAAGATAACTCCAAACCACTCCAAAACACGAGATAACACCAAACCACTCCAAAACACGAGATAACTCCAAAACACGAGGTAACTCCAAACCACTCCAAAGCACGAGATAACTCCAAACCACTCCAAAACACGAGATAACTCCAAAACACTCCAAAGCACGCGATAACTCCAATCCACTCCAAAACACGAGATAACTCTCCAAACCACTGCAAAACACGAGATAACTCCAAACCACTCCACAACACGAGATAACTCCAAAACACGAGATAACTCCAAACCACTCGAAAACACGAGATAACTCCAAACCACTCCAAAACACGAGATAACGCCAAACCACTCCAAAACACGAAATAACTCCAAACCACTCCAAAACACGAGATAACACCAAACCACTCCAAAACACGAGATAACTCCAAACCACTCCAAAACACGAGATAGCACCAAACCATCCAAAACAGGAGATAACTCAAAACCACTCCAAAAAACGCGATAACTCCAAACCACTCCAAAGCAGGAGGTAACTCCAATCCACTCCAAAACACGAGATAACTCCAAACCACTCCAAAGCACGAGATAACTCCAAAACACGAGATAACTCCAAACCACTCCAAAACACGAGATAACTCCAAACCACTCCAAAACACGAGATAACTCCAAAACACTCCAAAGCACGAGATAACTCCAATCCACTCCAAAACACGAGATAACTCTCCAAACCACTCCAAAACACGAGTTAACTCCAAACCACTCCACAACACGAGATAACTCCAAAACACGAGATAACTCCAAACCACTCCAAAACACGAGATAACTCCAAACAACTCCAAAACACGAGATAACGCCAAACCACTCCAAAACACGAAATAAATCCAAACCACTCCAAAACACGAGATAACACCAAACCACTCCAAAACACGAGATAACTCCAAACCACTCCAAAACACGAGATAACTCCAAACCACTCCAAAACACGAGATAACACCAAACCACTCCAAAACACGAGATAACTCCAAAACACGAGGTAACTCCAAACCACTCCAAAACACGAGATAACTCCAAAACACTAGATAACTCCAAAACACTGCAAAGCACGAGGTAACTCCAATCCACTCCAAAACACGAGATAACTCTCCAAACCACTCCAAAACACGAGATAACTCCAAACCAGTCCAAAACACGAGATAACTCCAAACCACTCCAAAACACGAGATAACTCCAAACCACTCAAAACATGAGATAACTCCAAACCACTCCAAAGGACGAGATAACTCCAAACCACTCCAAAACACGAGATAACTCCAAACCACTCCAAAACACGAGATAACTCCAAACCACTCCAAAGGACGAGATAACTCCAAACCACTCCAAAACACGAGATAACTCCAAACCACTCCAAAACACGAGATAACTCCAAACCACTCCAAAACACGAAATAAATCCAAACCACTCCAAAACACGAGATAACACCAAAACACTCCAAAACAAGATATAACTCCAAACCACTCCAAAACACGAGATAACTTCAAACCACTCCAAAACACGAGATAACACCAAACCACTCCAAAACACCTGATAACTCCAAACCACTCCAAAACACGAGATAACTCCAAACCACTCCAAAACACGAGATAACTCAAAACCACTCCAAAAAACGCGATAACTCCAAACCACTCCAAAGCACGAGATAACTCCAATCCACTCCAAAACACGAGATAACTCTCCAAACCACTCCAAAACACGAGATAACTCCAAACCACTCCAAAACACGAGATAACTCCAAACCACTCCAAAACACGAGATAACTCCAAACCATTCCAAAACACGAGATAACTCCAAACCACTCCAAAACACGAGATAACTCCAAACCACTCCAAAACACGAGATAACTACAAACCACTCCAAAACATGAGATAACGCCAAAACACGAGATAACTGCAAACCACTCCAAAACAAGAGATAACTCCAAACCACTCCAAAACACGAGATAACTCCAACCCACTCCAAAACACGAGATAACTCCAAAACACGAGGTAACTCCAAACCACTCCAAAACACGAGGTAACTCCAAACCACTCCAAAACACGAGATAACTCCAAACCACTCAAAACATGAGATAACTCCAAACCACTCCAAAGCACGAGATAACTCCAAACCACTCCAAAACACGAGATAACTCAAAACCACTCCAAAACACGAGATAACTCCAAACCACTCCAAAACACGAGATAACTCCAAACCACTGCAAAACACGAGATAACTCCAAAACACGAGATAACTCCAAACCACTCCAAAACACGAGATAACACCAAACCACTCCAAAACACGAGATAACTCCAAACCACTCCAAAACACGAGATAACTCCAAACCACTCCAAAACACGATAACTCCAAACCACTCCAAAACACGAGATAACTCAAAACCACTCCAAACAACGCGATAACTCCAAACCACTCCAAAGCACGAGATAACTCCAATCCACTCCAAAACACGAGATAACTCTCCAAACCACTCCAAAACACGAGATAACTCCATACCACTCCAATACACGAGATAACTCCAAACCACTCCAAAACACGAGATAACTCCAAACCACTCCAAAACATGAGATAACTTCAAACCACTCAAAACATGAGATAACTCCAAACCACTCCAAAACACGAGATAGCTCCAAACCACTCCAAAACAAGAGATAACTCTCCAAACCACTCCAAAACACGAGATAACTCCAAGCCACTCCAAAACACGAGATAATTCCAAACCACTCCAAAACACGAAATAACTCCAAACCACGAGATAACTCCAAACCACTCCAAAACACGAGATAACTCCAAACCACTCCAAAACACGAGATAACTCCAAACCACTCCAAAACACGAGATAACTCCAAACCACTCAAAACACGAGATAACTCCAAACCACTCCAAAACACGAGATAACTCCAAACCACTCCAAAACAAGAGATAACTCCAAACCACTCCAAAACACGAGATAACTCCAAACCACTCCAAAACACGAGATAACTCCAAACCACTCCAAAACACGAGATAACTCCAAACCACTCCAAAACACGAGATAACTCCAAACCACTCCAAAACACGAGATTACTCCAAAACACGAGATAACTCCAAACCACTTCAAAACACGAGACAACTCCAAACCACTCCAAAACACGAGATAACTCCAAACCACTGCAAAACACGAGATAACTCCAAAACACGAGATAACTCCAAACCACTCCAAAACACGAGATAACTCCAAACCACTCCAAAACACGAGATAGCTCCAAAGCACTCCAAAACACGAGATAACTCCAAAACACAAGATAACTCCAAACCACTCCAAAACACGAGATAACTCCAAACCACTCCAAAACACGAGATAACTCCAAACCACTCCAAAACACGAGATAACTCCAAACCACTCCAAAACACGAGATAACTCCAAAATACGGAATAACTGCAAACCACTCCAAAACACGAGATAACTCCACACCACTCCAAAACACGAGATAACTCCAAACCACTCCAAAGCACGAGATAACTCCAAAACACGAGATAACTCCAAACCACTCCATAACACAAGATAACTCCAAAATACTCCAAAGCATGAGTAACTCCAATCCACTCCAAAACACGAGATAACTCTCCAAACCACTCCAAAACACGAGATAACTCCAAACCATTCCACAACGAGATAACTCCAAAACATGAGATAACTCCAAACCACTCCAAAACACGAGATAACTCCAAACCACTCCAAAACACGAGATAACGCCAAACCACTCCAAAACACGAAATAAATCCAAACCACTCCAAAACACAAGATAACTCCAAACCACTCCAAAACACGAGATAACACCAAACCACTCCAAAACACGAGATAACTCCAAAACACGAGATAACTCCAAACCACTCCAAAGCACGAGATAACTCCAAACCACTCCAAAACACGAGATAACTCCAAAACACTCCAGAGCACGCGATAACTCCAATCCACTCCAAAACACGAGATAACTCTCCAAACCACTCCAAAACACGAGATAACTCCAAACCACTCCACAACACGAGATAACTCCAAAACACGAGATAACTCCAAACCACTCGAAAACACGAGATAACTCCAAACCACTCCAAAACACGAGATAACGCCAAACCACTCCAAAACACGAAATAACTCCAAACCACTCCAAAACACGAGATAACACCAAACCACTCCAAAACACGAGATAACTCCAAACCACTCCAAAACACGAGATAGCACCAAACCACTCCAAAACAGGAGATAACTCAAAACCACTCCAAAAAACGCGATAACTCCAAACCACTCCAAAGCAGGAGGTAACTCCAATCCACTCCAAAACACGAGATAACTCCAAACCACTCCAAAGCACGAGATAACTCCAAAACACGAGATAACTCCAAACCACTCCAAAACACGAGATAACTCCAAACCACTCCAAAACACGAGATAACTCCAAAACACTCCAAAGCACGAGATAACTCCAATCCACTCCAAAACACGAGATAACTCTCCAAACCACTCCAAAACACGAGATAACTCCAAACCACTCCACAACACGAGATAACTCCAAAACACGAGATAACTCCAAACCACTCCAAAACACGAGATAACTCCAAACCACTCCAAAACACGAGATAACGCCAAACCACTCCAAAACACGAAATAAATCCAAACCACTCCAAAACACGAGATAACACCAAACCACTCCAAAACACGAGATAACTCCAAACCACTCCAAAACACGAGATAACTCCAAACCACTCCAAAACACGAGATAACACCAAACCATTCCAAAACACGAGATAACTCCAAAACACGAGGTAACTCCAAACCACTCCAAAACACGAGATAACTCCAAAACACTAGATAACTCCAAAACACTGCAAAGCACGAGGTAACTCCAATCCACTCCAAAACACGAGATAACTCTCCAAACCACTCCAAAACACGAGATAACTCCAAACCACTCCACAACACGAGATAACTCCAAAACACGAGATAACTCCAAACCACGAGATAACTCCAAACCACTCCAAAACACGAGATAACGCCAAACCACCCCAAAACACGAAATAACTCCAAACCACTCCAAAACACGAGATAACACCAAACCACTCCACAACACGAGATAACTCCAAACCACTCCAAAACACGAGATAACTCAAAACCACTCCAAAAAACGCGATAACTCCATAGCACTCCAAAACACGAGATAACTCCAAACCACTCCAAAACACGAGATAACTCCAAACCACTCAAAACATGAGATAACTCCAAACCACTCCAAAGGACGAGATAACTCCAAACCACTCCAAAACACGAGATAACTCCAAACCACTCCAAAACACGAGATAACTCCAATCCACTCCAAAACACGAGATAACTCCAAACCACTCCAAAACACGAGATAACTCCAAACCACTCCAAAACATGAGATAACTTCAAACCACTCAAAACATGAGATAACTCCAAACCACTCCAAAGCACGAGATAACTCCAAACCACTCCAAAACACGAGATAGCTCCAAACCACTCCAAAACAAGAGATAACTCTCCAAACCACTCCAAAACACGAGATAACTCAAAACCACTCCAAACAACGCGATAACTCCAAACCACTCCAAAGCACGAGATAACTCCAATCCACTCCAAAACACGAGATAACTCTCCAAACCACTCCAAAACACGAGATAACTCCATACCACTCCAATACACGAGATAACTCCAAACCACTCCAAAACACGAGATAACTCCAAACCACTCCAAAACATGAGATAACTTCAAACCACTCAAAACATGAGATAACTCCAAACCACTCCAAAGCACGAGATAACTCCAAACCACTCCAAAACACGAGATAGCTCCAAACCACTCCAAAACAAGAGATAACTCTCCAAACCACTCCAAAACACGAGATAACTCCAAGCCACTCCAAAACACGAGATAATTCCAAACCACTCCAAAACACGAGATAACTCCAAACCACGAGATAACTCCAAACCACTCCAAAACACGAGATAACTCCAAACCACTCCAAAACACGAGATAACTCCAAACCACTCAAAACACGAGATAACTCCAAACCACTCCAAAACACGAGATAACTCCAAACCACTCCAAAACAAGAGATAACTCCAAACCACTCCAAAACACGAGATAACTCCAAACCACTCCAAAACACGAGATAACTCCAAACCACTCCAAAACACGAGATTACTCCAAACCACTCCAAAACACGAGATAACTCCAAACCACTCCAAAACACGAGATTACTCCAAAACACGAGATAACTCCAAACCACTTCAAAACACGAGACAACTCCAAACCACTCCAAAACACGAGATAACTCCAAACCACTGCAAAACACGAGATAACTCCAAAACACGAGATAACTCCAAACCACTCCAAAACACGAGATAACTCCAAACCACTCCAAAACACGAGATAGCTCCAAAGCACTCCAAAACACGAGATAACTCCAAAACACGAGATAACTCCAAACCACTCCAAAACACGAGATAACTCCAAAACACTCCAAAGCACGAGATAACTCCAAAACACGAGATAACTCCAAACCACTCCAAAACACGAGATAACTCCAAAGCACTCCAAAACACGAGATAACTCCAAAACACGAGATAACTCCAAACCACTCCAAAACACGAGATAACTCCAAACCACTCCAAAACACGAGATAACTCCAAACCACTCCAAAACACGAGATATCTCCAAACCACTCCAAAACACGAGATAACTCCAAAATACGGAATAACTGCAAACCACTCCAAAACACGAGATAACTCCAAACCACTCCAAAACACGAGATAACTCCAAACCACTCCAAAGCACGAGATAACTCCAAAACACGAGATAACTCCAAACCACTCCATAACACAAGATAACTCCAAAACACTCCAAAGCATGAGTAACTCCAATCCACTCCAAAACACGAGATAACTCTCCAAACCACTCCAAAACACGAGATAACTCCAAACCATTCCACAACGAGATAACTCCAAAACATGAGATAACTCCAAACCACTCCAAAACACGAGATAACTCCAAACCACTCCAAAACACGAGATAACGCCAAACCACTCCAAAACACGAAATAAATCCAAACCACTCCAAAACACAAGATAACTCCAAACCACTCCAAAACACGAGATAACACCAAACCACTCCAAAACACGAGATAACTCCAAAACACGAGATAACTCCAAACCACTCCAAAGCACGAGATAACTCCAAACCACTCCAAAACACGAGATAACTCTCCAAACCACTCCAAAACACGAGATAACTCCAAAACACGAGATAACTCCAAACCACTCCAAAACACGAGATAACACCAAACCACTCCAAAACACGAGATAACTCCAAAACACGAGATAACTCAAAACCACTCCAAAAAACGCGATAACTCCAAACCACTCCAAAGCAGGAGATAACTCCAATCCACTCCAAAACACGAGATAACTCCAAACCACTCCAAAGCACGAGATAACTCCAAAACACGAGATAACTCCAAACCACTCCAAAACACGAGATAACTCCAAACCACTCCAAAACACGAGATAACTCCAAAACACTCCAAAGCACGAGATAACTCCAATCCACTCCAAAACACGAGATAACTCTCCAAACCACTCCAAAACATGAGATAACTCCAAACCACTCCACAACACGAGATAACTCCAAAACACGAGATAACTCCAAACCACTCCACAACATGAGATAACTCCAAACCACTCCAAAACACGAGATAACGCCAAACCACTCCAAAACACGAAATAAATCCAAACCACTCCAAAACACGAGATAACACCAAACCACTCCAAAACACGAGATAACTCCAAACCACTCCAAAACACGAGATAACTCCAAACCACTCCAAAGCACGAGATAACTCCAAAACACGAGATAACTCCAAACCACTCCAAAACACGAGATAACTCCAAACCACTCCAAAACACGAGATAACTCCAAAACACTCCAAAGCACGAGATAACTCCAATCCACTCCAAAACACGAGATAACTCTCCAAACCACTCCAAAACACGAGATAACTCCAAACCACTCCACAACACGAGATAACTCCAAAACACGAGATAACTCCAAACCACTCCACAACATGAGATAACTCCAAACCACTCCAAAACACGAGATAACGCCAAACCACTCCAAAACACGAAATAAATCCAAACCACTCCAAAACACGAGATAACACCAAACCACTCCAAAACACGAGATAACTCCAAACCACTCCAAAACACGAGATAACTCCAAACCACTCCAAAACACGAGATAACACCAAACCACTCCAAAACACGAGGTAACTCCAAACCACTCCAAAACACGAGATAACTCCAAAACACTAGATAACTCCAAAACACAGCAAAGCACGAGCTAACTCCAATCCACTCCAAAACACGAGATAACTCTCCAAACCACTCCAAAACACGAGATAACTCCAAACCACTCCAAAACACGAGATAACTCCAAACCACGAGATAACTCCAAACCACTCCAAAACACGAGATAACGCCAAACCACCCCAAAACACGAAATAACTCCAAACCACTCCAAAACACGAGATAACACCAAACCACTCCACAACACGAGATAACTCCAAACCACTCCAAAACACGAGATAACTCAAAACCACTCCAAAAAACGCGATAACTCCATACCACTCCAAAACACGAGATAACTCCAAACCACTCCAAAACACGAGATAACTGCAAACCACTCAAAACATGATATAACTCCAAACCACTCCAAAGGACGAGATAACTCCAAACCACTCCAAAACACGAGATAACTCCAAACCACTCCAAAACACGAGATAACTCCAAACCACTCCACAACACGAGATAACTCCAAACCACTCCAAAACACGAGATAACTCCAAACCACGAGATAACTCCAAACCACTCCAAAACACGAGATAACGCCAAACCACCCCAAAACACGAAATAACTCCAAACCACTCCAAAACACGAGATAACACCAAACCACTCCACAACACGAGATAACTCCAAACCACTCCAAAACACGAGATAACTCAAAACCACTCCAAAACACGAGATAACTCCAAACCACTGCAAAACACGAGATAACTCCAAAACACGAGATAACTCCAAACCACTCCAAAACACGAGATAACTCCAAACCACTCCAAAACACGAGATAACTCCAAACCACTCCAAAACACGATAACTCCAAACCACTCCAAAACACGAGATAACTCAAAACCACTCCAAACAACGCGATAACTCCAAACCACTCCAAAGCACGAGATAACTCCAATCCACTCCAAAACACGAGATAACTCTCCAAACCACTCCAAAACACGAGATAACTCCATACCACTCCAATACACGAGATAACTCCAAACCACTCCAAAACACGAGATAACTCCAAACCACTCCAAAACATGAGATAACTTCAAACCACTCAAAACATGAGATAACTCCAAACCACTCCAAAGCACGAGATAACTCCAAACCACTCCAAAACACGAGATAGCTCCAAACCACTCCAAAACAAGAGATAACTCTCCAAACCACTCCAAAACACGAGATAACTCCAAGCCACTCCAAAACACGAGATAATTCCAAACCACTCCAAAACACGAGATAACTCCAAACCACGAGATAACTCCAAACCACTCCAAAACACGAGATAACTCCAAACCACTCCAAAACACGAGATAACTCCAAACCACTCCAAAACACGAGATAAATCCAAACCACTCAAAACACGAGATAACTCCAAACCACTCCAAAACACGAGATAACTCCAAACCACTCCAAAACAAGAGATAACTCCAAACCACTCCAAAACACGAGATAACTCCAAACCACTCCAAAACACGAGATAACTCCAAACCACTCCAAAACACGAGATAACTCCAAACCACTCCAAAACACGAGATAACTCCAAACCACTCCAAAACACGAGATTACTCCAAAACACGAGATAACTCCAAACCACTTCAAAACACGAGACAACTCCAAACCACTCCAAAACACGAGATAACTCCAAACCACTGCAAAACACGAGATAACTCCAAAACACGAGATAACTCCAAACCACTCCAAAACACGAGATAACTCCAAACCACTCCAAAACACGAGATAGCTCCAAAGCACTCCAAAACACGAGATAACTCCAAAACACGAGATAACTCCAAACCACTCCAAAACACGAGATAACTCCAAACCACTCCAAAACACGAGATAACTCCAAACCACTCCAAAACACGAGATATCTCCAAACCACTCCAAAACACGAGATAACTCCAAAATACGGAATAACTGCAAACCACTCCAAAACACGAGATAACTCCAAACCACTCCAAAACACGAGATAACTCCAAACCACTCCAAAGCACGAGATAACTCCAAAACACGAGATAACTCCAAACCACTCCATAACACAAGATAACTCCAAAACACTCCAAAGCATGAGTAAATCCAATCCACTCCAAAACACGAGATAACTCTCCAAACCACTCCAAAACACGAGATAACTCCAAACCATTCCACAACGAGATAACTCCAAAACATGAGATAACTCCAAACCACTCCAAAACACGAGATAACTCCAAACCACTCCAAAACACGAGATAACGCCAAACCACTCCAAAACACGAAATAAATCCAAACCACTCCAAAACACAAGATAACTCCAAACCACTCCAAAACACGAAATAACACCAAACCACTCCAAAACACGAGATAACTCCATAAACACGAGATAACTCCAAACCACTCCAAAGCACGAGATAACTCCAAACCACTCCAAAACACGAGATAACTCCAAAACACTCCAAAGCACGCGATAACTCCAATCCACTCCAAAACACGAGATAACTCTCCAAACCACTCCAAAACACGAGATAACTCCAAACCACTCCACAACACGAGATAACTCCAAAACACGAGATAACTCCAAACCACTCGAAAACACGAGATAACTCCAAACCACTCCAAAACACGAGATAACGCCAAACCACTCCAAAACACGAAATAACTCCAAACCACTCCAAAACACGAGATAACACCAAACCACTCCAAAACACGAGATAACTCCAAACCACTCCAAAACACGAGAAATAACCAAACCACTCCAAAACAGGAGATAACTCAAAACCACTCCAAAAAACGCGATAACTCCAAACCACTCCAAAGCAGGAGGTAACTCCAATCCACTCCAAAACACGAGATAACTCCAAACCACTCCAAAGCACGAGATAACTCCAAAAAACGAGATAACTCCAAACCACTCCAAAGCACGAGATAACTCCAATCCACTCCAAAACACGAGATAACTCTCCAAACCACTCCAAAACACGAGATAACTCCAAACCACTCCACAACACGAGATAACTCCAAAACACGAGATAACTCCAAACCACTCCAAAACACGAGATAACTCCAAACCACTCCAAAACACGAGATAACGCCAAACCACTCCAAAACACGAAATAAATCCAAACCACTCCAAAACACGAGATAACACCAAACCACTCCAAAACACGAGATAACTCCAAACCACTCCAAAACACGAGATAACTCCAAACCACTCCAAAACACGAGATAACACCAAACCACTCCAAAATACGAGATAACTCCAAAACACGAGGTAACTCCAAACCACTCCAAAACACGAGATAACTCCAAAACACTAGATAACTCCAAAACACTGCAAAGCACGAGGTAACTCCAATCCACTCCAAAACACGAGATAACTCTCCAAACCACTCCAAAACACGAGATAACTCCAAACCACTCCACAACACGAGATAACTCCAAAACACGAGATAACTCCAAACCACGAGATAACTCCAAACCACTCCAAAACACGAGATAACGCCAAACCACCCCAAAACACGAAATAACTCCAAACCACTCCAAAACACGAGATAACACCAAACCACTCCACAACACGAGATAACTCCAAACCACTCCAAAACACGAGATAACTCAAAACCACTCCAAAAAACGAGATAACTCCATACCACTCCAAAACACGAGATAACTCCAAACCACTCCAAAACACGAGATAACTCCAAACCACTCCAAAACACGAGATAACTCCAAACCACTCAAAACATGAGATAACTCCAAACCACTCCAAAGGACGAGATAACTCCAAACCACTCCAAAACACGAGATAACTCCAAACCACTCCAAAACAAGATATAGCTCTCCAAACCACTCCAAAACACGAGATAACTCCAAACCACTCCAAAACACGAGATAACTCCAAACCACTCCAAAACACGAGATAACTCCAAACCACTCCAAAACACGAGATAACTCCAAACGCTCCAAAACACGAGATAACTCCAAACCACTCAAAACACGAGATAACTCCAAACCACTCCAAAACACGAGATAACTCCAAACCACTCCAAAACACGAGATAACTCCAAACCACTCCAAAACACGAGATAACTCCAAACCACTCCAAAACACGAGATAACTCCAAACCACTCCAAAACACGAGATAACTCCAAACCACTCCAAAACACGAGATAACTCCAAACGCTCCAAAACACGAGATAACTCCAAACCACTCAAAACACGAGATAACTCCAAACCACTCCAAAACACGAGATAACTCCAAACCACTCCAAAACAAGAGATAACTCCAAACCACTCCAAAACACGAGATAACTCCAAACCACTCCAAAACGCGAGATAACTCCAAACCACTCCAAAACACGAGATAACTCCAAACCACTCCAAAACACGAGATTACTCCAAAACACGAGATAACTCCAAACCACTCCAAAACACGAGACAACTCCAAACCACTCCAAAACACGAGATAACTCCAAACCACTCCAAAACGCGAGATAACTCCAAACCACACCAAAACACGAGATAACTCCAAACCACTCCAAAACACGAGATTACTCCAAAACACGAGATAACTCCAAACCACTCCAAAACACGAGATAACTCCAAACCACTCCAAAACACGAGATAGCTCCAAAGCACTCCAAAACACGAGATAACTCCAAAACACGAGATAACTCCAAACCACTCCAAAACACGAGATAACTCCAAACCACTCCAAAACACGAGATAACTCCAAACCACTCCAAAACACGAGATATCTCCAAACCACTCCAAAACACGAGATAACTCCAAAATACGGAATAACTGCAAACCACTCCAAAACACGAGAGAACTCCAAACCACTCCAAAACACTAGATAACTCCAAACCACTCCAAAACAGGAGATAACTCCAAACCACTCCAAAACACGAGATAACACCAAACCACTCCAATACAGGAGATAACTCCAAAACACGAGATAACTCCAAACCACCCCACAACACGAGATAACTCCAAACCACTCCAAAACTCGAGATAACTCCAAACCACTCCAAAACACGAGATAACGCCAAACCACTCCAAAACACGAAATAACTCCATACCACTCCAAAACACGAGATAACACCAAACCACTCCAAAACACGAGATAACTCCAAACCACTCCAAAACACGAGATAACTCCAAACCACTCGATAACTCCAAACCAGTCCAAAACACGAGATAACTCCAAACCACTCCAAAACACGAGATAACTCCAAACCATTCCAAAACACGAGATAACTCCAAACCACTCCAAAACACGAGATAACTCGAAACCACTCCAAAACACGAGATAATTCCAAACCACTCCAAAACACGAGATAACGCCAAAACACGAGATAACTCCAAACCACTCCAAAACACGAGATAACTCCAAACCACTCCAAAACACGAGATAACTCCAAACCACTCCAAACACGAGATAACTCCAATCCACTCCAAACACGAGATAACTCTCCAAACCACTCCAAAACACGAGATAACTCCAACCCACTCCAAAACACGACATAACTCCAAAACACGAGCTAACTCCAAACCACTCCAAAACACGAGGTAACTCCAAACCACTCCAAAACACGAGATAACTCCAAACCACTCAAAACATGAGATAACTCCAAACCACTCCAAAGCACGAGATATATCCAAACCACTCCAAAACACGAGATAACTCCAAACCACTCCAATACAAGAGATAACTCTCCCAACCACTCCAAAACACGAGATAACTCCAATCCACTCCAAACACGAGATAACTCTCCAAACCACTCCAAAACACGAGATAACTCCAACCCACTCCAAAACACGACATAACTCCAAAACACGAGGTAACTCCAAACCACTCCAAAACACGAGGTAACTCCAAACCACTCCAAAACACGAGATAACTCCAAACCACTCAAAACATGAGATAACTCCAAACCACTCCAAAGCACGAGATATATCCAAACCACTCCAAAACACGAGATAACTCCAAACCACTCCAATACAAGAGATAACTCTCCCAACCACTCCAAAACACGAGATAACTCCAAACCACTCCAAAAAACGAGATAACTCCAAACCACTCCAAAACACGAGATAACTCCAAACCACTGCAAAACACGAGATAACTCCAAAACACGAGATAACTCCAAACCACTGCAAAACACGAGATAACTCCAAAACACGAGATAACTCCAAACCACTCCAAAACACGAGATAACTCCAAACCACTCCAAAACACGAGATAACTCCAAACCACTCAAAACATGAGATAACTCCAAACCACTCCAAAGGACGAGAAAACTCCAAACCACTCCAAAACACAAGATAACACCAAACCACTCCAAAACACGAGATAACTCCAAAACACGAGATAACTCCAAACCACTCCAAAACACGAGATAACTCCAAACCACTCCAAAACACGGGATAACTCCAAAACTCTCCAAAGCACGAGATAACTCCAATCCACTCCAAAACACGAGATAACTCTCCAAACCACTCCAAAAAACGAGATAACTCCAAACCACTCCACAACACGAGATAACTCCAAAACACGAGATAACGCCAAACCACTCCAAAACACGAAATAACTCCAAACCACTCCAAAACACGAGATAACACCAAACCACTCCAAAACACGAGATAACTCCAAACCACTCCAAAACACGAGATAACACCAAACCACTCCAAAACAGGAGATAACTCAAAACCACTCCAAAAAACGCGATAACTCCAAACCACTCCAAAGCAGGAGGTAACTCCAATCCACTCCAAAACACGAGATAACTCCAAACCACTCCAAAGCACGAGATAACTCCAAAACACGAGATAACTCCAAACCACTCCAAAACACGAGATAACACCAAACCACTCCAAAACAGGAGATAACTCAAAACCACTCCAAAAAACGCGATAACTCCAAACCACTCCAAAGCAGGAGGTAACTCCAATCCACTCCAAAACACGAGATAACTCCAAACCACTCCAAAGCACGAGATAACTCCAAAACACGAGATAACTCCAAACCACTCCAAAACACGAGATAACTCCAAACCACTCCAAAACACGAGATAACTCCAAAACACTGCAAAGCACGAGATAACTCCAAAACACGAGATAACTCCAAACCACTGCATAACACGAGATAACTCCAAAACACTCCAAAGCACGAGTCACTCCAATCCACTCCAAAACACGAGATAACTCTCCAAACCACTCCAAAACACGAGATAACTCCAAACCATTCCACAACACGAGATAACTCCAAAACACGAGATAGCTCCAAACCACTCCAAAACACGAGATAACTCCAAACCACTCCAAAACACGAGATAACGCCAAACCACTCCAAAACACGAAATAAATCCAAACCACTCCAAAACACGAGATAACACCAAACCACTCCAAAACGCGAGATAACTCCAAACCACTCCAAAACACAAGATAACTCCAAACCACTCCAAAACACGAGATAACACCAAACCACTCCAAAACACGAGATAACTCCAAAACACGAGATAACTCCAAACCACTCCAAAACACGAGATAACTCCAAACCACTCCAAAACACGAGATAACTCCAAAACACTCCAAAGCACGAGATAACTCCAATCCACTCCAAAACACGAGATAACTCTCCAAACCACTCCAAAACACGAGATAACTCCAAACCACTCCACAACACGAGATAACTCCAAAACACAAGATAACTCCAAACCACTCGAAAACACGAGATAACTCCAAACCACTCCAAAACACGAGATAACGCCAAACCACTCCAAAACACGAAATAACTCCAAACCACTCCAAAACACGAGATAACACCAAACCACTCCAAAACACGAGATAACTCCAAACCACTCCAAACCACGAGATAACACCAAACCACTCCAAAACAGGAGAAAACTCAAAACCACTCCAAAAAACGCGATAACTCCAAACCACTCCAAAGCAGGAGGTAACTCCAATCCACTCCAAAACACGAGATAACTCCAAACCACTCCAAAGCACGAGATAACTCCAAAACACGAGATAACTCCAAACCACTCCAAAACACGAGATAACTCCAAACCACTCCAAAACACGAGATAACACCAAACCACTCCAAAACACGAGATAACTCCAAAACACGAGATAACTCCAAACCACTCGAAAACACGAGATAACTCCAAACCACTCCAAAACACGAGATAACTCCAAAACACGAGATAACTCTAAACCACTCCAAAACACGAGATAACTCCAAACCACTCCAAAACACGAGATAACACCAAACCACTCCAAAACACGAGATAACTCCAAACGACTCCAAAACACGAGATAACTCCAAACCACTCCACAACACGAGATAACACCAAAACACGAGATAACTCAAAACCACTCCAAAAAACGCGATAACTCCATACCACTCCAAAGCACGAGATAACTCCAATCCACTCCAAAACACGAGATAACTCTCCAAACCACTCCAAAACACGAGATAACTCCAAACCACTCCAAAACACGAGATAACTCCAAACCACTCCAAAACACGAGATAACTCCAAACCACTCCAAAACACGAGATAACTCCATACCACTCCAAAACACGAGATAACTCCAAACCACTCCAAAACACGAGATAACTCCAAACCACTCCAAAACACGAGATAACTCCAAACCACTCAAAACATGAGATAACTCCAAACCACTCCAAAGGACGAGATAACTCCAAACCACTCCAAAACACGAGATAACTCCAAACCACTCCAAAACAAGAGATAACTCTCCAAACCAGTCCAAAACACGAGATAACTCCAAACCACTCCAAAACACGAGACAACTCCAAACCACTCCAAAACACGAGATAACTCCAAACCACTCCAAAACACGAGATAACTCCAAACCACTCCAAAACACGAGAAAGCTCCAAACCACTCCAAAACAAGAGATAACTCCAAACCACTCCAAAACACGAGATAACTCCAAACCACTCCAAAACGCGAGATAACTCCAAACCACTCCAAAACACGAGATAACTCCAAACCACTCCAAAACACGAGATTACTCCAAAACACGAGATAACTCCAAACCACTCCAAAACACGAGACAACTCCAAACCACTGCAAAACACGAGATAACTCCAAAAAACGAGATAACTCCAAAGCACTCCAAAACACGAGATAACTCCAAACCACTCCAAAACATGAGATAGCTCCAAAGCACTCCAAAACACGAGATAACTCCAAAATACGGAATAACTGCAAACCACTCCAAAACACGAGATAACTCCAAACCACTCCAAAACACGAGATAACTCCAAACCACTCCAAAACAGGAGATAACTCCAAAACACGAGATAACTCCAAACCACTCCAAAACACGAGATAACTCCAAACCACTCCAAAACACGAGATAACTCCAAACCACTCCAAAACACGAGATAACTCCAAAACACGAGATAACTCCAAACCACCCCACAACACGAGATAACTCCAAGCCACTCCAAAACACGAGATAACTCCAAACCACTCCAAAACACGAGATAACGCCAAACCACTCCAAAACACGAAATAACTCCATACCACTCCAATACACGAGATAACACCAAACCACTCCAAAACACGAGATAACTCCAAACCACTCCAAAACATGAGATAACTCCAAACCACTCCAAAAGACGAGATAACTCTCCAAACCACTCCAAAACACGAGATAACTCCAAACCACTCCACAACACGAGATAACTCCAAAACACGAGATAACTCCAAACCACTCCAAAACACGAGATAACTCCAAACCACTCCAAAACACGAGATAACGCCAAACCACTCCAAAACACGAAATAACTCCAAACCACTCCAAAACACGAGATAACACCAAACCACTCCACTGCAAAACACGAGATAACTCCAAAACACGAGATAACTCCAAACCACTCCAAAACACGAGATAACTCCAAACCACTCCAAAACACGAGATAGCTCCAAAGCACTCCAAAACACGAGATAACTCCAAACACGAGATATCTCCAAACCACTCCAAAACACGAGATAACTCCAAACCACTCCAAAACACGAGATAACTCCAAACCACTCCAAAACAAGAGATAACTCCAAACCACTGCAAAACACGAGATAACTCCAAAATACGGAATAACTGCAAACCACGCCAAAACACGAGATAACTCCAAACCACTCCAAAACACGAGATAACTCCAAACCACTCCAAAGCACGAGATAACTCCAAACCACTCCATAACACGAGATAACTCCAACCACTCCAAAACACGAGATAACGCCAAACCACTCCAAAACACGAAATAAATCCAAACCACTCCAAAACACGAGATAACACCAAAACACTCCAAAACACGAGATAACTCCAAACCACTCCAAACACGAGATAACTCCAAACCACTCCAAAACTCGAGATAACACCAAACCACTCCACAACACGAGATAACTCCAAAACACGAGATAACGCCAAACCACTCCAAAACACGAGATAACTCCAAACCACTCCAAAACACGAGATAACGCCAAACCACTCCAAAACACGAAATAACTCCAAACCACTCCAAAACACGAGATAACACCAAACCACTCCAAAGCACGAGATAACTCCAAACCACTCCAAAACACGAGATAACACCAAACCACTCCAAAACACGAGATAACGCTCCACACCACTCCAAAACACGAGATAACTCCAAACCACTCCAAAACACGAGATAACTCCAAACCACTCCAAAACACGAGATAACTCCAAACCACTCCAAAACACGAGATAACTCCAAACCACTCCAAAACACGAGATAACTCCAAACCACACCAAAACACGAGATAACAACAAAACACGAGATAACTCCAAACCACTCCAAAACACAAGATAACTCCAAACCACTCCAAAACACGAGATAACTCCAAAACACTCCAAAGCACGAGATAACTCCAATCCACTCCAAAACACGAGATAACTCTCCAAACCACTCCACAACACGAGATAACTCCAAAACACGAGATAACTCCAAACCACTCCAAAACACGAGATAACTCCAAACCACTCCAAAACACGAGATAACTCCAAACCACTCCAAAACACGAAATAACTTCAAACCACTCCAAAACACGAGATAACACCAAACCACTCCAAAACTCGAGATAACTCCAAACCACTCCAAAACACGAGATAACTCCAAACCACTCCAAAACACGAGATAACTCCAAACCACTCCAAAACACGAGATAACTCAAAACCACTCCAAAACACGCGATAACTCCAAACCACTCCAAAGCACGAGATAACTCCAATCCACTCCAAAACACGAGATAACTCTCCAAACCACTCCAAAACACGAGATAACTCCAAACCACTCCAAAACACGAGATAACTCCAAACCACTCCAAAACACGAGATAACTACAAACCACTCCAAAACACGAGATAACTCCAAACCACTCCAAAACACGAGATAACTCCAAACCACTCCAAAACATGAGATAACTACAAACCACTCCAAAACACGAGATAACTCCAAACCACTCCAAAACACGAGATAACTCCAAACCACTCCAAAACACGAGATAACTCCAAACCACTCCAAAACAAGAGATAACTCTCCAAATCACTCCAAAACACGAGATAACTCCAAACCACTCCAAAACACGAGATAACTCCAAACCACTCCAAAACACGAGATAACTCCAAACCACTGCAAAACACGAGATAACTCCAAAACACGAGATAACTCCAAACCACTCCAAAACACGAGATAACTCCAAACCACTCCAAAACACGAGATAACTCCAAACCACTCCAAAGCACGAGATAACTCCAAAACACGAGATAACTCCAAACCACTCCAAAACACGAGATAACTCCAAACCACTCCAAAGCACGAGATAACTCCAAAACACTCCAAAGCACGAGATAACTCCAATCCACTCCAAAACACGAGATAACTCTCCAAACCACTCCAAAACACGAGAGAACTCCAAACCACTCCACAACACGAGATAACTCCATAACACGAGATAACTCCAAACCACTCCAAAACACGAGATAACTCCAAACCACTCCAAAACACGAGATAACGCCAAACCACTCCAAAACACGAAATAAATCCAAACCACTCCAAAACACGAGATAACACCAAACCAATCCAAAACACGAGATAACTCCAAACCACTCCAAAACACGAGATAACTCCAAACCACTCCACAACACGAGATAACTCCAAAACACGAGATAACGCCAAACCACTCCAAAACACGAGATAACTCCAAACCACTCCAAAACACGAGATAACGCCAAACCACTCCAAAACACGAAATAACTCCAAACCACTCCAAAACACGAGATAACACCAAACCACTCCAAAGCACGAGATAACTCCAAACCACTCCAAAACACGAGATAACACCAAACCACTCCAAAACACGAGATAACTCTCCAAACCACTCCAAAACACGAGATAACTCCAAACCACTCCAAAACACGAGATAACTCCAAACCACTCCAAAACACGAGATAACTCCAAACCACTCCAAAACACGAGATAACTCCATACCACTCCAAAACACGAGATAACACCAAACCACTCCAAAACACGAGATAACTCCAAACCACTCAAAACATGAGATAACTCCAAACCACTCCAAAGCACGAGATAACTCCAAACCACTCCAAAACACGAGATAACTCCAAACCACTCCACAACACGAGATAACTCCAAACCACTCCAAAACACGAGATAACGCCAAACCACTCCAAAGCACGAAATAAATCCAAACCACTCCAAAACACGAGATAACACCAAACACTCCAAAACAAGAGATAACTCCAAACCACTCCAAAACACGAGATAACTCCAAACCACTCCAAAACATGAGATAACTACAAACCACTCCAAAACACGAGATAACTCCAAACCACTCCAAAACACGAGATAACTCCAAACCACTCCAAAACACGAGATAACTCCAAACCACTCCAAAACAAGAGATAACTCTCCAAATCACTCCAAAACACGAGATAACTCCAAACCACTCCAAAACACGAGATAACTCCAAACCACTCCAAAACACGAGATAACTCCAAACCACTGCAAAACACGAGATAACTCCAAAACACGAGATAACTCCAAACCACTCCAAAACACGAGATAACTCCAAACCACTCCAAAACACGAGATAACTCCAAACCACTCCAAAGCACGAGATAACTCCAAAACACGAGATAACTCCAAACCACTCCAAAACACGAGATAACTCCAAACCACTCCAAAGCACGAGATAACTCCAAAACACTCCAAAGCACGAGATAACTCCAATCCACTCCAAAACACGAGATAACTCTCCAAACCACTCCAAAACACGAGAGAACTCCAAACCACTCCACAACACGAGATAACTCCATAACACGAGATAACTCCAAACCACTCCAAAACACGAGATAACTCCAAACCACTCCAAAACACGAGATAACGCCAAACCACTCCAAAACACGAAATAAATCCAAACCACTCCAAAACACGAGATAACACCAAACCAATCCAAAACACGAGATAACTCCAAACCACTCCAAAACACGAGATAACTCCAAACCACTCCACAACACGAGATAACTCCAAAACACGAGATAACGCCAAACCACTCCAAAACACGAGATAACTCCAAACCACTCCAAAACACGAGATAACGCCAAACCACTCCAAAACACGAAATAACTCCAAACCACTCCAAAACACGAGATAACACCAAACCACTCCAAAGCACGAGATAACTCCAAACCACTCCAAAACACGAGATAACACCAAACCACTCCAAAACACGAGATAACTCTCCAAACCACTCCAAAACACGAGATAACTCCAAACCACTCCAAAACACGAGATAACTCCAAACCACTCCAAAACACGAGATAACTCCAAACCACTCCAAAACACGAGATAACTCCATACCACTCCAAAACACGAGATAACACCAAACCACTCCAAAACACGAGATAACTCCAAACCACTCAAAACATGAGATAACTCCAAACCACTCCAAAGCACGAGATAACTCCAAACCACTCCAAAACACGAGATAACTCCAAACCACTCCACAACACGAGATAACTCCAAACCACTCCAAAACACGAGATAACGCCAAACCACTCCAAAGCACGAAATAAATCCAAACCACTCCAAAACACGAGATAACACCAAACACTCCAAAACAAGAGATAACTCCAAACCACTCCAAAACACGAGATAACACCAAACCACTCCAAAGCACGAGATAACACCAAACCACTCCAAAACACGATAACTCCAAAACACGTGATAACTCCAAACCACTCCAAAACACGTGATAACTCCAAACCACTCCAAAACACGAGATAACTCCAAACCACTCCAAAACACGAGATAACTCAAAACCACTCCAAAAAACGCGATAACTCCAAACCACTCCAAAGCACGAGATAACTCCAATCCACTCCAAAACACGAGATAACTCTCCAAATCACTCCAAAGCACGAGATAACTCCAAACCACTCCAAAACACGAGATAACACCAAACCACTCCAAAACACGAGATAACGCTCCACACCACTCCAAAACACGAGATAACTCCAAACCACTCCAAAACACGAGATAACTCCAAACCACTC
Organism: Somniosus microcephalus; assembly: GCF_052327205.1. NCBI lineage: Eukaryota > Metazoa > Chordata > Chondrichthyes > Squaliformes > Somniosidae > Somniosus > Somniosus microcephalus. Next base: position 32,680,389 of record NW_028225187.1, read on the forward strand.
CAAAACACGAGATAACTCCAAACCACTCCAAAACACGAGATAACTCCAAACCACTCCAAAACACGAGATAACTCCAAACCACACCAAAACACGAGATAACAACAAAACACGAGATAACTCCAAACCACTCCAAAACACAAGATAACTCCAAACCACTCCAAAACACGAGATAACTCCAAAACACTCCAAAAAAAGAGATAACTCCAAACCACTCCAAAACACGAGATAACTCCATACCACTCCAAAACACGAGATAACACCAAACCACTCCAAAACACGAGATAACTCCAAACCACTCAAAACATGAGATAACTCCAAACCACTCCAAAGCACGAGATAACTCCAAACCACTCCAAAACACGAGATAACTCCAAACCACTCCACAACACGAGATAACTCCAAACCACTCCAAAACACGAGATAACGCCAAACCACTCCAAAGCACGAAATAAATCCAAACCACTCCAAAACACGAGATAACACCAAACACTCCAAAACAAGAGATAACTCCAAACCACTCCAAAACACGAGATAACTCCAAACCACTCCAAAACATGAGATAACTACAAACCACTCCAAAACACGAGATAACTCCAAACCACTCCAAAACACGAGATAACTCCAAACCACTCCAAAACACGAGATAACTCCAAACCACTCCAAAACAAGAGATAACTCTCCAAATCACTCCAAAACACGAGATAACTCCAAACCACTCCAAAACACGAGATAACTCCAAACCACTCCAAAACACGAGATAACTCCAAACCACTGCAAAACACGAGATAACTCCAAAACACGAGATAACTCCAAACCACTCCAAAACACGAGATAACTCCAAACCACTCCAAAACACGAGATAACTCCAAACCACTCCAAAGCACGAGATAACTCCAAAACACGAGATAACTCCAAACCACTCCAAAACACGAGATAACTCCAAACCACTCCAAAGCACGAGATAACTCCAAAACACTCCAAAGCACGAGATAACTCCAATCCACTCCAAAACACGAGATAACTCTCCAAACCACTCCAAAACACGAGAGAACTCCAAACCACTCCACAACACGAGATAACTCCATAACACGAGATAACTCCAAACCACTCCAAAACACGAGATAACTCCAAACCACTCCAAAACACGAGATAACGCCAAACCACTCCAAAACACGAAATAAATCCAAACCACTCCAAAACACGAGATAACACCAAACCAATCCAAAACACGAGATAACTCCAAACCACTCCAAAACACGAGATAACTCCAAACCACTCCACAACACGAGATAACTCCAAAACACGAGATAACGCCAAACCACTCCAAAACACGAGATAACTCCAAACCACTCCAAAACACGAGATAACGCCAAACCACTCCAAAACACGAAATAACTCCAAACCACTCCAAAACACGAGATAACACCAAACCACTCCAAAGCACGAGATAACTCCAAACCACTCCAAAACACGAGATAACACCAAACCACTCCAAAACACGAGATAACTCTCCAAACCACTCCAAAACACGAGATAACTCCAAACCACTCCAAAACACGAGATAACTCCAAACCACTCCAAAACACGAGATAACTCCAAACCACTCCAAAACACGAGATAACTCCATACCACTCCAAAACACGAGATAACACCAAACCACTCCAAAACACGAGATAACTCCAAACCACTCAAAACATGAGATAACTCCAAACCACTCCAAAGCACGAGATAACTCCAAACCACTCCAAAACACGAGATAACTCCAAACCACTCCACAACACGAGATAACTCCAAACCACTCCAAAACACGAGATAACGCCAAACCACTCCAAAGCACGAAATAAATCCAAACCACTCCAAAACACGAGATAACACCAAACACTCCAAAACAAGAGATAACTCCAAACCACTCCAAAACACGAGATAACACCAAACCACTCCAAAGCACGAGATAACACCAAACCACTCCAAAACACGATAACTCCAAAACACGTGATAACTCCAAACCACTCCAAAACACGTGATAACTCCAAACCACTCCAAAACACGAGATAACTCCAAACCACTCCAAAACACGAGATAACTCAAAACCACTCCAAAAAACGCGATAACTCCAAACCACTCCAAAGCACGAGATAACTCCAATCCACTCCAAAACACGAGATAACTCTCCAAATCACTCCAAAGCACGAGATAACTCCAAACCACTCCAAAACACGAGATAACACCAAACCACTCCAAAACACGAGATAACGCTCCACACCACTCCAAAACACGAGATAACTCCAAACCACTCCAAAACACGAGATAACTCCAAACCACTCCAAAACACGAGATAACTCCAAACCACTCCAAAACACGAGATAACTCCAAACCACTCCAAAACACGAGATAACTCCAAACCACACCAAAACACGAGATAACAACAAAACACGAGATAACTCCAAACCACTCCAAAACACAAGATAACTCCAAACCACTCCAAAACACGAGATAACTCCAAAACACTCCAAAGCACGAGATAACTCCAATCCACTCCAAAACACAAGATAACTCTCCAAACCACTCCACAACACGAGATAACTCCAAAACACGAGAAAGCTCCAAACCACTCCAAAACACGAGATAACTCCAAACCACTCCAAAACACGAGATAACTCCAAACCACTCCAAAACACGAAATAACTTCAAACCACTCCAAAACACGAGATAACACCAAACCACTCCAAAACTCGAGATAACTCCAAACCACTCCAAAACACGAGATAACTCCAAACCACTCCAAAACACGAGATAACTCCAAACCACTCCAAAACACGAGATAACTCAAAACCACTCCAAAACACGCGATAACTCCAAACCACTCCAAAGCACGAGATAACTCCAATCCACTCCAAAACACGAGATAACTCTCCAAACCACTCCAAAACACGAGATAACTCCAAACCACTCCAAAACACGAGATAACTCCAAACCACTCCAAAACACGAGATAACTACAAACCACTCCAAAACACGAGATAACTCCAAACCACTCCAAAACACGAGATAACTCCAAACCACTCCAAAACAGAGATAACTACAAACCACTCCAAAACACGAGATAACTCCAAACCACTCCAAAACACGAGATAACTCCAAACCACTCCAAAACACGAGATAACTCCAAACCACTCCAAAACAAGAGATAACTCCAAATCACTCCAAAACACGAGATAACTCCAAACCACTCCAAAACACGAGATACTCCAAACCACTCCAAAACACGAGATAACTCCAAACCACTCAAAACACGAGATAACTCCAAAACACGAGATAACTCCAAACCACTCCAAAACACGAGATAACTCCAAACCACTCCAAAACACGAGATAACTCCAAACCACTCCAAAGCACGAGATAACTCCAAAACACGAGATAACTCCAAACCACTCCAAAACACGAGATAACTCCAAACCACTCCAAAGCACGAGATAACTCCAAAACACTCCAAAGCACGAGATAACTCCAATCCACTCCAAAACACGAGATAACTCTCCAAACCACTCCAAAACACGAGAGAACTCCAAACCACTCACACGAGAACTCAGACTCCATAACACGAGATAACTCCAAACCACTCCAAAACACGAGATAACTCCAAACCACTCCAAAACACGAGATAACGCCAAACCACTCCAAAACACGAAATAAATCCAAACCACTCCAAAACACGAGATAACACCAAACCAATCCAAAACACGAGATAACTCCAAACCACTCCAAAACACGAGATAACTCCAAACCACTCCACAACACGAGATAACTCCAAAGCACGAGATAACGCCAAACCACTCCAAAACACGAGATAACTCCAAACCACTCCAAAACACGAGATAACGCCAAACCACTCCAAAACACGAAATAACTCCAAACCACTCCAAAACACGAGATAACACCAAACCACTCCAAAGCACGAGATAACTCCAAACCACTCAAAACACGAGATAACACCAAACCACTCCAAAACACGAGATAACTCTCCAAACCACTCCAAAACACGAGATAACTCCAAACCACTCCAAAACACGAGATAACTCCAAACCACTCCAAAACACGAGATAACTCCAAACCACTCCAAAACACGAGATAACTCCATACCACTCCAAAACACGAGATAACACCAAACCACTCCAAAACACGAGATAACTCCAAACCACTCAAAACATGAGATAACTCCAAACCACTCCAAAGCACGAGATAACTCCAACCACTCCAAAACACGAGATAACTCCAAACCACTCCACAACACGAGATAACTCCAAACCACTCCAAAACACGAGATAACGCCAAACCACTCCAAAGCACGAAATAAATCAAACCACTCCAAAACACGAGATAACACCAAACACTCCAAAACAAGAGATAACTCCAAACCACTCCAAAACACGAGATAACTCCAAACCACTCCAAAGCACGAGATAACACCAAACCACTCCAAAACACGATAACTCAAAACACGTGATAACTCCAAACCACTCCAAAACACGTGATAACTCCAAACCACTCCAAAACACGAGATAACTCCAAACCACTCCAAACACGAGATAACTCAAAACCACTCCAAAAAACGCGATAACTCCAAACCACTCAAAGCACGAGATAACTCCAATCCACTCCAAACACGAGATAACTCTCCAAATCACTCCAAAGCACGAGATAACTCCAAACCACTCCAAAACACGAGATAACTCCAAACCACTCCAAAACACGAGATAACTCCAAACCACTCCAAAACACGAGATAACTCCATACCACTCCAAAACACGAGATAACTCAAACCACTCAAAACACGAGATAACTCCAAACCACTCCAAAACACGAGATTACTCCAAACCACTCAAAACATGAGATAACTCCAAACCACTCCAAAGCACGAGATAACTCCAAACCACTCCAAAACACTAGATAACTCCAAACCACTCCAAAACAAGAGATAACTCTCCAAACCAATCCAAAACACGAGATAACTCCAAACCACTCCAAAACACGAGATAACTCCAAACCACTCCAAAACACGAGATAACTCCAAACCACTCCAAAACACGAGATAACTCCAAACCACTCCAAAACACGAGATAACTCCAAACCACTCCAAAACACGAGATAACTCCAAAGGCTCCAAAACACGAGATAACTCCAAACCACTCAAAACACGAGATAACTCGAAACCACTCCAAAACACGAGATAACTCCAAACCACTCCAAAAACTCCAAAACAAGAGATAACTCCAAACCACTCCAAAACACGAGATAACTCCAAACCACTCCAAAACACGAGATTACTCCAAAACACGAGATAACTCCAAACCACTCCAAAACACGAGACAACTCCAAACCACTCCAAAACACGAGATAACTCCAAACCACTGCAAAACACGAGATAACTCCAAAAAACGAGTTAACTCCAAACCACTCCAAAACACGAGATAACTCCAAACCACTCCAAAACACGAGATAGCTCCAAAGCACTCCAAAACACGAGATAACTCCAAAACACGAGATAACTCCAAACCACTCCAAAACACGAGATAACTCCAAACCACTCCAAAACACGAGATAACTGCAAACCACTCCAAAACACGAGATAACTCCAAACCACTCCAAAACACGAGATAAATCCAAACCACTCCAAAACAGGAGATAACTCCAAAACACGAGATAACTCCAAACCACTCCAAAACACGAGATAACTCCAAACCACTCCAAAACACGAGATAACTGCAAACCACTCCAAAACACGAGATAACTCCAAACCACTCCAAAACACGAGATAAATCCAAACCACTCCAAAACAGGAGATAACTCCAAAACACGAGATAACTCCAAACCACTCCAAAACACGAGATAACTCCAAACCACTCCAAAACACGAGATAACTCCAAAACACTCCAAAGCACGAGATAACTCTCCAAACCACTCCAAAACACGAGATAACTCCAAGCCACCCCACAACACGAGATAACTCCAAAACACGAGATAACTCCAAACCACTCCAAAACACGAGATAACTCCAACCACTCCAAAACACGAGATAACTCCAAACCACTCCAAAACACGAAATAACTCCATACCACTCCAAAACACGAGATAACACCAAACCAGTCCAAAACGCGAGATAACTCCAAACCACGAGATAACTCCAAACCACTCCAAAACACGAGATAACTCCAAACCACTCCAAAACACGAGATAACTCCAAACCACTCCAAAACAAGAGATAACTCTCCAAATCACTCCAAAACACGAGATAACTCCAAACCACTCCAAAACACGAGATAACTCCAAACCACTCCAAAACACGAGATAACTCCAAACCACTGCAAAACACGAGATAACTCCAAAACACGAGATAACTCCAAACCACTCCAAAACACGAGATAACTCCAAACCACTCCAAAACACGAGATAACTCCAAACCACTCCAAAGAACGAGATAACTCCAAAACACGAGATAACTCCAAACCACTCCAAAACACGAGATAACTCCAAACCACTCCAAAGCACGAGATAACTCCAAAACACTCCAAAGCACGAGATAACTCCAATCCACACCAAAACACGAGATAACTCTCCAAACCACTCCAAAACACGAGAGAACTCCAAACCACTCCACAACACGAGATAACTCCATAACACGAGATAACTCCAAACCACTCCAAAACACGAGATAACTCCAAACCACTCCAAAACACGAGATAACGCCAAACCACTCCAAAACACGAAATAAATCCAAACCACTCCAAAACACGAGATAACACCAAACCAATCCAAAACACGAGATAACTCCAAACCACTCCAAAACACGAGATAACTCCAAACCACTCCACAACACGAGATAACTCCAAAACACGAGATAACGCCAAACCACTCCAAAACACGAGATAACTCCAAACCACTCCAAAACACGAGATAACGCCAAACCACTCCAAAACACGAAATAACTCCAAACCACTCCAAAACACGAGATAACACCAAACCACTCCAAAGCACGAGATAACTCCAAACCACTCCAAAACACGAGATAACACCAAACCACTCCAAAACACGAGATAACTCTCCAAACCACTCCAAAACACGAGATAACTCCAAACCACTCCAAAACACGAGATAACTCCAAACCACTCCAAAACACGAGATAACTCCAAACCACTCCAAAACACGAGATAACTCCATACCACTCCAAAACACGAGATAACACCAAACCACTCCAAAACACGAGATAACTCCAAACCACTCAAAACATGAGATAACTCCAAACCACTCCAAAGCACGAGATAACTCCAAACCACTCCAAAACACTAGATAACTCCAAACCACTCCAAAACAAGAGATAACTCTCCAAACCAATCCAAAACACGAGATAACACCAAACCACTCCAAAACACGAGATAACTCCAAACCACTCCAAAACACGAGATAACTCCAAACCACTCCAAAACACGAGATAACTCCAAACCACTCCAAAACACGAGATAACTCCAAACCACTCCAAAACACGAGATAACTCCAAAGGCTCCAAAACACGAGATAACTCCAAACCACTCAAAACACGAGATAACTCGAAACCACTCCAAAACACGAGATAACTCCAAACCACTCCAAAATAAGAGATAACTCCAAACCACTCCAAAACACGAGATAACTCCAAACCACTCCAAAACACGAGATTACTCCAAAACACGAGATAACTCCAAACCACTCCAAAACACGAGACAACTCCAAACCACTCCAAAACACGAGATAACTCCAAACCACTGCAAAACACGAGATAACTCCAAAACACGAGTTAACTCCAAACCACTCCAAAACACGAGATAACTCCAAACCACTCCAAAACACGAGATAGCTCCAAAGCACTCCAAAACACGAGATAACTCCAAAACACGAGATAACTCCAAACCACTCCAAAACACGAGATAACTCCAAACCACTCCAAAACACGAGATAACTGCAAACCACTCCAAAACACGAGATAACTCCAAACCACTCCAAAACACGAGATAAATCCAAACCACTCCAAAACAGGAGATAACTCCAAAACACGAGATAACTCCAAACCACTCCAAAACACGAGATAACTCCAAACCACGCCAAAACACGAGATAACTGCAAACCACTCCAAAACACGAGATAACTCCAAACCATTCCAAAACACGAGATAAATCCAAACCACTCCAAAACAGGAGATAACTCCAAAACACGAGATAACTCCAAACCACTCCAAAACACGAGATAACTCCAAAACACTCCAAAGCACGAGATAACTCTCCAAACCACTCCAAAACACGAGATAACTCCAAGCCACCCCACAACACGAGATAACTCCAAAACACGAGATAACTCCAAACCACTCCAAAACACGAGATAACTCCAACCACTCCAAAACACGAGATAACTCCAAACCACTCCAAAACACGAAATAACTCCATACCACTCCAAAACACGAGATAACACCAAACCAGTCCAAAACACGAGATAACTCCAAACCACGAGATAACTCCAAACCACTCCAAAACACGAGATAACTCCAAACCACACCAAAACACGAGATAACAACAAAACACGAGATAACTCCAAACCACTCCAAAACACGAGATAACTCCAAACCACTCCAAAACACGAGATAACTCCAAAACACTCCAAAGCACGAGATAACTCCAATCCACTCCAAAAGACGAGATAACTCTCCAAACCACTCCAAAACACGAGATAACTCCAAACCACTCCACAACACGAGATAACTCCAAAACACGAGATAACTCCAAACCACTCCAAAACACGAGATAACTCCAAACCACTCCAAAACACGAGATAACGCCAAACTACTCCAAAACACGAGATAACTCAAAACCACTCCAAAACACGAGATAACTCAAAACCACTCCAAAGCACGAGATAACTCCAATCCACTCCAAAACACGAGATAACTCTCCAAACCACTCCAAAACACGAGATAACTCCAAACCACTCCAAAACACGAGATAACTCCAAACCACTCCAAAACACGAGATAACTACAAACCACTCCAAAACACGAGATAGCTCCAAACCACTCCAAAACACGAGATAACTCCAAACCACTCCAAAACACGAGATAACTCCAAACCACTCCAAAACACGAGATAACTCCAAACCATTCCAAAACACGAGATAACTCCAAACCAATCCAAAACACGAGATAACTCCAAAACACTCCAAAGCACGAGATAACTCCAATCCACTCCAAAACACGAGATAACTCTCCAAACCACTCCAAAACACGAGATAACTCGAACCCGCTCCAAAACACGAGCTAACTCCAAAACACGAGATAACTCCAAACCACTCCAAAACACGAGATAACTCCAAACCACTCCAAAACACGAGATAACTCCAAACCACTCCAAAACACGAGATAACTCCAAACCACTGCAAAACACGAGATTAATCCAAAACACGAGATAACTCCAAACCACTCCAAAACACGAGATAACTCCAAACCACTCCAAAACACGAGATAGCTCCAAAGCACTCCAAAACACGAGATAACTCCAAAACACGAGATAACTCCAAAACACTCCAAAGCACGAGATAACTCCAATCCACTCCAAAACACGAGATAACTGCAAACCACTCCAAAACACGAGATAACTCCAAAACACGAGATAACTCCAAAACACGAGATAACTCCAAACCACTCCAAAACACGAGATAACTCCAAACCACTCCAAAACACGAGATAACTGCAAACCACTCCAAAACACGAGATAACTCCAAACCACTCCAAAACACGAGATAACTCCAAACCACTCCAAAACAGGAGATAACTCCAAAACACAAGATAACTCCAAACCACTCCAAAACACGAGATAACTCCAAACCACTCCAAAACACGAGATAACTCCAAAACACTCCAAAGCACGAGATAACTCCAATCCACTCCAAAACACGAGATAACTCTCCAAACCACTCCAAAACACGAGATAACTCCAAGCCACCCCACAACACGAGATAATTCCAAAACACGAGACAACTCCAAACCACTCCAAAACACGAGATAACTCCAAACCACTCCAAAACACGAGATAACGCCAAACCACTCCAAAACACGAAATAACTCCATACCACTCCAAAACACGAGATAACACCAAACCACTCCAAAACACGAGATAACTCCAAACCACTCCAAAATACGAGATAACTCCAAACCACTCCAAAACACGAGATAACTCCAAACCACACCAAAACACGAGATAACAACAAAACACGAGATAACTCCAAACCACTCCAAAACACGAGATAACTCCAAACCACTCCAAAACACGAGATAACTCCAAAACACTCCAAAGCACGAGATAACTCCAATCCACTCCAAAGCACGAGATCACTCTCCAAACCACTCCAAAACACGAGATAACTCCAAACCACTCCACAACACGAGATAATTCCAAAACACGAGATAACTCCAAACCACTCCAAAACACGAGATAACTCCAAACCACTCCAAAACACGAGATAACGCCAAACTACTCCAAAACAAGAAATAACTTCAAACCACTCCAAAACACGAGATAACACCAAACCACTCCAAAACACGAGATAACTCCAATCCACTCCAAAACACGAGATAACTCCAAACCACTCCAAAACACGAGATAACTCCAAACCACTGCAAAACACGAGATAACTCAAAACCACTCCAAAACACGCGATAACTCCAAACCACTCGAAAGCACGAGATAACTCCAATCCACTCCAAAACACGAGATAACTCTCCAAACCACTCCAAAACACGAGATAACTCCAAACCAATCCAAAACACGAGATAACTCCAAAACACTCCAAAGCACGAGATAACTCCAATCCACTCCAAAACACGAGATAACTCTCCAAACCACTCCAAAACACGAGATAACTCCAACCCGCTCCAAAACACGAGCTAACTCCAAAACACGAGATAACTCCAAACCACTCCAAAACACGAGATAACTCCAAACCACTCCAAAACACGAGATAACTCCAAACCACTCCAAAACACGAGATAACTCCAAACCACTGCAAAACACGAGATTAATCCAAAACACGAGATAACTCCAAACCACTCCAAAACACGAGATAACTCCAAACCACTCCAAAACACGAGATAGCTCCAAAGCACTCCAAAACACGAGATAACTCCAAAACACGAGATAACTCCAAACCACTCCAAAACACGAGATAACTCCAAACCACTCCAAAACACGAGATAACTCCAAAACACTCCAAAGCACGAGATAACTCCAATCCACTCCAAAACACGAGATAACTGCAAACCACTCCAAAACACGAGATAACTCCAAAACACGAGATAACTCCAAAACACGAGATAACTCCAAACCACTCCAAAACAGGAGATAACTCCAAACCACTCCAAAACACGAGATAACTCCAAACCACTCCAAAACAGGAGATAACTCCAAAACACGAGATAACTCCAAACCACTCCAAAACACGAGATAACTCCAAACCACTCCAAAACACGAGATAACTCCAAAACACTCCAAAGCACGAGATAACTCCAATCCACTCCAAAACACGAGATAACTCTCCAAACCACTCCAAAACACGAGATAACTACAAGCCACCCCACAACACGAGATAACTCCAAAACACGAGACAACTCCAAACCACTCCAAAACACGAGATAACTCCAAACCACTCCAAAACACGAGATAACGCCAAACCACTCCAAAACACGAAATAACTCCATACCACTCCAAAACACGAGATAACACCAAACCACTCCAAAACACGAGATAACTCCAAACCACTCCAAAATACGAGATAACTCCAAACCACTCCAAAACACGAGATAACTCCAAACCACACCAAAACACGAGATAACAACAAAACACGAGATAACTCCAAACCACTCCAAAACACGAGATAACTCCAAACCACTCCAAAACACGAGATAACTCCAAAACACTCCAAAGCACGAGATAACTCCAATCTACTCCAAAACACGAGATCACTCTCCAAACCACTCCAAAACACGAGATAACTCCAAACCACTCCACAACACGAGATAATTCCAAAACACGAGATAACTCCAAACCACTCCAAAACACGAGATAACTCCAAACCACTCCAAAACACGAGATAACGCCAAACTACTCCAAAACAAGAAATAACTTCAAACCACTCCAAAACACGAGATAACACCAAACCACTCCAAAACACGAGATAACTCCAAACCACTCCAAAACACGAGATAACTCCAAACCACTCCAAAACACGAGATAACTCCAAACCACTCCAAAACACGAGATAACTCAAAACCACTCCAAAACACGCGATAACTCCAAACCACTCGAAAGCACGAGATAACTCCAATCCACTCCAAAACACGAGATAACTCTCCAAACCACTCCAAAACACGAGATAACTCCAAACCACTCCAAAACACGAGATAAATCCAAACCAACTCCAAAACACGAGATAACTACAAACCACTCCAAAACACGAGATAACTACAAACCACTCCAAAACACGAGATAACTCCAAACCACTCCAAAACACGAGATAACTCCAAACCACTCCAAAACACGAGATAACTCCAAACCACTCCAAAACACGAGATAACTCCAAAACACTCCAAAACACGAGATAACTCCAAACCACTCCAAAACACGAGATAACGCCAAAACACGAGATAACTCCAAACCACTCCAAAACACGAGATAACTCCAAACCACTCCAAAACACGAGATAACTCCAAACCACTCCAAAGCACGAGATAACTCCAATCCACTCCAAAACACGAGATAACTCTCCAAACCACTCCAAAACACGAGATAACTCCAAGCCACCCCACAACACGAGATAACTCCAAAACACGAGACAACTCCAAACCACTCCAAAACACGAGATAACTCCAAACCACTCCAAAACACGAGATAACGCCAAATCACTCCAAAACACGAAATAACTCCATACCACTCCATAACACGAGATAACAGCAAACCACTCCAAAACACGAGAGAACTCCAAACCACTCCAAAATACGAGATAACTCCAAACCACTCCAAAACACGAGATAACTCCAAACCACACCAAAACACGAGATAACAACAAAACACGAGATAACTCCAAACCACTCCAAAACACGAGATAACTCCAAAACACTCCAAAGCACGAGATAACTCCAATCCACTCCAAAACACGAGATAACTCTCCAAACCACTCCAAAACACGAGATAACTCCAAACCACTCCACAACACGAGATAACTCCAAAACACGAGATAACTCCAAACCACTCCAAAACACGAGATAACTCCAAACCACTCCAAAACACGAGATAACGCCAAACTACTCCAAAACAAGAAATAACTTCAAACAACTCCAAAACACGAGATAACACCAAACCACTCCAAAACACGAGATAACTCCAAACCACTCCAAAACACGAGATAACTCCAAACCACTCCAAAACACGAGATAACTCAAAACCACTCCAAAACACGCGATAACTCCAAACCACTCGAAAGCACGAGATAACTCCAATCCACTCCAAAACACGAGATAACTCTCCAAACCACTCCAAAACACGAGATAACTCCAAATCACTCCAAAACACGAGATAAATCCAAACCAACTCCAAAACACGAGATAACTACAAACCACTCCAAAACACGAGATAACTACAAACCACTCCAAAACACGAGATAACTCCAAACCACTCCAAAGCACGAGATAACTCCAATCCACTCCAAAACACGAGATAACTCTCCAAACCACTCCAAAACACGAGATAACTCCAAGCCACCCCACAACACGAGATAACTCCAAAACACGAGACAACTCCAAACCACTCCAAAACACGAGATAACTCCAAACCACTCCAAAACACGAGATAACGCCAAACCACTCCAAAACACGAAATAACTCCATACCACTCCAAAACACGAGATAACACCAAACCACTCCAAAACACGAGATAACTCCAAACCACTCCAAAATACGAGATAACTCCAAACCACTCCAAAACACGAGATAACTCCAAACCACACCAAAACACGAGATAACAACAAAACACGAGATAACTCCAAACCACTCCAAAACACGAGATAACTCCAAACCACTCCAAAACACGAGATAACTCCAAAACACTCCAAAGCACGAGATAACTCCAATCCACTCCAAAACACGAGATAACTCTCCAAACCACTCCAAAACACGAGATAACTTCAAACCACTCCACAACACCAGATAACTCCAAAACACGAGATAACTCCAAACCACTCCAAAACACGAGATAACTCCAAACCACTCCAAAACACGAGATAACGCCAAACTACTCCAAAACAAGAAATAACTTCAAACCACTCCAAAACACGAGATAACACCAAACCACTCCAAAACACGAGATAACTCCAAACCACTCCAAAACACGAGATAACTCCAAACCACTCCAAAACACGAGATAACTCCAAACCACTCCAAAACACGAGATAACTCAAAACCACTCCAAAACACGCGATAAATCCAAACCACTCGAAAGCACGAGATAACTCCAATCCACTCCAAAACACGAGATAACTCTCCAAACCACTCCAAAACACGAGATAACTCCAAACCACTCCAAAACACGAGATAAATCCAAACCAACTCCAAAACACGAGATAACTACAAACCACTCCAAAACACGAGATAACTACAAACCACTCCAAAACACGAGATAACTCCAAACCACTCCAAAACACGAGATAACTCCAAACCACTCCAAAACACGAGATAACTCCAAACCATTCCAAAACACGAGATAACTCCAAACCACTCCAAAACACGAGATAACTCCAATCCACTCCAAAACACGAGATAACTCTCCAAACCACTCCAAAACACGAGATAACTCCAAACCACTCCAAAACACGAGATAAATCCAAACCAACTCCAAAACACGAGATAACTACAAACCACTCCAAAACACGAGATAACTACAAACCACTCCAAAACACGAGATAACTCCAAACCACTCCAAAACACGAGATAACTCCAAACCACTCCAAAACACGAGATAACTCCAAACCATTCCAAAACACGAGATAACTCCAAACCACTCCAAAACACGAGATAACTCCAAACCACTCCAAAACACGAGATAACTCCAAACCACTCCAAAACACGAGATAACGCCAAAACACGAGATAACTCCAAACCACTCCAAAACACGAGATAACTCCAAACCACTCCAAAACACGAGATAACTCCAAACCACTCCAAAGCACGAGATAACACCAATCCACTCCAAAACACGAGATAACTCTCCAAACCACTCCAAAACACGAGATAACTCCAACCCACTCCAAAACACGAGCTAACTCCAAAACACGAGATAACTCCAAACCACTCCAAAACACGAGATAACTCCAAACCACTCCAAAACACGAGATAACTCCAAACCACTCCAAAACACGAGATAACTCCAAAACACGAGATAACTCCAAACCACTCCAAAACACGAGATAACTCCAAACCACTCCAAAACACGAGATAAGCTCCAAAGCACTCCAAAACACGAGATAACTCCAAAACACGAGATAACTCCAAACCACTCCAAAACACGAGATAACTCCAAACCACTACAAAACACGAGATAACTCCAAACCACTCCAAAACACGAGATGTCTCCAAACCACTCCAACACACGAGATAACTCCAAAATACGGAATAACTGCAAACCACTCCAAAACACGAGATAACTCCAAACCACTCCAAAACACGAGATAACTCCAAACCACGCCAAAGCACGAGATAACTCCAAAACACGAGATAACTCCAAACCACTCCAAAACACGAGATAACTCCAAACCACTCCAAAACACGAGATAACTCCAAAACACTCCAAAGCACGAGATAACTCCAATCCACTCCAAAACACGAGATAACTCTCCAAACCACTCCAAAACACGAGATAACTCCAAACCACTCCACAACACGAGATAACTCCAAAACACGAGATAACTCCAAACCACTCCAAAACACGAGATAACTCCAAACCACTCCAAAACACGAGATAACTCCAAACTACTCCAAAACACGAGATAACTCCAAACCTTTCCAAAACACGAGATAACTCCAAACCACTCCAAAACACGAGATAACTCCAAACCACTCCAAAACACGAGATAACTCCAAACCACTCCAAAACACGAGATAACGCCAAAACACGAGATAACTCCAAACCACTCCAAAACACGAGATAACTCCAAACCACTCCAAAACACGAGATAACTCCAAGCCACTCCAAAGCACGAGATAACTCCAATCCACTCCAAAACACGAGATAACTCTCCAAACCACTCTAAAACACGAGATAACTCCAAACCAAACCAAAACACGAGATAACTGCAAACCACTCAAAACATGAGACAACTCCAAACCACTCCAAAGCACGAGATAACTCCAAACCACTCCAAAACACGAGATAACTCCAAAACACGAGATAACTCCACACCACTCCAAAACACGAGATAACTCCAAACCACTCCAAAACACGAGATAACTCCAAATCACTCCAAAACACGAGATATCTCCAAACCACTCCAAAACACGAGATAACTCCAAAATACGGAATAACTGCAAACAACTCCAAAACACGAGATAACTCCAAACCACTCCAAAACACGAGATAACTCCAAACCACTCCAAAGCACGAGATAACTCCAACACACGATGTAACTCCAAACCACTCCAAAACACGAGATAACTCCAAACCACTCCAAAACACGAGATAACTCCAAAACACTCCAAAGCACGAGATAACCCCAATCCACTCCAAAACACGAGATAACTCTCCAAACCACTCCAAAACACGAGATAACTCCAAACCACTCCACAACACGAGATAACTTCAAAACACGAGATAACTCCAAACCACTCCAAAACACGAGATAACTCCAAACCACTCCAAAGCACGAGATAACTCCAAAACACGAGATAACTCCAAATCACTCCAAAACACGAGATAACTCCAAACCACTCCAAAACACGAGATAACTCCAAACCACTCCAAAACACGAGATAACTCCAAACCACTCCAAAACACGAGATAACTCCAAACAACTCCAAAACACGAGATAACTCCAAAACACTCCAAAGCACGAGATAACTCCAATCCACTCCAAAACACGAGATAACTCTCCAAACCACTCCAAAACACGAGATAACTCCAAACCACTCCACAACACGAGATAACTCCAAAACACGAGATAACTCCAAACCACTCCAAAACACGAGATAACTCTCCAAACCACTCCAAAACACGAGATAACTCCAAACCACTCCAAAACACGAGATAACTCCAAACCACTCCAAAGCACGAGATAACTCCAAACCACTCCAAAACACGAGAAAACTCCAAACCACTCCAAAACACGAGATAACTCCAAACCACTCCAAAACACGAGATAACTCCAAACCACTCCAAAACACGAGATAACTCCAAACCACTCCAAAACACGAGATAACACCAAACCACTCCAAAACACGATAACTCCAAAACACGAGATAACTCCAAACCACTCCAAAACACGTGATAACTCCAAACCACTCCAAAACACGAGATAACTCCAAACCACTCCAAAACACGAGATAACTCAAAACCACTCCAAAAAACGCGATAACTCCAAACCACTCCAAAGCACGAGATAACTCCAATCCACTCCAAAACACGAGATAACTCTCCAAACCACTCCAAAACACGAGATAACTCCAAACCACTCCAAAACACGAGATAACTCCAAACCACTCCAAAACACGAGATAACTCCAAACCACTCCAAAACACGAGAAAACTCCAAACCACTCCAAAACACGAGATAACTCCAAACCACTCCAAAACACGAGATAACTCCAAACCACTCCAAAACACGAGATAACTCCAAACCACTCCAAAACACGAGATAACTCCAAACCACTCCAAAACACGAGATAACTCCAAACGCTCCAAAACACAAGATAACTCCAAACCACTCAAAACACGAGATAACTCCAAACCACTCCAAAACACGAGATAACTCCAAACCACTCCAAAACAAGAGATAACTCCAAACCACTCCAAAACACGAGATAACTCCAAACCACGCCAAAACGCGAGATAACTCCAAACCACTCCAAAACACGAGATAACTCCAAAGAACTCCAAAACACGAGATTACTCCGAAACACGAGAAAACTCCAAACCACTCCAAAACACGAGACAACTCAAACCACTCCAAAACACGAGATAACTCCAAACCACTGCAAAACATGAGATAACTCCAAAACACGAGATAACTCCAAACCACTCCAAAACACGAGATAACTCCAAACCACTCCAAAACACGAGATAGCTCCAAAGCACTCCAAAACACGAGATAACTCCAAAACACGAGATAACTCCAAACCACTCCAAAACACGAGATAACTCCAAACCACTCCAAAACACGAGATATTTCCAAACCACTCCAAAACACGAGATAACTCCAAAATACGGAATAACTGCAAGCCACTCCTAAACACCAGATAACTCCAAACCACTCCAAAACACGAGATAACTCCAAACCACTGCAAAACACGAGATAACTCCAAACCACTCCAAAGCACGAGATAACTCCAATCCACTCCAAAACACGAGATAACTCTCCAAACCACTCCAAAACACGAGATAACTCCAAGCCACCCCACAACACGAGATAACTCCAAAACACGAGACAACTCCAAACCACTCCAAAACACGAGATAACTCCAAACCACTCCAAAACACGAGATAACGCCAAATCACTCCAAAACACGAAATAACTCCATACCACTCCATAACACGAGATAACAGCAAACCACTCCAAAACACGAGAGAACTCCAAACCACTCCAAAATACGAGATAACTCCAAACCACTCCAAAACACGAGATAACTCCAAACCACACCAAAACACGAGATAACAACAAAACACGAGATAACTCCAAACCACTCCAAAACACGAGATAACTCCAAACCACTCCAAAACACGAGATAACTCCAAAACACTCCAAAGCACGAGATAACTCCAATCCACTCCAAAACACGAGATAACTCTCCAAACCACTCCAAAACACGAGATAACTCCAAACCACTCCACAACACGAGATAACTCCAAAACACGAGATAACTCCAAACCACTCCAAAACACGAGATAACTCCAAACCACTCCAAAACACGAGATAACGCCAAACTACTCCAAAACAAGAAATAACTTCAAACAACTCCAAAACACGAGATAACACCAAACCACTCCAAAACACGAGATAACTCCAAACCACTCCAAAACACGAGATAACTCCAAACCACTCCAAAACACGAGATAACTCAAAACCACTCCAAAACACGCGATAACTCCAAACCACTCGAAAGCACGAGATAACTCCAATCCACTCCAAAACACGAGATAACTCTCCAAACCACTCCAAAACACGAGATAACTCCAAACCACTCCAAAACACGAGATAAATCCAAACCAACTCCAAAACACGAGATAACTACAAACCACTCCAAAACACGAGATAACTACAAACCACTCCAAAACACGAGATAACTCCAAACCACTCCAAAGCACGAGATAACTCCAATCCACTCCAAAACACGAGATAACTCTCCAAACCACTCCAAAACACGAGATAACTCCAAGCCACCCCACAACACGAGATAACTCCAAAACACGAGACAACTCCAAACCACTCCAAAACACGAGATAACTCCAAACCACTCCAAAACACGAGATAACGCCAAACCACTCCAAAATACGAGATAACTCCAAACCACTCCAAAACACGAGATAACTCCAAACCACACCAAAACACGAGATAACAACAAAACACGAGATAACTCCAAACCACTCCAAAACACGAGATAACTCCAAACCACTCCAAAACACGAGATAACTCCAAAACACTCCAAAGCACGAGATAACTCCAATCCACTCCAAAACACGAGATAACTCTCCAAACCACTCCAAAACACGAGATAACTTCAAACCACTCCACAACACCAGATAACTCCAAAACACGAGATAACTCCAAACCACTCCAAAACACGAGATAACTCCAAACCACTCCAAAACACGAGATAACGCCAAACTACTCCAAAACAAGAAATAACTTCAAACCACTCCAAAACACGAGATAACACCAAACCACTCCAAAACACGAGATAACTCCAAACCACTCCAAAACACGAGATAACTCCAAACCACTCCAAAACACGAGATAACTCCAAACCACTCCAAAACACGAGATAACTCAAAACCACTCCAAAACACGCGATAAATCCAAACCACTCGAAAGCACGAGATAACTCCAATCCACTCCAAAACACGAGATAACTCTCCAAACCACTCCAAAACACGAGATAACTCCAAACCACTCCAAAACACGAGATAAATCCAAACCAACTCCAAAACACGAGATAACTACAAACCACTCCAAAACACGAGATAACTACAAACCACTCCAAAACACGAGATAACTCCAAACCACTCCAAAACACGAGATAACTCCAAACCACTCCAAAACACGAGATAACTCCAAACCATTCCAAAACACGAGATAACTCCAAACCACTCCAAAACACGAGATAACTCCAATCCACTCCAAAACACGAGATAACTCTCCAAACCACTCCAAAACACGAGATAACTCCAAACCACTCCAAAACACGAGATAAATCCAAACCAACTCCAAAACACGAGATAACTACAAACCACTCCAAAACACGAGATAACTACAAACCACTCCAAAACACGAGATAACTCCAAACCACTCCAAAACACGAGATAACTCCAAACCACTCCAAAACACGAGATAACTCCAAACCATTCCAAAACACGAGATAACTCCAAACCACTCCAAAACACGAGATAACTCCAAACCACTCCAAAACACGAGATAACTCCAAACCACTCCAAAACACGAGATAACGCCAAAACACGAGATAACTCCAAACCACTCCAAAACACGAGATAACTCCAAACCACTCCAAAACACGAGATAACTCCAAACCACTCCAAAGCACGAGATAACACCAATCCACTCCAAAACACGAGATAACTCTCCAAACCACTCCAAAACACGAGATAACTCCAACCCACTCCAAAACACGAGCTAACTCCAAAACACGAGATAACTCCAAACCACTCCAAAACACGAGATAACTCCAAACCACTCCAAAACACGAGATAACTCCAAACCACTCCAAAACACGAGATAACTCCAAAACACGAGATAACTCCAAACCACTCCAAAACACGAGATAACTCCAAACCACTCCAAAACACGAGATAAGCTCCAAAGCACTCCAAAACACGAGATAACTCCAAAACACGAGATAACTCCAAACCACTCCAAAACACGAGATAACTCCAAACCACTACAAAACACGAGATAACTCCAAACCACTCCAAAACACGAGATGTCTCCAAACCACTCCAACACACGAGATAACTCCAAAATACGGAATAACTGCAAACCACTCCAAAACACGAGATAACTCCAAACCACTCCAAAACACGAGATAACTCCAAACCACGCCAAAGCACGAGATAACTCCAAAACACGAGATAACTCCAAACCACTCCAAAACACGAGATAACTCCAAACCACTCCAAAACACGAGATAACTCCAAAACACTCCAAAGCACGAGATAACTC
Organism: Somniosus microcephalus; assembly: GCF_052327205.1. Lineage (NCBI taxonomy): Eukaryota > Metazoa > Chordata > Chondrichthyes > Squaliformes > Somniosidae > Somniosus > Somniosus microcephalus. The sequence continues at coordinate 32,702,109 of NW_028225187.1, forward strand.
CAATCCACTCCAAAACACGAGATAACTCTCCAAACCACTCCAAAACACGAGATAACTCCAAACCACTCCACAACACGAGATAACTCCAAAACACGAGATAACTCCAAACCACTCCAAAACACGAGATAACTCCAAACCACTCCAAAACACGAGATAACTCCAAACTACTCCAAAACACGAGATAACTCCAAACCTTTCCAAAACACGAGATAACTCCAAACCACTCCAAAACACGAGATAACTCCAAACCACTCCAAAACACGAGATAACTCCAAACCACTCCAAAACACGAGATAACGCCAAAACACGAGATAACTCCAAACCACTCCAAAACACGAGATAACTCCAAACCACTCCAAAACACGAGATAACTCCAAGCCACTCCAAAGCACGAGATAACTCCAATCCACTCCAAAACACGAGATAACTCTCCAAACCACTCCAAAACACGAGATAACTCCAAACCAAACCAAAACACGAGATAACTGCAAACCACTCAAAACATGAGACAACTCCAAACCACTCCAAAGCACGAGATAACTCCAAACCACTCCAAAACACGAGATAACTCCAAAACACGAGATAACTCCACACCACTCCAAAACACGAGATAACTCCAAACCACTCCAAAACACGAGATAACTCCAAATCACTCCAAAACACGAGATATCTCCAAACCACTCCAAAACACGAGATAACTCCAAAATACGGAATAACTGCAAACAACTCCAAAACACGAGATAACTCCAAACCACTCCAAAACACGAGATAACTCCAAACCACTCCAAAGCACGAGATAACTCCAACACACGATGTAACTCCAAACCACTCCAAAACACGAGATAACTCCAAACCACTCCAAAACACGAGATAACTCCAAAACACTCCAAAGCACGAGATAACCCCAATCCACTCCAAAACACGAGATAACTCTCCAAACCACTCCAAAACACGAGATAACTCCAAACCACTCCACAACACGAGATAACTTCAAAACACGAGATAACTCCAAACCAATCCAAAACACGAGATAACTCCAAACCACTCCAAAGCACGAGATAACTCCAAAACACGAGATAACTCCAAACCACTCCAAAACACGAGATAACTCCAAACCACTCCAAAACACGAGATAACTCCAAACCACTCCAAAACACGAGATAACTCCAAACCACTCCAAAACACGAGATAACTCCAAACAACTCCAAAACACGAGATAACTCCAAAACACTCCAAAGCACGAGATAACTCCAATCCACTCCAAAACACGAGATAACTCTCCAAACCACTCCAAAACACGAGATAACTCCAAACCACTCCACAACACGAGATAACTCCAAAACACGAGATAACTCCAAACCACTCCAAAACACGAGATAACTCTCCAAACCACTCCAAAACACGAGATAACTCCAAACCACTCCAAAACACGAGATAACTCCAAACCACTCCAAAACACGAGATAGCTCCAAACCACTCCAAAACACGAGAAAACTCCAAACCACTCCAAAACACGAGATAACTCCAAACCACTCCAAAACACGAGATAACTCCAAACCACTCCAAAACACGAGATAACTCCAAACCACTCCAAAACACGAGATAACACCAAACCACTCCAAAACACGATAACTCCAAAACACGAGATAACTCCAAACCACTCCAAAACACGTGATAACTCCAAACCACTCCAAAACACGAGATAACTCCAAACCACTCCAAAACACGAGATAACTCAAAACCACTCCAAAAAACGCGATAACTCCAAACCACTCCAAAGCACGAGATAACTCCAATCCACTCCAAAACACGAGATAACTCTCCAAACCACTCCAAAACACGAGATAACTCCAAACCACTCCAAAACACGAGATAACTCCAAACCACTCCAAAACACGAGATAACTCCAAACCACTCCAAAACACGAGAAAACTCCAAACCACTCCAAAACACGAGATAACTCCAAACCACTCCAAAACACGAGATAACTCCAAACCACTCCAAAACACGAGATAACTCCAAACCACTCCAAAACACGAGATAACTCCAAACCACTCCAAAACACGAGATAACTCCAAACGCTCCAAAACACAAGATAACTCCAAACCACTCAAAACACGAGATAACTCCAAACCACTCCAAAACACGAGATAACTCCAAACCACTCCAAAACAAGAGATAACTCCAAACCACTCCAAAACACGAGATAACTCCAAACCACGCCAAAACGCGAGATAACTCCAAACCACTCCAAAACACGAGATAACTCCAAAGAACTCCAAAACACGAGATTACTCCGAAACACGAGATAACTCCAAACCACTCCAAAACACGAGACAACTCAAACCACTCCAAAACACGAGATAACTCCAAACCACTGCAAAACATGAGATAACTCCAAAACACGAGATAACTCCAAACCACTCCAAAACACGAGATAACTCCAAACCACTCCAAAACACGAGATAGCTCCAAAGCACTCCAAAACACGAGATAACTCCAAAACACGAGATAACTCCAAACCACTCCAAAACACGAGATAACTCCAAACCACTCCAAAACACGAGATATTTCCAAACCACTCCAAAACACGAGATAACTCCAAAATACGGAATAACTGCAAGCCACTCCTAAACACCAGATAACTCCAAACCACTCCAAAACACGAGATAACTCCAAACCACTGCAAAACACGAGATAACTCCAAAACACGAGATAACTCCAAACCACTCCAAAACACGAGATAACTCTCCAAACCACTCCAAAACACGAGATAACTCCAAACCACTCCAAAACACGAGATAACTCCAAACCACTCCAAAACACGAGATAACACCAAACCACTCCAAAACACGAGATAACTCCAAACCACTCCAAAACCCGAGATAACTCCAAACCACTCCAAAACACGAGATAACTCCAAACCACTCCAAAACACGAGATAACTCCATACCACTCCGAAACACGAGATAACTCCAAACCACTCCAAAACACGAGACAACTCCAAACCACTCCAAAACACGAGATAACTCCAAACCACTGCAAAACACGAGATAACTCCAAAACACGAGATAACTCCAAACCACTCCAAAACACGAGATAACTCCAAACTACTCCAAAACACGAGATAGCTCCAAAGCACTCCAAAACACGAGATAACTCCAAAACACGAGATAACTCCAAACCACTCCAAAACACGAGATAACTCCAAACCACTCCAAACACGAGATAACTGCAAACCACTCCAAAACACGAGATAACTCCAAACCACTCCAAAACACGAGATAACTCCAAACCACTGCAAAACATGAGATAACTCCAAAACACGAGATAACTCCAAACCACTCCAAAACACGAGATAACTCCAAACCACTCCAAAACACGAGATAACTCAAAACCACTCCAAAAAACGCGATAACTCCAAACCACACCAAAACACGAGATAACTCCAAACCACTCCAAAACACGAGATAACTCCAAACCACTCCAAAACACGAGATAACTCCAAACCACTCCAAAACACGAGATAACTCCAAACCACTCCAAAACACGAGATAACTCCAAACCACTCCAAAACACGAGATAACTCCAAACCACTCCAAAACAAGAGTTTACTCCAAAACACGAGATAACTCCAAACAACTCCAAAACACGAGACAACTCCAAACCACTCCAAAACACGAGATAACTCCAAAACACTGCAAAACATGAGATAACTCCAAAACACGAGATAACTCCAAACCACTCCAAAACACGAGATAACTCCAAACCACTCCAAAACACGAGATAGCTCCAAAGCACTCCAAAACACGAGATAACTCCAAAACACGAGATAACTCCAAACCACTCCAAAACACGAGATAACTCCAAACCACTCCAAAACACGAGATATTTCCAAACCACTCCAAAACACGAGATAACTCCAAAATACGGAATAACTGCAAGCCACTCCTAAACACCAGATAACTCCAAACCACTCCAAAACACGAGATAACTCCAAACCACTCCAAAACACGAGATAACTCCAAAACACTCCAAAGCACGAGATAACTCCAATCCAATCCAAAACACGAGATAACTCTCCAAACCACTCCAAAACACGAGATAACTCCAAACCACTCCACAACACGAGATAACTCCAAAACACGAGATAACTCCAAACCACTCCAAAACACGAGATAACTCTCCAAACCACTCCAAAACACGAGATAATTCCAAACCACTCCAAAACACGAGATAACTCCAAACCACTCCAAAACACGAGATAACACCAAACCACTCCAAAACACGAGATAACTCCAAACCACTCCAAAACCCGAGATAACTCCAAACCACTCCAAAACACGAGATAACTCCAAACCACTCCAAAACACGAGATAACTCCATACCACTCCAAAACACGAGATAACTCCAAACCACTCCAAAACACGAGATAACTCCAAACCACTCAAAACATGAGATAACTCCAAACCACTCCAAAGCACGAGATAACTCCAAACCACTCCAAAACACGAGATAACTCCAAACCACTCCAAAACAAGACATAACTCTCCAAACCACTCCAAAGCACGAGATAACTCTCCAAACCACTCCAAAACACGAGATAACTCCAAACCACTCCACAACACGAGATAACTCCAAACCACTCCAAAACACGAGATAACGCAAAACCACTCCAAAACACGAAATAAATCCAAACCACTCCAAAACACGAGATAACACCAAAACACTCCAAAACAAGAGATAACTTCAAACCACTCCAAAACACGAGATAACTCCAAACCACTCCAAAACTCGAGATAACACCAAACCACTCCAAAACACGATAACTCCAAAACACGAGATGACTCCAAACCACTCCAAAACACGTGATAACTCCAAACCACTCCAAAACACGAGATAACTCCAAACCACGAGATAACTCAAAACCACTCCAAAAAACGCGATAACTCCAAACCACTCCAAAGCACGAGATAACTCCAATCCACTCCAAAACACGAGATAACTCTCCAAACCACTCCAAAACACGAGATAACTCCAAACCACTCCAAAACACGAGATAACTCCAAACCACTCCAAAACACGAGATAACTCCAAACCACTCCAAAACACGAGAAAACTCCAAACCACTCCAAAACACGAGATAACTCCAAACCACTCCAAAACACGAGATAACTCCAAACCACTCCAAAACACGAGATAACTCCAAACGCTCCAAAACACGAGATAACTCCAAACCACTCAAAACACGAGATAACTCCAAACCACTCCAAAACACGAGATAACTCCAAACCACTCCAAAACAAGAGATAACTCCAAACCACTCCAAAACACGAGATAACTCCAAACCACTCCAAAACGCGAGATAACTCCAAACCACTCCAAAACACGAGATAACTCCAAAGCACTCCAAAACACGAGATTACTCCGAAACACGAGATAACTCCAAACCACTCCAAAACACGAGACAACTCCAAACCACTCCAAAACACGAGATAACTCCAAACCACTGCAAAACACGAGATAACTCCAAAACACGAGATAACTCCAAACCACTCCAAAACACGAGATAGCTCCAAAGCACTCCAAAACACGAGATAACTCCAAAACACGAGATAACTCCAAACCACTCAAAACACGAGATAACTCCAAACCACTCCAAAACACGAGATAACTCCAAACCACTCCAAAACAAGAGATAACTCCAAACCACTCCAAAACACGAGATAACTCCAAACCACGCCAAAACGCGAGATAACTCCAAACCACTCCAAAACACGAGATAACTCCAAAGCACTCCAAAACACGAGATTACTCCGAAACACGAGATAACTCCAAACCACTCCAAAACACGAGACAACTCCAAACCACTCCAAAACACGAGATAACTCCAAACCACTGCAAAACATGAGATAACTCCAAAACACGAGATAACTCCAAACCACTCCAAAACACGAGATAACTCCAAACCACTCCAAAACACGAGATAGCTCCAAAGCACTCCAAAACACGAGATAACTCCAAAACACGAGATAACTCCAAACCACTCCAAAACACGAGATAACTCCAAACCACTCCAAAACACGAGATATTTCCAAACCACTCCAAAACACGAGATAACTCCAAAATACGGAATAACTGCAAGCCACTCCTAAACACCAGATAACTCCAAACCACTCCAAAACACGAGATAACTCCAAACCACTCCAAAACACGAGATAACTCCAAACCACTCCAAAACACGAGATAACTCCAAACCACTCCAAAACACGAGATAACTCCAAAACACTCCAAAGCACGAGATAACTCCAATCCACTCCAAAACACGAGATAACTCTCCAAACCACTCCAAAACACGAGATAACTCCAAACCACTCCACAACACGAGATAACTCCAAAACACGAGATAACTCCAAACCACTCCAAAACACGAGATAACTCTCCAAACCACTCCAAAACACGAGATAACTCCAAACCACTCCAAAACACGAGATAACTCCAAACCACTCCAAAACACGAGATAACACCAAACCACTCCAAAACACGAGATAACTCCAAACCACTCCAAAACCCGAGATAACTCCAAACCACTCCAAAACACGAGATAACTCCAAACCACTCCAAAACACGAGATAACTCCATACCACTCCAAAACACGAGATAACTCCAAACCACTCCAAAAACACGAGATAACTCCAAACCACTCAAAACATGAGATAACTCCAAACCACTCCAAAGCACGAGATAACTCCAAACCACTCCAAAACACGAGATAACTCCAAACCACTCCAAAACAAGACATAACTCTCCAAACCACTCCAAAGCACGAGATAACTCTGCAAACCACTCCAAAACACGAGATAACTCCAAACCACTCCACAACACGAGATAACTCCAAACCACTCCAAAACAAGAGATAACTCCAAACCACTCCAAAACACGAGATAACTCCAAACCACTCCAAAACACGAGATAACACCAAACCACTCCAAAACACGATAACTCCAAAACACGAGATAACTCCAAACCACTCCAAAACACGTGATAACTCCAAACCACTCCAAAACACGAGATAACTCCAAACCACTCCAAAACACGAGATAACTCAAAACCACTCCAAAAAACGCGATAGCTCCAAACCACTCCAAAGCACGAGATAACTCCAATCCACTCCAAAACACGTGATAACTCCAAACCACTCCAAAACACGAGATAACTCCAAACCACTCCAAAACACGAGATAACTCAAAACCACTCCAAAAAACGCGATAACTCCAAACCACTCCAAAGCACGAGATAACTCCAATCCACTCCAAAACACGAGATAACTCTCCAAACCACTCCAAAACACGAGATAACTCCAAACCACTCCAAAACACGAGATAACTCCAAACCACTCCAAAACACGAGAAAACTCCAAACCACTCCAAAACACGAGATAACTCCAAACCACTCCAAAACACGAGATAACTCCAAACCACTCCAAAACACGAGATAACTCCAAACCATTCCAAAACACGAGATAACTCCAAACCACTCCAAAACACGAGATAACTCCAAACGCTCCAAAACACGAGATAACTCCAAACCACTCAAAACACGAGATAACTCCAAACCACTCCAAAACACGAGATAACTCCAAACCACTCCAAAACAAGAGATAACTCCAAACCACTCCAAAACACGAGATAACTCCAAACCACTCCAAAACACGAGAAAACTCCAAACCACTCCAAAACACGAGATAACTCCAAACCACTCCAAAACACGAGATAACTCCAAACCACTCCAAAACACGAGATAACTCCAAACGCTCCAAAACACGAGATAACTCCAAACCACTCAAAACACGAGATAACTCCAAACCACTCCAAAACACGAGATAACTCCAAACCACTCCAAAACAAGAGATAACTCCAAACCACTCCAAAACACGAGATAACTCCAAACCACTCCAAAACGCGAGATAACTCCAAACCACTCCAAAACACGAGATAACTCCAAAGCACTCCAAAACACGAGATTACTCCGAAACACGAGATAACTCCAAACCACTCCAAAACACGAGACAACTCCAAACCACTCCAAAACACGAGATAACTCCAAACCACTGCAATACACGAGATAACTCCAAAACACGAGATAACTCCAAACCACTCCAAAACACGAGATAACTCCAAACCACTCCAAAACACGAGATAGCTCCAAAGCACTCCAAACACGAGATAACTCCAAAACACGAGATAACTCCAAACCACTCAAAACACGAGATAACTCCAAACCACTCCAAAACACGAGATAACTCCAAACCACTCCAAAACAAGAGATAACTCCAAACCACTCCAAAACACGAGATAACTCCAAACCACGCCAAAACGCGAGATAACTCCAAACCACTCCAAAACACGAGATAACTCCAAAGCACTCCAAAACACGAGATTACTCCGAAACACGAGATAGCTCCAAACCACTCCAAAACACGAGACAACTCCAAACCACTCCAAAACACGAGATAACTCCAAACCACTGCAAAACATGAGATAACTCCAAAACACGAGATAACTCCAAACCACTCCAAAACACGAGATAACTCAAACCACTCCAAAACACGAGATAGCTCCAAAGCACTCCAAAACACGAGATAACTCCAAAACACGAGATAACTCCAAACCACTCCAAAACACGAGATAACTCCAAACCACTCCAAAACACGAGATATTTCCAAACCACTCCAAAACACGAGATAACTCCAAAATACGGAATAACTGCAAGCCACTCCTAAACACCAGATAACTCCAAACCACTCCAAAACACGAGATAACTCCAAACCACTCCAAAACACGAGATAACTCCAAACCACTCCAAAACACGAGATAACTCCAAACCACTCCAAAACACGAGATAACTCCAAAACACTCCAAAGCACGAGATAACTCCAATCCACTCCAAAACACGAGATAACTCTCCAAACCACTCCAAAACACGAGATAACTCCAAACCACTCCACAACACGAGATAACTCCAAAACACGAGATAACTCCAAACCACTCCAAAACACGAGATAACTCTCCAAACCACTCCAAAACACGAGATAACTCCAAACCACTCCAAAACACGAGATAACTCCAAACCACTCCAAAACACGAGATAACACCAAACCACTCCAAAACACGAGATAACTCCAAACCACTCCAAAACCCGAGATAACTCCAAACCACTCCAAAACACGAGATAACTCCAAACCACTCCAAAACACGAGATAACTCCATACCACTCCAAAACACGAGATAACTCCAAACCACTCCAAAACACGAGATAACTCCAAACCACTCAAAACATGAGATAACTCCAAACCACTCCAAAGCACGAGATAACTCCAAACCACTCCAAAACACGAGATAACTCCAAACCACTCCAAAACAAGACATAACTCTCCAAACCACTCCAAAGCACGAGATAACTCTGCAAACCACTCCAAAACACGAGATAACTCCAAACCACTCCACAACACGAGATAACTCCAAACCACTCCAAAACAAGAGATAACTCCAAACCACTCCAAAACACGAGATAACTCCAAACCACTCCAAAGCACGATAACTCCAAAACACGAGATAACTCCAAACCACTCCAAAACACGTGATAACTCCAAACCACTCCAAAACACGAGATAACTCCAAACCACTCCAAAACACGAGATAACTCAAAACCACTCCAAAAAACGCGATAACTCCAAACCACTCCAAAGCACGAGATAACTCCAATCCACTCCAAAACACGAGATAACTCCAAACCACTCCAAAACACGAGAAAACTCCAAACCACTCCAAAACACGAGATAACTCCAAACCACTCCAAAACACGAGATAACTCCAAACCACTCCAAAACACGAGATAACTCCAAACGCTCCAAAACACGAGATAACTCCAAACCACTCAAAACACGAGATAACTCCAAACCACTCCAAAACACGAGATAACTCCAAACCACTCCAAAACAAGAGATAACTCCAAACCACTCCAAAACACGAGATAACTCCAAACCACTCCAAAACGCGAGATAACTCCAAACCACTCCAAAACACGAGATAACTCCAAAGCACTCCAAAACACGAGATTACTCCGAAACACGAGATAACTCCAAACCACTCCAAAACACGAGACAACTCCAAACCACTCCAAAACACGAGATAACTCCAAACCACTGCAAAACACGAGATAACTCCAAAACACGAGATAACTCCAAACCACTCCAAAACACGAGATAACTCCAAACCACTCCAAAACACGAGATAGCTCCAAAGCACTCCAAAACACGAGATAACTCCAAAACACGAGATAACTCCAAACCACTCAAAACACGAGATAACTCCAAACCACTCCAAAACACGAGATAACTCCAAACCACTCCAAAACAAGAGATAACTCCAAACCACTCCAAAACACGAGATAACTCCAAACCACGCCAAAACGCGAGATAACTCCAAAGCACTCCAAAACACGAGATAACTCCAAAGCACTCCAAAACACGAGATTACTCCGAAACACGAGATAACTCCAAACCACTCCAAAACACGAGACAACTCCAAACCACTCCAAAACACGAGATAACTCCAAACCACTGCAAAACATGAGATAACTCCAAAACACGAGATAACTCCAAACCACTCCAAAACACGAGATAACTCCAAACCACTCCAAAACACGAGATAGCTCCAAAGCACTCCAAAACACGAGATAACTCCAAAACACGAGATAACTCCAAACCACTCCAAAACACGAGATAACTCCAAACCACTCCAAAACACGAGATATTTCCAAACCACTCCAAAACACGAGATAACTCCAAAATACGGAATAACTGCAAGCCACTCCTAAACACCAGATAACTCCAAACCACTCCAAAACACGAGATAACTCCAAACCACTCCAAAACACGAGATAACTCCAAACCACTCCAAAACACGAGATAACTCAAACCACTCCAAAACACGAGATAACTCCAAAACACTCCAAAGCACGAGATAACTCCAATCCACTCCAAAACACGAGATAACTCTCCAAACCACTCCAAAACACGAGATAACTCCAAACCACTCCACAACACGAGATAACTCCAAAACACGAGATAACTCCAAACCACTCCAAAACACGAGATAACTCTCCAAACCACTCCAAAACACGAGATAACTCCAAACCACTCCAAAACACGAGAATAACTCCAAACCACTCCAAAACACGAGATAACACCAAACCACTCCAAAACACGAGATAACTCCAAACCACTCCAAAACCCGAGATAACTCCAAACCACTCCAAAACACGAGATAACTCCAAACCACTCCAAAACACGAGATAACTCCATACCACTCCAAAACACGAGATAACTCCAAACCACTCCAAAACACGAGATAACTCCAAACCACTCAAAACATGAGATAACTCCAAACCACTCCAAAGCACGAGATAACTCCAAACCACTCCAAAACACGAGATAACTCCAAACCACTCCAAAACAAGACATAACTCTCCAAACCACTCCAAAGCACGAGATAACTCTGCAAACCACTCCAAAACACGAGATAACTCCAAACCACTCCACAACACGAGATAACTCCAAACCACTCCAAAACAAGAGATAACTCCAAACCACTCCAAAACACGAGATAACTCCAAACCACTCCAAAACACGAGATAACACCAAACCACTCCAAAACACGATAACTCCAAAACACGAGATAACTCCAAACCACTCCAAAACACGTGATAACTCCAAACCACTCCAAAACACGAGATAACTCCAAACCACTCCAAAACACGAGATAACTCAAAACCACTCCAAAAAACGCGATAGCTCCAAACCACTCCAAAGCACGAGATAACTCCAATCCACTCCAAAACACGTGATAACTCCAAACCACTCCAAAACACGAGATAACTCCAAACCACTCCAAAACACGAGATAACTCAAAACCACTCCAAAAAAACGCGATAACTCCAAACCACTCCAAAGCACGAGATAACTCCAATCCACTCCAAAACACGAGATAACTCTCCAAACCACTCCAAAACACGAGATAACTCCAAACCACTCCAAAACACGAGATAACTCCAAACCACTCCAAAACACGAGAAAACTCCAAACCACTCCAAAACACGAGATAACTCCAAACCACTCCAAAACACGAGATAACTCCAAACCACTCCAAAACCGAGATAACTCCAAACCATTCCAAAACACGAGATAACTCCAAACCACTCCAAAACACGAGATAACTCCAAACGCTCCAAAACACGAGATAACTCCAAACCACTCAAAACACGAGATAACTCCAAACCACTCCAAAACACGAGATAACTCCAAACCACTCCAAAACAAGAGATAACTCCAAACCACTCCAAAACACGAGATAACTCCAAACCACTCCAAAACACGAGATAACTCCAAACCACTCCAAAACAAGAGATAACTCCAAACCACTCCAAAACACGAGATAACTCCAAACCACTCCAAAACGCGAGATAACTCCAAACCACTCCAAAACACGAGATAACTCCAAAGCACTCCAAAACACGAGATTACTCCGAAACACGAGATAACTCCAAACCACTCCAAAACACGAGACAACTCCAAACCACTCCAAAACACGAGATAACTCCAAACCACTGCAATACACGAGATAACTCCAAAACACGAGATAACTCCAAACCACTCCAAAACACGAGATAACTCCAAACCACTCCAAAACACGAGATAGCTCCAAAGCACTCCAAAACACGAGATAACTCCAAAACACGAGATAACTCCAAACCACTCAAAACACGAGATAACTCCAAACCACTCCAAAACACGAGATAACTCCAAACCACTCCAAAACAAGAGATAACTCCAAACCACTCCAAAACACGAGATAACTCCAAACCACGCCAAAACGCGAGATAACTCCAAACCACTCCAAAACACGAGATAACTCCAAAGCACTCCAAAACACGAGATTACTCCGAAACACGAGATAACTCCAAACCACTCCAAAACACGAGACAACTCCAAACCACTCCAAAACACGAGATAACTCCAAACCACTGCAAAACATGAGATAACTCCAAAACACGAGATAACTCCAAACCACTCCAAAACACGAGATAACTCCAAACCACTCCAAAACACGAGATAGCTCCAAAGCACTCCAAAACACGAGATAACTCCAAAACACGAGATAACTCCAAACCACTCCAAAACACGAGATAACTCCAAACCACTCCAAAACACGAGATATTTCCAAACCACTCCAAAACACGAGATAACTCCAAAATACGGAATAACTGCAAGCCACTCCTAAACACCAGATAACTCCAAACCACTCCAAAACACGAGATAACTCCAAACCACTCCAAAACACGAGATAACTCCAAACCACTCCAAAACACGAGATAACTCCAAACCACTCCAAAACACGAGATAACTCCAAAACACTCCAAAGCACGAGATAACTCCAATCCACTCCAAAACACGAGATAACTCTCCAAACCACTCCAAAACACGAGATAACTCCAAACCACTCCACAACACGAGATAACTCCAAAACACGAGATAACTCCAAACCACTCCAAAACACGAGATAACTCTCCAAACCACTCCAAAACACGAGATAACTCCAAACCACTCCAAAACACGAGATAACTCCAAACCACTCCAAAACACGAGACAACACCAAACCACTCCAAAACACGAGATAACTCCAAACCACTCCAAAACCCGAGATAACTCCAAACCACTCCAAAACACGAGATAACTCCAAACCACTCCAAAACACGAGATAACTCCATACCACTCCAAAACACGAGATAACTCCAAACCACTCCAAAACACGAGATAACTCCATACCACTCCAAAACACGAGATAACTCCAAACCACTCCAAAACACGAGATAACTCCAAACCACTCAAAACATGAGATAACTCCAAACCACTCCAAAGCACGAGATAACTCCAAACCACTCCAAAACACGAGATAACTCCAAACCACTCCAAAACAAGACATAACTCTCCAAACCACTCCAAAGCACGAGATAACTCTGCAAACCACTCCAAAACACGAGATAACTCCAAACCACTCCACAACACGAGATAACTCCAAACCACTCCAAAACAAGAGATAACTCCAAACCACTCCAAAACACGAGATAACTCCAAACCACTCCAAAACACGAGATAACACCAAACCACTCCAAAACACGATAACTCCAAAACACGAGATAACTCCAAACCACTCCAAAACACGTGATAACTCCAAACCACTCCAAAACACGAGATAACTCCAAACCACTCCAAAACACGAGATAACTCAAAACCACTCCAAAAAACGCGATAACTCCAAACCACTCCAAAGCACGAGATAACTCCAATCCACTCCAAAACACGTGATAACTCCAAACCACTCCAAAACACGAGATAACTCCAAACCACTCCAAAACACGAGATAACTCAAAACCACTCCAAAAAACGCGATAACTCCAAACCACTCCAAAGCACGAGATAACTCCAATCCACTCCAAAACACGAGATAACTCTCCAAACCACTCCAAAACACGAGATAACTCCAAACCACTCCAAAACACGAGATAACTCCAAACCACTCCAAAACACGAGATAACTCCAAACCACTCCAAAACACGAGATAACTCCAAACCACTCCAAAACACGAGATAACTCCAAACCACTCCAAAACACGAGATAACTCCAAACCACTCCAAAACACGAGATAGCTCCAAAGCACTCCAAAACACGAGATAACTCCAAAACACGAGATAACTCCAAACCACTCCAAAACACGAGATAACTCCAAACCACTCCAAAACACGAGATATTTCCAAACCACTCCAAAACACGAGATAACTCCAAAATACGGAATAACTGCAAGCCACTCCTAAACACCAGATAACTCCAAACCACTCCAAAACACGAGATAACTCCAAACCACTCCAAAACACGAGATAACTCCAAACCACTCCAAAACACGAGATAACTCCAAACCACTCCAAAACACGAGATAACTCCAAAACACTCCAAAGCACGAGATAACTCCAATCCACTCCAAAACACGAGATAACTCTCCAAACCACTCCAAAACACGAGATAACTCCAAACCACTCCACAACACGAGATAACTCCAAAACACGAGATAACTCCAAACCACTCCAAAACACGAGATAACTCTCCAAACCACTCCAAAACACGAGATAACTCCAAACCACTCCAAAACACGAGATAACTCCAAACCACTCCAAAACACGAGATAACACCAAACCACTCCAAAACACGAGATAACTCCAAACCACTCCAAAACCCGAGATAACTCCAAACCACTCCAAAACACGAGATAACTCCAAACCACTCCAAAACACGAGATAACTCCATACCACTCCAAAACACGAGATAACTCCAAACCACTCCAAAACACGAGATAACTCCAAACCACTCAAAACATGAGATAACTCCAAACCACTCCAAAGCACGAGATAACTCCAAACCACTCCAAAACACGAGATAACTCCAAACCACTCCAAAACAAGACATAACTCTCCAAACCACTCCAAAGCACGAGATAACTCTGCAAACCACTCCAAAACACGAGATAACTCCAAACCACTCCACAACACGAGATAACTTCAAACCACTCCAAAACAACAGATAACTCCAAACCACTCCAAAACACGAGATAACTCCAAACCACTCCAAAACACGAGATAACACCAAACCACTCCAAAACACGATAACTCCAAAACACGAGATAACTCCAAACCACTCCAAAACACGTGATAACTCCAAACCACTCCAAAACACGAGATAACTCCAAACCACTCCAAAACACGAGATAACTCAAAACCACTCCAAAAAACGCGATAGCTCCAAACCACTCCAAAGCACGAGATAACTCCAATCCACTCCAAAACACGTGATAACTCCAAACCACTCCAAAACACGAGATAACTCCAAACCACTCCAAAACACGAGATAACTCAAAACCACTCCAAAAAACGCGATAACTCCAAACCACTCCAAAGCACGAGATAACTCCAATCCACTCCAAAACACGAGATAACTCTCCAAACCACTCCAAAACACGAGATAACTCCAAACCACTCCAAAACACGAGATAACTCCAAACCACTCCAAAACACGAGAAAACTCCAAACCACTCCAAAACACGAGATAACTCCAAACCACTCCAAAACACGAGATAACTCCAAACCACTCCAAAACACGAGATAACTCCAAACCATTCCAAAACACGAGATAACTCCAAACCACTCCAAAACACGAGATAACTCCAAACGCTCCAAAACACGAGATAACTCCAAACCACTCAAAACACGAGATAACTCCAAACCACTCCAAAACACGAGATAACTCCAAACCACTCCAAAACAAGAGATAACTCCAAACCACTCCAAAACACGAGATAACTCCAAACCACTCCAAAACACGAGAAAACTCCAAACCACTCCAAAACACGAGATAACTCCAAACCACTCCAAAACACGAGATAACTCCAAACCACTCCAAAACACGAGATAACTCCAAACGCTCCAAAACACGAGATAACTCCAAACCACTCAAAACACGAGATAACTCCAAACCACTCCAAAACACGAGATAACTCCAAACCACTCCAAAACAAGAGATAACTCCAAACCACTCCAAAACACGAGATAACTCCAAACCACTCCAAAACGCGAGATAACTCCAAACCACTCCAAAACACGAGATAACTCCAAAGCACTCCAAAACACGAGATTACTCCGAAACACGAGATAACTCCAAACCACTCCAAAACACGAGACAACTCCAAACCACTCCAAAACACGAGATAACTCCAAACCACTGCAATACACGAGATAACTCCAAAACACGAGATAACTCCAAACCACTCCAAAACACGAGATAACTCCAAACCACTCCAAAACACGAGATAGCTCCAAAGCACTCCAAAACACGAGATAACTCCAAAACACGAGATAACTCCAAACCACTCAAAACACGAGATAACTCCAAACCACTCCAAAACACGAGATAACTCCAAACCACTCCAAAACAAGAGATAACTCCAAACCACTCCAAAACACGAGATAACTCCAAACCACGCCAAAACGCGAGATAACTCCAAACCACTCCAAAACACGAGATAACTCCAAAGCACTCCAAAACACGAGATTACTCCGAAACACGAGATAACTCCAAACCACTCCAAAACACGAGACAACTCCAAACCACTCCAAAACACGAGATAACTCCAAACCACTGCAAAACATGAGATAACTCCAAAACACGAGATAACTCCAAACCACTCCAAAACACGAGATAACTCCAAACCACTCCAAAACACGAGATAACTCAAAACCACTCCAAAAAACGCGATAACTCCAAACCACTCCAAAGCACGAGATAACTCCAATCCACTCCAAAACACGAGATAACTCTCCAAACCACTCCAAAACACGAGATAACTCCAAACCACTCCAAAACACGAGATAACTCCAAACCACTCCAAAACACGTGATAACTCCAAACCACTCCAAAACACGAGATAACTCCAAACCACTCCAAAACACGAGATAACTCCAAACCACTCCAAAACACGAGATAACTCCAAACCACTCCAAAACACGAGATAGCTCCAAAGCACTCCAAAACACGAGATAACTCCAAAACACGAGATAACTCCAAACCACTCCAAAACACGAGATAACTCCAAACCACTCCAAAACACGAGATATTTCCAAACCACTCCAAAACACGAGATAACTCCAAAATACGGAATAACTGCAAGCCACTCCTAAACACCAGATAACTCCAAACCACTCCAAAACACGAGATAACTCCAAACCACTCCAAAACACGAGATAACTCCAAACCACTCCAAAACACGAGATAACTCCAAACCACTCCAAAACACGAGATAACTCCAAAACACTCCAAAGCACGAGATAACTCCAATCCACTCCAAAACACGAGATAACTCTCCAAACCACTCCAAAACACGAGATAACTCCAAACCACTCCACAACACGAGATAACTCCAAAACACGAGATAACTCCAAACCACTCCAAAACACGAGATAACTCTCCAAACCACTCCAAAACACGAGATAACTCCAAACCACTCCAAAACACGAGATAACTCCAAACCACTCAAAACACGAGATAACACCAAACCACTCCAAAACACGAGATAACTCCAAACCACTCCAAAACCCGAGATAACTCCAAACCACTCCAAAACACGAGATAACTCCAAACCACTCCAAAACACGAGATAACTCCATACCACTCCAAAACACGAGATAACTCCAAACCACTCCAAAACACGAGATAACTCCAAACCACTCAAAACATGAGATAACTCCAAACCACTCCAAAGCACGAGATAACTCCAAACCACTCCAAAACACGAGATAACTCCAAACCACTCCAAAACAAGACATAACTCTCCAAACCACTCCAAAGCACGAGATAACTCTGCAAACCACTCCAAAACACGAGATAACTCCAAACCACTCCACAACACGAGATAACTCCAAACCACTCCAAAACAAGAGATAACTCCAAACCACTCCAAAACACGAGATAACTCCAAACCACTCCAAAACACGAGATAACACCAAACCACTCCAAAACACGATAACTCCAAAACACGAGATAACTCCAAACCACTCCAAAACACGTGATAACTCCAAACCACTCCAAAACACGAGATAACTCCAAACCACTCCAAAACACGAGATAACTCAAAACCACTCCAAAAAACGCGATAGCTCCAAACCACTCCAAAGCACGAGATAACTCCAATCCACTCCAAAACACGTGATAACTCCAAACCACTCCAAAACACGAGATAACTCCAAACCACTCCAAAACACGAGATAACTCAAAACCACTCCAAAAAACGCGATAACTCCAAACCACTCCAAAGCACGAGATAACTCCAATCCACTCCAAAACACGAGATAACTCTCCAAACCACTCCAAAACACGAGATAACTCCAAACCACTCCAAAACACGAGATAACTCCAAACCACTCCAAAACACGAGAAAACTCCAAACCACTCCAAAACACGAGATAACTCCAAACCACTCCAAAACACGAGATAACTCCAAACCACTCCAAAACACGAGATAACTCCAAACCATTCCAAAACACGAGATAACTCCAAACCACTCCAAAACACGAGATAACTCCAAACGCTCCAAAACACGAGATAACTCCAAACCACTCAAAACACGAGATAACTCCAAACCACTCCAAAACACGAGATAACTCCAAACCACTCCAAAACAAGAGATAACTCCAAACCACTCCAAAACACGAGATAACTCCAAACCACTCCAAAACACGAGAAAACTCCAAACCACTCCAAAACACGAGATAACTCCAAACCACTCCAAAACACGAGATAACTCCAAACCACTCCAAAACACGAGATAACTCCAAACGCTCCAAAACACGAGATAACTCCAAACCACTCAAAACACGAGATAACTCCAAACCACTCCAAAACACGAGATAATTCCAAACCACTCCAAAACAAGAGATAACTCCAAACCACTCCAAAACACGAGATAACTCCAAACCACTCCAAAACGCGAGATAACTCCAAACCACTCCAAAACACGAGATAACTCCAAAGCACTCCAAAACACGAGATTACTCCGAAACACGAGATAACTCCAAACCACTCCAAAACACGAGACAACTCCAAACCACTCCAAAACACGAGATAACTCCAAACCACTGCAATACACGAGATAACTCCAAAACACGAGATAACTCCAAACCACTCCAAAACACGAGATAACTCCAAACCACTCCAAAACACGAGATAGCTCCAAAGCACTCCAAAACACGAGATAACTCCAAAACACGAGATAACTCCAAACCACTCAAAACACGAGATAACTCCAAACCACTCCAAAACACGAGATAACTCCAAACCACTCCAAAACAAGAGATAACTCCAAACCACTCCAAAACACGAGATAACTCCAAACCACGCCAAAACGCGAGATAACTCCAAACCACTCCAAAACACGAGATAACTCCAAAGCACTCCAAAACACGAGATTACTCCGAAACACGAGATAACTCCAAACCACTCCAAAACACGAGACAACTCCAAACCACTCCAAAACACGAGATAACTCCAAACCACTGCAAAACATGAGATAACTCCAAAACACGAGATAACTCCAAACCACTCCAAAACACGAGATAACTCCAAACCACTCCAAAACACGAGATAGCTCCAAAGCACTCCAAAACACGAGATAACTCCAAAACACGAGATAACTCCAAACCACTCCAAAACACGAGATAACTCCAAACCACTCCAAAACACGAGATATTTCCAAACCACTCCAAAACACGAGATAACTCCAAAATACGGAATAACTGCAAGCCACTCCTAAACACCAGATAACTCCAAACCACTCCAAAACACGAGATAACTCCAAACCACTCCAAAACACGAGATAACTCCAAACCACTCCAAAACACGAGATAACTCCAAACCACTCCAAAACACGAGATAACTCCAAAACACTCCAAAGCACGAGATAACTCCAATCCACTCCAAAACACGAGATAACTCTCCAAACCACTCCAAAACACGAGATAACTCCAAACCACTCCACAACACGAGATAACTCCAAAACACGAGATAACTCCAAACCACTCCAAAACACGAGATAACTCTCCAAACCACTCCAAAACACGAGATAACTCCAAACCACTCCAAAACACGAGATAACTCCAAACCACTCCAAAACACGAGATAACACCAAACCACTCCAAAACACGAGATAACTCCAAACCACTCCAAAACCCGAGATAACTCCAAACCACTCCAAAACACGAGATAACTCCAAACCACTCCAAAACACGAGATAACTCCATACCACTCCAAAACACGAGATAACTCCAAACCACTCCAAAACACGAGATAACTCCAAACCACTCAAAACATGAGATAACTCCAAACCACTCCAAAGCACGAGATAACTCCAAACCACTCCAAAACACGAGATAACTCCAAACCACTCCAAAACAAGACATAACTCTCCAAACCACTCCAAAGCACGAGATAACTCTGCAAACCACTCCAAAACACGAGATAACTCCAAACCACTCCACAACACGAGATAACTCCAAACCACTCCAAAACAAGAGATAACTCCAAACCACTCCAAAACACGAGATAACTCCAAACCACTCCAAAACACGAGATAACACCAAACCACTCCAAAACACGATAACTCCAAAACACGAGATAACTCCAAACCACTCCAAAACACGTGATAACTCCAAACCACTCCAAAACACGAGATAACTCCAAACCACTCCAAAACACGAGATAACTCAAAACCACTCCAAAAAACGCGATAACTCCAAACCACTCCAAAGCACGAGATAACTCCAATCCACTCCAAAACACGTGATAACTCCAAACCACTCCAAAACACGAGATAACTCCAAACCACTCCAAAACACGAGATAGCTCAAAACCACTCCAAAAAACGCGATAACTCCAAACCACTCCAAAGCACGAGATAACTCCAATCCACTCCAAAACACGAGATAACTCTCCAAACCACTCCAAAACACGAGATAACTCCAAACCACTCCAAAACACGAGATAACTCCAAACCACTCCAAAACACGAGAAAACTCCAAACCACTCCAAAACACGAGATAACTCCAAACCACTCCAAAACACGAGATAACTCCAAACCACTCCAAAACACGAGATAACTCCAAACCATTCCAAAACACGAGATAACTCCAAACCACTCCAAAACACGAGATAACTCCAAACGCTCCAAAACACGAGATAACTCCAAACCACTCAAACACGAGATAACTCCAAACCACTCCAAAACACGAGATAACTCCAAACCACTCCAAAACAAGAGATAACTCCAAACCACTCCAAAACACGAGATAACTCCAAACCACTCCAAAACGCGAGATAACTCCAAACCACTCCAAAACACGAGATAACTCCAAAGCACTCCAAAACACGAGATTACTCCTAAACACGAGATAACTCCAAACCACTCCAAAACACGAGACAACTCCAAACCACTCCAAAACACGAGATAACTCCAAACCACTGCAAAACACGAGATAACTCCAAAACACGAGATAACTCCAAACCACTCCAAAACACGAGATAACTCCAAACCACTCCAAAACACGAGATAGCTCTAAAGCACTCCAAAACACGAGATAACTCCAAAACACGAGATAACTCCAAACCACTCCAAAACACGAGATAACTCCAAACCACTCCAAACACGAGATAACTGCAAACCACTCCAAAACACGAGATAACTCCAAACCACTCCAAAACACGAGATAACTCCAAACCACTGCAAAACATGAGATAACTCCAAAACACGAGATAACTCCAAACCACTCCAAAACACGAGATAACTCCAAACCACTCCAAAACACGAGATAACTCAAAACCACTCCAAAAAACGCGATAACTCCAAACCACACCAAAACACGAGATAACTCCAAACCACTCCAAAACACGAGATAACTCCAAACCACTCCAAAACACGAGATAACTCCAAACCACTCCAAAACACGAGATAACTCAAACCACTCCAAAACACGAGATAACTCCAAACCACTCCAAAACACGAGATAACTCCAAACCACTCCAAAATAAGAGTTTACTCCAAAACACGAGATAACTCCAAACAACTCCAAAACACGAGACAACTCCAAACCACTCCAAAACACGAGATAACTCCAAAACACTGCAAAACATGAGATAACTCCAAAACACGAGATAACTCCAAACCACTCCAAAACACGAGATAACTCCAAACCACTCCAAAACACGAGATAGCTCCAAAGCACTCCAAAACACGAGATAACTCCAAAACACGAGATAACTCCAAACCACTCCAAAACACGAGATAACTCCAAACCACTCCAAAACACGAGATATTTCCAAACCACTCCAAAACACGAGATAACTCCAAAATACGGAATAACTGCAAGCCACTCCTAAACACCAGATAACTCCAAACCACTCCAAAACACGAGATAACTCCAAACCACTCCAAAACACGAGATAACTCCAAACCACTCCAAAACACGAGATAACTCCAAACCACTCCAAAACACGAGATAACTCCAAAACACTCCAAAGCACGAGATAACTCCAATCCAATCCAAAACACGAGATAACTCTCCAAACCACTCCAAAACACGAGATAACTCCAAACCACTCCACAACACGAGATAACTCCAAAACACGAGATAACTCCAAACCACTCCAAAACACGAGATAACTCTCCAAACCACTCCAAAACACGAGATAATTCCAAACCACTCCAAAACACGAGATAACTCCAAACCACTCCAAAACACGAGATAACACCAAACCACTCCAAAACACGAGATAACTCCAAACCACTCCAAAACCCGAGATAACTCCAAACCACTCCAAAACACGAGATAACTCCAAACCACTCCAAAACACGAGATAACGCAAAACCACTCCAAAACACGAAATAAATCCAAACCACTCCAAAACACGAGATAACACCAAAACACTCCAAAACAAGAGATAACTTCAAACCACTCCAAAACACGAGATAACTCCAAACCACTCCAAAACACGAGATAACACCAAACCACTCCAAAACACGATAACTCAAAACACGAGATGACTCCAAACCACTCCAAAACACGTGATAACTCCAAACCACTCCAAAACACGAGATGACTCCAAACCACTCCAAAACACGTGATAACTCCAAACCACTCCATAACACGAGATAACTCCAAACCACTCCAAAACACGAGATAACTCCAAACCACTCCAAAACACGAGATAACTCCAAACCACTCCAAAAAACGCGATAACTCCAAACCACTCCAAAGCACGAGATAACTCCAATCCACTCCAAAACACGAGATAACTCTCCAAACCACTCCAAAACACGAGATAACTCCAAACCACTCCAAAACACGAGATAACTCCAAACCACTCCAAAACACGAGATAACTCCAAACCACTCCAAAACACGAGAAAACTCCAAACCACTCCAAAACACGAGATAACTCCAAACCACTCCAAAACACGAGATAACTCCAAACCACTCCAAAACACGAGATAACTCCAAACGCTCCAAAACACGAGATAACTCCAAACCACTCAAAACACGAGATAACTCCAAACCACTCCAAAACACGAGATAACTCCAAACCACTCCAAAACACGAGACAACTCCAAACCACTCCAAAACACGAGATAACTCCAAACCACTGCAAAACACGAGATAACTCCAAAACACGAGATAACTCCAAACCACTCCAAAACACGAGATAACTCCAAACCACTCCAAAACACGAGATAGCTCCAAAGCACTCCAAAACACGAGATAACTCCAAAACACGAGATAACTCCAAACCACTCCAAAACACGAGATAACTCCAAACCACTCCAAACACGAGATAACTGCAAACCACTCCAAAACACGAGATAACTCCAAACCACTCCAAAACACGAGATAACTCCAAACCACTCCAAAACAGGAGATCACTCCAAAACACGAGATAACTCCAAACCACTCCAAAACACGAGATAACTCCAAAGCACTCCAAAACACGAGATAACTCCAAAACACGAGATAACTCCAAACCACTCCAAAACACGAGATAACTCCAAACCACTCAAAACACGAGATATTTCCAAACCACTCCAAAACACGAGATAACTCCAAAATACGGAATAACTGCAAGCCACTCCTAAACACCAGATAACTCCAAACCACTCCAAAACACGAGATAACTCCAAACCACTCCAAAACACGAGATAACTCCAAACCACTCCAAAACACGAGATAACTCCAAACCACTCCAAAACACGAGATAACTCCAAAACACTCCAAAGCACGAGATAACTCCAATCCACTCCAAAACACGAGATAACTCTCCAAACCACTCCAAAACACGAGATAACTCCAAACCACTCCACAACACGAGATAACTCCAAAACACGAGATAACTCCAAACCACTCCAAAACACGAGATAACTCTCCAAACCACTCCAAAACACGAGATAACTCCAAACCACTCCAAAACACGAGATAACTCCAAACCACTCCAAAACACGAGATAACACCAAACCACTCCAAAACACGAGATAACTCCAAACCACTCCAAAACCCGAGATAACTCCAAACCACTCCAAAACACGAGATAACTCCAAACCACTCCAAAACACGAGATAACTCCATACCACTCCAAAACACGAGATAACTCCAAACCACTCCAAAACACGAGATAACTCCAAACCACTCAAAACATGAGATAACTCCAAACCACTCCAAAGCACGAGATAACTCCAAACCACTCAAAACACGAGATAACTCCAAACCACTCCAAAACAAGACATAACTCTCCAAACCACTCCAAAGCACGAGATAACTCTGCAAACCACTCCAAAACACGAGATAACTCCAAACCACTCCACAACACGAGATAACTCCAAACCACTCCAAAACAAGAGATAACTCCAAACCACTCCAAAACACGAGATAACTCCAAACCACTCCAAAACACGAGATAACACCAAACCACTCCAAAACACGATAACTCCAAAACACGAGATAACTCCAAACCACTCCAAAACACGTGATAACTCCAAACCACTCCAAAACACGAGATAACTCCAAACCACTCCAAAACACGAGATAACTCAAAACCACTCCAAAAAACGCGATAACTCCAAACCACTCCAAAGCACGAGATAACTCCAATCCACTCCAAAACACGTGATAACTCCAAACCACTCCAAAACACGAGATAACTCCAAACCACTCCAAAACACGAGATAACTCAAAACCACTCCAAAAAACGCGATAACTCCAAACCACTCCAAAGCACGAGATAACTCCAATCCACTCCAAAACACGAGATAACTCTCCAAACCACTCCAAAACACGAGATAACTCCAAACCACTCCAAAACACGAGATAACTCCAAACCACTCCAAAACACGAGAAACTCCAAACCACTCCAAAACACGAGATAACTCCAAACCACTCCAAAACACGAGATAACTCCAAACCACTCCAAAACACGAGATAACTCCAAACCATTCCAAAACACGAGATAACTCCAAACCACTCCAAAACACGAGATAACTCCAAACGCTCCAAAACACGAGATAACTCCAAACCACTCAAAACACGAGATAACTCCAAACCACTCCAAAACACGAGATAACTCCAAACCACTCCAAAACAAGAGATAACTCCAAACCACTCCAAAACACGAGATAACTCCAAACCACTCCAAAACGCGAGATAACTCCAAACCACTCCAAAACACGAGATAACTCCAAAGCACTCCAAAACACGAGATTACTCCTAAACACGAGATAACTCCAAACCACTCCAAAACACGAGACAACTCCAAACCACTCCAAAACACGAGATAACTCCAAACCACTGCAAAACACGAGATAACTCCAAAACACGAGATAACTCCAAACCACTCCAAAACACGAGATAACTCCAAACCACTCCAAAACACGAGATAGCTCTAAAGCACGCCAAAACACGAGATAACTCCAAAACACGAGATAACTCCAAACCACTCCAAAACACGAGATAACTCCAAACCACTCCAAACACGAGATAACTGCAAACCACTCCAAAACACGAGATAACTCCAAACCACTCCAAACACGAGATAACTCCAAACCACTGCAAAACATGAGATAACTCCAAAACACGAGATAACTCCAAACCACTCCAAAACACGAGATAACTCCAAACCACTCCAAAACACGAGATAACTCAAAACCACTCCAAAAAACGCGATAACTCCAAACCACACCAAAACACGAGATAACTCCAAACCACTCCAAAACACGAGATAACTCCAAACCACTCCAAAACACGAGATAACTCCAAACCACTCCAAAACACGAGATAACTCCAAACCACTCCAAAACACGAGATAACTCCAAACCACTCCAAAACACGAGATAACTCCAAACCACTCCAAAATAAGAGTTTACTCCAAAACACGAGATAACTCCAAACAACTCCAAAACACGAGACAACTCCAAACCACTCCAAAACACGAGATAACTCCAAAACACTGCAAAACATGAGATAACTCCAAAACACGAGATAACTCCAAACCACTCCAAAACACGAGATAACTCCAAACCACTCCAAAACACGAGATAGCTCCAAAGCACTCCAAAACACGAGATAACTCCAAAACACGAGATAACTCCAAACCACTCCAAAACACGAGATAACTCCAAACCACTCCAAAACACGAGATATTTCCAAACCACTCCAAAACACGAGATAACTCCAAAATACGGAATAACTGCAAGCCACTCCTAAACACCAGATAACTCCAAACCACTCCAAAACACGAGATAACTCCAAACCACTCCAAAACACGAGATAACTCCAAACCACTCCAAAACACGAGATAACTCCAAACCACTCCAAAACACGAGATAACTCCAAAACACTCCAAAGCACGAGATAACTCCAATCCAATCCAAAACACGAGATAACTCTCCAAACCACTCCAAAACACGAGATAACTCCAAACCACTCCACAACACGAGATAACTCCAAAACACGAGATAACTCCAAACCACTCCAAAACACGAGATAACTCTCCAAACCACTCCAAAACACGAGTC